>NW_027526314.1:3544040-3721540 GCF_048455015.1 Haemaphysalis longicornis
CTTTGAAATCAATCTATAACCATTCCACATGGCCAAATGTGTACTGTCGTGAGCTAAAGCCTGGATTCCATGCACGCTAGCACCAACCAAAACACACTGCAGTGCCACCTCGCGGAAGGGCGACTGCTGCCGAGATAAAGGCTGTGTTGCTTATTTTAACTGCATGCCTCATAGTTTGTACCTATGAGATGATGCAGTGTTGGTAAGCAGAGTTACTGAAGAGTGTTGCTTCACAGCTGCACATGTTGTGCCTCTTTTCAAAGGTGGCCCCAGTGAGTGGCTGAATATGCAGTTGCTATATCTGTGCGCAATAATTGTCATCTGTATCGTTGCACTTCCTATACAATCTGGGACTCAAGAGTAAAATAATACATACTCTGGCCTTGTTTGAATGAAGCACGTCGTGTGCTTGAGTTCGTGATAAGGAGTAACAAGAGCAGCCCACTGGTTCAGCACATCATTCTATGCTAATTACATCGTTCATCATTGCTCAGCGAGAACACTTAGGGAAGGTATGACATGGGCAACCGAAGCGAAACAGCTCAGTCCTTTTTCGTTCCAAAAGCGTATCAACTCAGGCGAGCCAACGAAGATGCATGCAGTTAAAATGGGACGCAGAGCCAGTGTGCCGACAGCAGAAGCTCTTTCGCATGATGACACTGCAATACATTTTGGCGGCCACTTGTGTGGACTCCGTACTTTTGCTCCTGACATTATTGAAATGGAAAAAGTTGGCTTGTTGCCATTTAGGAGTCCGCATAGCACAGCTGCAACCTCGTGTAGTCTTCAGTGTTCAAGCTTCGTGTCTGCCTTGGGATTGCTGTGCCTAATTGAAGGAGTGGGTACTTTGGCTTCTTTCTGCGACAAATTAAGGGAACGGCCGTTGAATACACTTAACTACGATCATGATTGCTCGGCTGCCTTCTGGCCGTCATCTGTCTTAACACACTCCTACTGAGAAACATTTTTCGGCAAAAGTGGTTTCACCCTCGGTTGCCACCTGGACATGAATGGGCGTTACAAGTGTGTAAGGAGTGCCGACAACCTGATAAAAGCAGACTTGAATTTTGAGTTGTCAGCTTTCCGTGTGATGTGAGTGGTGGTGGCGCAATGCACTTCTGACATGTAACGGCAATAGCTGTGCTACCTTTGCTCATGAAGATAAAGCTCTGGTTTGGTTTGTCAATTAAACACTGCTGATTGCACTCTGCAGTTGCATGGTTAATTGGGATAATGCAGCTTGATGCAGTATTTATTGTTTAAACTCAGTGAGTGATATGTTGAGCATGGCCCTCACACCCACTGTTGTACCCAGCTGTTCGAGGTGAAACAATTATCGTTTTCAGCATAACTGTTAAGAGTGGAATGCTGTCTCGGCTAGTGCTTGGTGCGAAGCTGGATCATTCTTGCTTGCCCAAGACCACTTATCAAAGCCTGCTTCAGCCACCACGATATCATTACAGTGAAAAACTCATTTATTTACAAATGGGTGGCGAGCCAAGCTGACAGACTGGGCTATCAGACAGCTTCATCGTCTTCCTCCTTAACTAGCTCTCAGTATTGTAAGGTGACATCTTCTTCCTCGCTGGTGTCAAAGTTTAGGCGGCCAATATCGCAAGGCCCTGGAGGACATAACATTTCCCCCCGTCGAAGATGCAGCCTTCTCTGCAAGTCAGTGAGCGTCACGTGGTTCAAAGCGTTTAAAGCAAGGTACGCGAGCCACTTGAGTTCTGCGACTACGCCGTCCTCAAGCAGTAAGCTGAACATGACATAGTTCAGACAACTAAGTCGGTCAAGTACCACGAATGAGCTGACTTAATGTGACAGCAGTTTCTTGCACCGTCCATGCTGTCGCTGAGGTGTCCAGAGCAAAACCATGCCTCCCCGCGAGTACGAATTTCCTGATGTCGGCTGTCGTAGCGGAGATTCGAGCAGTCTTGTGACGGCAGTATGTGGAGACTAGTGAGTTTCCGAGCTTATTCAGCAAAGCAGAGGGTGTTTGATAGGCTGCCCTCATCGTGAAAGAAGGGGAAGATGGTGTTGAGGTAGTTGGGGGAACACGTGCGTCAAATGGGCTATAACCCATTGTCTCATGCTTGGCAGTGTGGTAAGCATGAGTAATAAACGGCAAGATATCATCCCAGTTGTGGTCAGAAGGAACATGCATGGCATTCATGTTAGTGAGTGTCCGGTTAGTCCGCTCAGTGAGACCGTTTGTTTGTTTGTGATAGGGCACTCAATGGCAGAATTGAGAATCGGACAGATGAAGTAGCTCTTCAACGACATGGTTCCCATTCTTTGACCGAGGAAAAGGGACCATCAAATCTATGCCCACTTTTTAAAGGGGTAAAGGGGGAGGGGGATTCGCAGGGTGGAGTCTTCCCGGCTGAGCAGTCGTAGGGCATTTGTTGCACTGACACTGGGGGCAACTCACCACGTACAGCTCGGTCGACTGTCACATTTTCGGGCAAAAATAACAATGCTGTTGTGTGCGGTGAAGAGTGCATGCACAGCCCCGATGTCCAGCTATGGCGTAGTCGTGGATAGTATGAACTACAGAAGAACACAATTTTTCTCGCACTACTAGGATGTGCCGGGATCCCGTCGGCGAGTAGCTCTTCTTGTGTAGCAGGTCATTGTGAACACAGGAGGATTGGGTCTCACCGTACAGCAGTAAACACTGCTTTCACTGAACGCAACCCAAACTTTTTCCAGCATGCCGAACCCGAACTGGAACTAAACTAAAAAAAAGAGAATAACATTTACAGGCTCACGACAAAGGAATTAGAACATTTGTTCTTGGTAATCCGCTTTCAACAGCTTCTGCATTGAAATTATTTGCCACACAAGTGATGAATCATAAGCCATCGGTTTGAGTGGTTGAATTGTCAGCCGTTTACCACAACATATAGTCCTGTGATTTCCCTCAAAAATAGTACCCTGGGGTAAACTTGTATGCGCACATAGCACTGTTACTAGTAATGATGCCACAGGTTACCTACACTTTGCCCTGTAAGTGTATGTCAATGAACAAAAATTTTGCTTCGCCTAAATGAACTATGTTAACACACCTATATGTTGTGTAAGTTACAGGAGAAAAAGTTTGAGGACACCGAAGCATTTCTTATGGGTTTTGAATGCAAAAGCACTAGTGTCCCATTGTACGCATGGTTTTCTCCACAAGCAGCTGTTGGAATTTCTTGCCGACACTGGCCTACACACTATTTTGTAGTGCATGAAGCCGCTTACATCCCGTCACTTTCCTTTTTTTAGTCCCTCTGTTACTTTAATGCCCTGCGGCAAAATTGTGCAATAAATAAATAAAAATAATGCCACAGAGTACTCCTTAAAGTGGGTATGTTCACATCACAGCCAATAGGAACTGGTGAATTCACTGTGAACTTTGACAGCACCTTTCATTGTCAGTCGCCAGTCCCACTCTGTCGGTATGTGAGAATTTGGTTTGTTATGAGAGTAAGGGAATTGGCCATGAGCTTATAACAGCGTTCATCGTCATTGTCACCCTTTGAGAGAGAGAGCGAGAGAGAGAGAGAGTAAATGTTTATTGAAAGGGAGAAGAGGCCGGCCTGAGAAACTGTACTTGGGTCTGCTATTTCCCACCGGGGGAGAGAACTGGGCACAAAAAGAGAAATGTATGAATATGGAAGGTATGAGGAATGACAATGAAATCGATTGCCTGAATGTGGGGTGTAACGCACCGACGCAACGCAGACGATGAGGCGCGGCGTTGTGGAGGGCTCCGGATTAATTTTGACCACCTGGGGATCTTTAACGTGCGCCGAAATCTCGTACACACTGGCGTTCTTGCTTTTCACCTCCATCAGAAAAGCGGCCGCCGCGGCCGGGAATCGAACCCCAGACCTCGTGCTCAGCAGCGTAACGCCTTAGCCACTGAGCCACTGCGGCGGGTATGACAATGAAATCGACAAATGCACTATGTACAAGCAGTACAACCAATAAACGACTCGCATAGAATGTGGCGCTGAATCAGATTATTACAGTCCACTTTTCGCCATATAATTCTATTTCATAAAAAAATTGAGACACTATTCCGCAATCAAATTTTGTAGCAACCTAGAGCCGAGAATCCACAGAGGAGTCACTAAGAAATATAAGCAGGGCTTTACCGGCTAGGCTTTGTTTCCTGTTCCCAGCCCACATGCCCAAAATCTTTTGTTCGGACAGAGGGTGAGTGTCCAAGCGTAGTATTAATTCTGCCTCAAGGATCTTTCACTCACTAGAGTACTTTGGACAATCGTTAGGCAAATGTTCGATAGTTTCAGGACAACCACACCGAAGGTAGTCCAACCAGTCCTCGCGTCCGATTGTGTGGAGATACTTCCAGGTCAATGCTACTCCAAGACGCAGCTGGTGTAGCAATGTCTCTTGACTTCTGCGAAGTCGAGGAGCATGGGCGAGCTAGAACTTTTGCTCTGGATCGAGCCTGTGAAGCCGTTCATATCGATTCTGAGGGCAAGACGAATGCAAGGCTGCAGCTTGTTTACGTGCTCGGTAGAGTATCGTGTTAGCATCTTGCTGTGGGATGGGTATAGCCAAGAGAGTTTCATTGTGGTGTGTCTGCTGTGCTTCTGCATCTGAAAATGGGTTCGTGAGAATTGTGGGTGGTTATGTGAAGTTGCAGCCAAATGCGATTTGGTGAAACAGCCAATTGCTTCTAATGGCAGCTGTAGTCGTTGCTGGCTATAGTCCACTTGAGTTGGTATGTCGTCATGCCAATATTAATTTTACCCTGTCGTTACTACCGTAATGTCGAACCTCTTTACGTGCCAAGCAATGTCAAAATCATGGTACATTGAGCTGCATGTACCAGGTGTCCACGTTTTCTAAGTAAAAAGCCACAACGCATTCATAAGGCCCACCTTCACCTGGAACCATAAAACACACTGGCGACGGGGATGCGTACTGGTATCACATTCAAGACATGTATTATTCCCATCCAATCCCGAATTCTCATTAAAAAATCTGAGAGCTTAAACTATAGCTGATTAGCGATCGCAGTGCGATAGTTTGTTTCTGGTGATAGATAGAAGTCAATCTGGCATAAAGCATGTACAGACCTACAGATGTGCATTTAATGTTGAGTTTAGGTACAAGAAAAATCAACATTTGTCAGCCTGCTACCTTCTGTTGTTAAAATTTTGGGAAATATGAAAGCCTAAAATTATTAAGTTTAATGAAAAGCAGTACAACTTACGCTGATTGTTGTCTTGAAAAGTGTTTTTGCTCCTCCTGCTGGTTTCTACCTTTAATTTTATGCATGGTGAACAAAACTTAATGTAAAGTTTATTTCAATAGCCAACATGCCTCTTCATGTGTGTAATCGTTTCCTTAGTCGGTGCAGTATTGCATTCTGGGTCAATTTTCCTGCTTGGAACTTCTGATTATGCTAGGTGGCAAGTTAAAGGTGAACTTGAGGGAGTTTGTGTTGTGGGTGCCCAAGAGTTTTTGTGAGGGTGTAAAGGTGGGCAGGTGAAAAGCCGTTTTTTAAGTGCGAACCCCAAACCATCCACCGCCGGCGGCGGCGGCGGCGTCGGCGTCGGCGTCCGCAGTGCTCCTCTATATTTAAAAAAGAAACAGCATCCGGCGCCAGGTTTCGATCCGAGGACTTTGCGGCCGCAGCGCGACGCTCTACCGACCAAGCCACGGACGCGACGGTGATATCAGTGTTAGTGACGCGCCTTATATCTTTAACGCATTCAAACTACGTCGTCAGCGGCGTGCGTTGGCGACTCAGCGGCGTTATAGCGGCTTGATAACTGCGTGGTGTACACGTGATACTACAAACCCGATGGAAGAGATGGAAGAGAAGGCGGTGAGGCGGTGGGCTGCGGGGGCCGAGCGCAAGCGCCGCAAGCGGGCCGACAACCGTGCATTCGCACTTTCACATTCTCCCCCTCGGGGAAATGCGGGGGAATTTTTTTAAGGAAGCACACTGGTCCTAGAAACTTTTTTTGCTTTCCAACTAATTCTGATGAAACTTCATAGGCTTGTTCAGTTTTTAGCTGATTTCAAATATCTAATTAGTTTTGATGTGAGGTAACTAGTTTCTGTGTTAAGAAAAATTCTTTGATTGTTTTTAAGAACAGTAGAAAAAAAACTATTCAACAAAAGATTACCAGCAAGACATGAATAGATACCAGAAGTTGTTGAGAATGAAACATGGGAAGCCGTTTTTTTGTTTCGCAATCACATACAAGTTTACACCAATTCTAACTTCTAGGTTTGAACTACTCCCGCTAACCAAAAATAATAATGCTAATTACACAACTACTAAAATGCAAAATGCAAAATCTGCTTCCCATATCGCACGGTTTACACATTCAGCTTCACAGTGCAAAAATGATAATTCCTAGCTGCACTAAATGCTGGGATGTACCTCTCGAGAATTTTGTATCACTGCGATACCACTCGAGGCGGAAAAATTTACACCATCTTTCCGCGAGGGGAACCATGGGGTATATGCGACGCATCGGTGGTTTCCGTTGCGTTTCCGTTATGTTAGCGTGTCCATTGTTGTTGTGTGTCCATATTTTACGCAGTATAATGAGATAAAACGCGCTACCAAGACGAGGACGAAGAGAGAATACACAAGCACAAGCGCGAACTTTCAACAGAATGTATTTCGGAAAGAACCCTTTTTATACACTTGCTCTCACCACAAGGAAGTACCGCGCATGCGCACGTTTACACATCTCGTAAAAAACAAATTTCTTTTTCGGACAATGATACAGAAGGCGTGCTTACGCAGTTTGCTTTTAAGCGATCTATCATATCTGCTTCTATGATTTCGCGAGTTATTTTTTCTCTGTTTTTCCTGATTACAACCCATTTTTGAAAATCCGCTTCCCACCCCCCTTCCCACTCGCACGTGCTGCAGTGGTGCGCCAGCCATCCGCTACTCCCATTCCTCACATTAGCGCAGTGTTCACGAAGCCTATCGTTCAAGCAGCGCCCCGTCTGCCCTATGTACCGTTTTCCACATGAAAGGGGTATTTCATAGACAACATTTCCCACGCATTTGACATATTTAGTATCGTGCTTTTTGGCACATTGGAGGGGGGGTTTTCTAAAAGGATTGCTGGCTTTACACAGTTTGGTCAATTTGTCCGGCGCAGAAAACACAACTTTGATATTGGCTCGCCCGCCAATTTTCTTTAGATTGTGGGAGACACCGTGCAAATACGGTATAACGGCGAATTTTCGGCGGCTGTTTGTTGCTGTGATTGGTTCCTCCCGCGTTGCGGCACGTATCTTTTTTAGGAGGGACTCAGCAACCGAAATCTGCACGTGGACTGGATAACCAGACTGTGACAGTCTTTGCGACTGTTGACTAAGGCTTTTAGTAATCGTATGGGCACATGATTTTTTGATTGCATTCGTGAAACACATGCTCGCAATACCTCTTTTCATCAATTTTGTATGCGCTGAATGGTAAGGTAGTAGGGGCTTATTGCTCCGCGGCTGATAAGTCCAACAAGTATGATCCGGGTTAAAAGTTAAATTAATGTCAAGGAACTGGATGGTCTGGTTAACAGGAAGTTCGTGGGTAAATCTAAGCGGTTTAAAATGTTCTTGGACTATGGTTAACACTTCAAGGGCACAAGATTCCAGCACATCAAATTTGCAATCGACAAGGAACAAAAAATCATCAACAAAGCGAAAAACACGAATCACCTTCATTTTGTCAAAGAAGCCGGCAACACCATTGTCTAGTTTAGATAAAAACAAGTCGCTAAGAATGGGGGCAATGCATGAACCAATGCAAATTCCTTCTCTCTGAAGATACGGCTTACCATCGTACTAAATGTAAGTGGAACGCAGGTAAAACGATAAAAGCTCTAAAACACCACTTACATTGAGTACGATGGTAAGCCGTATCTTCAGAGAGAAGGAATTTGCATTGGTTCATGCATTGCCCCCATTCTTAGCGACTTGTTTTTATCTAAACTAGACAATGGTGTTGCCGGCTTCTTTGACAAAATGAAGGTGATTCGTGTTTTTCGCTTTGTCGATGATTTTTTGTTCCTTGTCGATTGCAAATTTGATGTGCTGGAATCTTGTGCCCTTGAAGTGTTAACCATAGTCCAAGGACATTTTAAACCGCTTATATTTACCCACAAACTTCCTGTTAACCAGACCATCCAGTTCCTTGACATTAATTTAACTTTTAACCCGGATCATACTTGTTGGACTTATCAGCCGCGGAGCAATAAGCCCCTCCTACCTTACCATTCAGCGCATACAAAATTGGTGAAAAGAGGTATTGCGAGCATGTGTTTCACGAATGCAATCAAAAAATCATGTGCCCATACGATGACTAAAAGCCTTAGTCAACAGTCGCAAAGACTGTCACAGTCTGGTTATCCAGTCCACGTGCAGATTTCGGTTGCTGAGTCCCTCCTAAAAAAGATACGTGCCGCAACGCGGGAGGAACCAATCACAGCAACAAACAGCCGCCCAAAATTCGCCGTTATACCGTATTTGCACGGTGTCTCCCACAATCTAAAGAAAATTGGCGGGCGAGCCAATATCAAAGTTGTGTTTTCTGCGCCGGACAAATTGACCAAACTGTGTAAAGCCAGCAATCCTTTTAGAAAACCCCCCCTCCAATGTGCCAAAAAGCACGATACTAAATATGTCAAATGCGTGGGAAATGTTGTCTATGAAATACCCCTTTCATGTGGAAAACGGTACATAGGGCAGACGGGGCGCTGCTTGAACGATAGGCTTCGTGAACACTGCGCTAATGTGAGGAATGGGAGTAGCGGATGGCTGGCGCACCACTGCAGCACGTGCGAGTGGGAAGGGGGGTGTGAAGCGGATTTTCAAAAATGTGTTGTAATCAGGAAAAACAGAGAAAAAATAACTCGCGAAATCATAGAAGCAGATATGATAGATCGCTTAAAAGCAAACTGCGTAAGCACGCCTTCTGTATCATTGTCTGAAAAAGAAATTTGTTTTAAAGCAAAGCTTTTTACCTCTACCCCCCAAGGGTTCTTTCGCGACCGTTGGTGTCACCAGAAAACTCAGCGAACAAATAAAAGAATTTAATGGCACCGCCGGGAATCGAACCTAGAACTAATAGAATAACAAAGCTAGAGCCCGTTGTCTTACCGATTTAGCTACAAGCCCAAGCGAAGACCCGGAAGACAGGTGGTGTACTCACCAAGCACATCTACGGGTTTACCCCCTGCGTTCTCGCTAAATGCCACGTGAAAGCATCACGCGACCACTGACGCCCGTCTACCGGCCCTGTGCGCACCTTGCTCATGTGCTAAGAGTTACAAAAATTAAAGTAAGCTCACACCAATGCATGGGATCTCGCTTCTAGTACACCAATGTGCTAAAGCCTGTGGCCTCCAGTGTTCACATAAACAATCAAAGCTCCTTGTCGTCCGCCCTAACGCCAAACCAAGGAATACATTCAAATACTCCTTCATGGCCAGGCCATCACTCAAGCCCCAGCATCAAGATCCTGGGCCTACATCTCGAGGCTAACACCAAGAGTTACGTCTCCTTGCAGCACCTCAAAAACAGCATTAATCAAATCATACACATGATCAGGCCAGTTGCCACCAAGAAGCGAGGCCTAAAGGAATTCGGTACCTAAGCTTTTGTCCTCTCGAGAGTTACTTACGTCAACCCCCTGTTTTCTTCTCGACAAGGAAGAAATAGAGATGCTTTATATAATGATTAGAAAGGCGGTCGAGCAGGCCATTGGTCTTCTCATGAGTGCGTCCACACAAAGGCTGCTTAGCACGGGGCTCCACAACACGGTAGATGAGCTGATAGAAGGCAATCTTTCTAACCAGAAGGTCCAACCCAGAACTGCGATGGGTAACCACATGCTTCACCAGATTGGCTGGGCAGCCCAGAATGTCACTCCGCTTGACGTACTCCCAGACTCTTGGCGACTAAAACTAAATATGCTCCCTTTGCTTAGAAATATGAACCCCTCACATGACAAGGGTAACCGAAAAGCACGGGCTCAAGCACTAAACACCAACCTCGGTGGGGATAATGCAGTTATCTACACAGACGCCTCCAAACATCGAGGGCAGCAATACGCCATCATCGTGGCTACCTCCAGAACCAACCTCCTTGCGTGTACCTCGCTTAGGACCCAAGAAATGACGGCAGCAGAAGAGGCAGCCGTCACCTTGGCTCTCGCTCAACCAGGGGTTCGGAGGGTAGTCATCGATCCCCAGCAAGCCTACTGGAATTACCAGTAGGGTTGGGTGTCCTGACCTGCACTGCGCGTGCTAAAAAACCACTCCCCAAACGGTTCCATTCAGCTCATCTGGACACCCCCTCACGCTTCAATGGCGGTCAACAAATACGCCCACCCAACTAGCCTGCGCTTTTACCTCCCGTGCTATGGAGCTGCACGAGGACAGTCACCCGCTTGTCACGTTCAGGGAGATAACTCAGCATTATCGCCTTCTGGGACAGACCGCACCTTCGCCTTACCCTGACCTTTCCAGAAAACAACAAACTACCCGACGGCTCATACAATCCAGGCCCCTTCCCACAGCCTACGCGTCTTGACTTAATGTATCCGAATTCCTACGACGCTGAATGTAAATTTTGCTCAGAAGTAGGAACACTCCGCCTCGTAATCGGGGTGTGCGACTTTAGCTCTGAGCACCCTCCTCTCTTTCCGTCAACTACCCAACAAGAGCAATGGGAGATGCTGCTGTCCAGGCCCTCTCTACCTACCCAGCTTCAGCAGGTGGACAGAACACAGGCCGCGCGGACTGCATATGGGCCCCATAGAAGAAGTAATCACTCCCCAGGACTGCACTCTGGGCCGTTCAGAAATCTGAACAGAAGTATTTCTTCCTCCTCCTCCTTCTATGCCGCAAATCTCGTCGCCTCCTTCCGCGGCGCAGAGACGGAAAAGACAGCTCGTCTAACACCGGGTTGGAGCTTACTTTAATTTTATAAAAAAAGTTTCCACTCTTGTGCTACACCAATACAACTACACCAAACGCCATCCATGCTTCATGCATTTTTTTTAACCTTAACTAAAATATCTCTTTGAAGTAATAAATGGTGTGGTTAAGTGCATTTCACTTTTCTCTGGTTTTGATATTTGTGGAGCGATTTGAGTGAATTTAAGTGACGTCGCATGGGTAATCGTTATGGGTGTCGTTTACAGCTTTGCTTTCCAACCACATTCACGGGGTGGATTGGCGCGATTTTTTTTTACGAGATGTGTAAACGTGCGCATGCGCGATACTTCCTTGTGGTGAGAGCAAGTGTATAAAAGGGGTCCTTTCCGAAATACATTCTGTTGAAAGTTCGCGCTTGTGCTTGTGTATTCTCTCTTCGTCCTCGTCTTGGTAGCGAGTTTTATCTCATTAGGTGTCACCAACAGGCCCAAACCTCGTCCCTCTTGGAATTACGCAGTATGTTCACCCCCGATGCGTCGCATCTACCCCATGGTTCCCCTCGCGGGAAGATGGTGTAAATTTTTTATCGAGGTGGCCGGTGCTTGTTACGGTTGCGCCGACCATCGCGATATCAGGCCTGTTAGTCTCCATTTCATATCATCGGCGGTCACCGGAGGATGTCATCGGAGGAGCGCCGGCGGAACGACTGAGCGGGGCGGCGCAGTTACCGCATTTATATGTACGAGGAGGGGAATGAGAGAGACCAACGCAGAGCAGCGCATGTGCACGTGTTAACCCGCACCCACGCACAGCTGGCACGGCGACGGAGCGAGCGCAGCCGAGCGCTAACACGCAGATTGTGCTGCGGAGAGAGCGGCGCTAGCGCGCAGCTGGCGCGGCGAGGAGAATGGGGGAGGGATGCGGACGCCGCCGGACTACGCTGGAGGGACAAGGCGGGTGAAAGAGATGCGTTGCATCTAAAAGTGGAGAATTATGGTAAAATAATTATTTCTTTGTTAAAATCGGGCCTCTATGGCTTTTATAAGTACGTAGCACTATTCCACATGCAGAATACAGAGAAAAGTGATGCCTAAAAAAATGCTTTTTGGGGCAATTTTTTGGTCCCAAAGACCATGTGCCCCCTTAGCATATCAAATTTTCTTAATTCAGGGTGTTCGACTGGAGTATAAGTCGTCCCGTAGGTGATGCGACTAAGCAGCAGGGCCTGTTTGAGCTTGCAAGATTCATCCTCCCTGAGTACGGCGTGTTGGTGTCTCAGACGTTGAGTGAGACAAGTAAGTTGCGAACATGCTTTAGTGAGTTGGAGGCTAAGGGCAGCACTCGGGCCACCGTGATGCAAAGGAACGCCAAGATTACCCAGAGCAGAAACTTGGGGTATAGGAGTGTCTTGAATCGCCAGAGTAGCATTTGATGGGGTTTCAGCAGGTCTATCTCGCGTGCGTAAGCGACGCATCAGTAGTCCAGACTTCTCGGCTTGGCAGCGTAGCCCTTTTGGTATGAGATATGTGTAGATAGTATCTATAGCCTGCTTGAGGGTGTCATGTTGGCTCCAACTGACCCTGAATTGTCCACAGTATGATGTTGTCGGCATAGAAAGTGTAATGAAGGTCTGAGATTTGGTGAAGTCTTATGGGTGAGTGCAGTAATTAGCATTGCAAAGCTCGTGTTGAGTGAACAGTTCGGTACAAAAGCCAAACATGGCATAGGGATACTGTTTGCTTGTTAAAGGTGCGTGGTGATTTGCGTATGTACCAAGTGTTCAAATATTTTGCCAACAGAAAAGGTACAGCGTAGTCCTTAGACGTTTGTGATCTTCGGTATGAGAGGGATTTCTGCTCATCCACTGTGCAGGCGATGCAAACAGTGCTTGTGCGGGCGGTTGAGTTAGATAACGAAGGTGTTTTTTTAACGTATTCCTTGCTCTGGCTTGTGCGTGCGTGCGTGCGTGCGTGCGTGCATGCGCGCGCGCGCGCGCGTGTGTGTGTGTGTGTGTGTGTGTGTGCGTGCGTGCATGCGCGTGCGCGTGCGTGTGCGTGCGTGTGCGTGTGCGTGTGCGTGTGCGTGTGCGTGTGTGTGTGTGTGTGTGTGTGTGTGTGTGTGTGTGTGTGTGTGTGTGTGTGTGTGTGTGTGTGTGCGTGTGTGTGTGTGTGTGTGTGTGTGCGTGTGTGTGTTTTCCATTACTTTTTTTGGCCCCAATCCTCCCCCGAAATGAAATCCTGGATACGTAACTGGTGGGCAGATGACGCTGCACCAAGAGATGTTTTTTTTGCACTCCCACGCTCACGTGTCTTTCCCTTGGTGCTCCCATACCACTATAAACTTCTGGTCCCTGTTGCGCAAACAATGCTGGGTGCATTTGTAGAATTCCAATCTTCAAACGCCGTCATTAGTGGTACAACTGACAGCTGGGAATTTGGGCACATGTGGACATTAAATGTGGGTTTTGTAGATTCTATCTTGGTGAATTTATTTGGAGTGTTCTATTATCCTTCTCTGCCACTGAAGTTTTCTGAAATATGCCCAATGAGCCATTAGCTCATGATATTTTGCAGCACTAAATTCACTTCAAGTAAGCCCCATGGCTAGTTTAGAAAATTTAGAACTCCAATCGGTTTGGAGGAGGAGAAAATAACTTTATTCGGTAGAGAGGGGAGGCCTATTCAGGCCTGTGGCATTCTAGACGACAGCCAAGATGCCTTGGCTCCTGGAAATGTCTTCCTTTGGATGGCCCACTGTTGGATTTCATGCTTTCGCTGCACGGTTTCCCATTGCTGCTTACTAGTGATAATAAATGTTCCTTTCGAATTTTCAAACCTATGTCTCTGTATACTGGGGCGTTCCGGTAGCATGTGAGCCAAGGTCGCAAGCTTAGGGCAGTGTTATGTACTTTGCGTTGTTGTTGTTATGTTACGTTGTTATGTACTTTGCCTTTTTTTACCCCACTCCTCTCTGTAACGCCTGAACGGCCCTGAGAGTAAAATAAATGAATTTAAATGAAAGTGATCATCTGGAGACGTCTACACGCCGCTTCTTGGTGAGTGAGGGGTCAGCAGCCGGGTGGCCTCGTCTTTCCCTTTGTAATGAACAAGCACGTCTCGGTAAGTACAGACGCGATCTTTGGAGTTATCTGAGGAATGTGCGCTGGGGCTCTCGGTGGGCGAGATCTCGAGCAGCCTCGTTGGCCCGTTCGTTGCCTTGTAGTGCCACATGTGTGGGGGTCCACATCAAGGTGGTGCTGGTGTTTTGGTTCGTCTCGTGGCGGGTAAAGACCCTGCGCCTTGCGCTGGAAATTCTTCCTTTTTCAGATCGCTTGATGGGAATCGCTAATCATTTTCCGCACTAGGGTAGCTGCTATATAGGGCTGGGGCAAAGGCCAGTTCTTCGTCCTCCTTCGGGTGTTTGGTTTGGGTGGAGCAGGGGTCAAGAATTTTGCTCGAGCAGTCGGTGGCGGCTGAAACCATAGCTCCACGTGGCTGTGTCAATACAAACAACCTGCGGATTTACTCAAGTTCCTGGACTCACAGCTCTCTCCGCAGGGGTGGAGATCTTGTCGCCGACGGTCTTCTCATATAAAATTCGCAGGCTGTCTAATACGTGTCTCCGGCGGCCATCTTGGTGAGGTGCTCTAGGTGTACAGTGTGTTGCACGGCTTTCGCCTTGATTAGTTCTTCCAAAGTTATGCGCGCACCCAACGCGTCGTATTTTTCGTTTGGAGCGTACATGGGTATTCCTAGGACTTGGTGATGCTTATTTCTTGATGAGGCTGCTTAGTGTGGAGTCATTTCAAAATATTTACAGAATTGTGGAGTTGTTAGGGGTTTGTGTGAGGGACAGGCTGGAAGATGGGTACGTTTTAGTAAGGGGGGGAGGGGGGGTATATGGCGATCTACCCGCCCCAGTTGACTGAATGCTTCACTACAGTTCGCAAACTGGGGTCACTTCAAATCTAAGCTGAATAAACTCGCGCAAGCGCTATTGGGTAGTTAAATTGGAGGTTTAAAACTATATTATGACCCTTGATCGAAATTCGTGCGGAGGCTAAATAAATGATAGGAATCAGCAGCGTCCCGCGGTGTCCTGCGGCTGCAGGTCGAATATTACAGGCGGCAGGTCGGCGGGGGAGCGGGGGCGATGCTACGATATGAACTAGACCAACTAGACGCTATAGCTTCACTGTACTATCAGATCCGTTCACCCCTAACGAGATCCGCAGCTTGTTTGGTTTTATTAATCAGTATCCTGGAGTAGCTACCTAGCAATAATAAATAAGGGCATCTAAACAAAGGGCTGAAACATGCACAAGTTAACACGCACAAGCAAACCGTGCGTTGCTTAAAATCAGCTGCCGACAATTTTTACCTACGATTGCCTTCGTGCAGTCGCGCGGGAGCCGGCTGGCAGCTGGTTATATAGCTTTGTACTTTCCCCAAACATTGACGCCCAGGTGCAACATACGACGCGGGGCACTGCGCGTTTCTTGCGCAAGCACGACCATTGCCTAGGTCAGGTTAGTTTTTCCAGACTGCTCTTACACTACTGAAGTCGTGTAAATCTATATCGCGGCCTCTCAACA
This sequence comes from Haemaphysalis longicornis, assembly GCF_048455015.1. Taxonomy (NCBI): domain Eukaryota; kingdom Metazoa; phylum Arthropoda; class Arachnida; order Ixodida; family Ixodidae; genus Haemaphysalis; species Haemaphysalis longicornis. The sequence goes on from NW_027526314.1 coordinate 3,559,572, forward strand.
CCGAAAGCACACAACAAACGTCTTCAAATCGAGCACGCATTAATAAAAAAATCTAAAAGAATTGCACGCACGTCATTGGACTCACCGGCCAATAAGATGGCTCTAGCGGCGCCGGAGTGCGCGGTGTGCCGGAGAGACCGTACCCTTCCGCCATCCGCCGTGCGTTCCGCCCGCCGGAATGATTTTGGCCGGAACGGAACGACCTTGCCGGAGGTACCGTATTCACACGACGGAGCGTTCCAGCGAAAAAATCCGAGGGAGATCGTGACGTCACTGCAGGCGGACTTCCGCTCGGCCAACTCCTTCGCTCACACGGAGGATGCGTCTGTCGGACGGACATCGGTGTTTGCAGTCGCCTATCTCTAAAGCAGAGCTGCCGTAGCACCGCCGATTCCGCTACGGCGGCAATTTGTGCTAAAGCCCCTACGTACTGATCCTGTCAGCCGCCCAAAAATTGGGCGGGGACGCGATGTAGGCGCTGCTGCGGATAGAGAACGACGCGCGACGCGCGAGGCAGTGGGTGGGGATGCGCGCGCTGGTAGCAGCCGGCCGGTCCGCCTACGGGCCGGCTGGCTGACTGCTCGCACCGCGCTGACCAGATCTTTCTGGTCACCCGCGTTAGGGCTGCCGCCAAGGCCCAAGGATACCTTACTGCGGCGAACCCACCACACCGAGTGACGTCTCAACCACTACCGTTTGCTCGATTAAACGTTAATTCCCTCTCGAGCACGCGTACTTTCCACCTCAATTTGATGTCTCATATATTTCGTGTGGTGAAGAGGTTCGCTGGTCATCTGCTTTGGCAGGGCCGCAATGGTGAGTGAATTTTTCCTCTTCTCACCTTGTCTTGCAAAATGATACTTTGAGCCCGCAGGTAAAGCGGCCCTTCCAGATGCGGTAGCCGGTGCACAGTTTGCGCTGTGCTCGTTGGCTCATGTATGCGGTGTAGGATGCACAGGCGGCCTCTGTTCAGCGCCACAGGTCCATTGGCTGATACCCGTGTAGTTGTCCCACCGCTACCCTAAGTTCAAAAATGCCCAGCTGTTATGGGCAACCAAAGTACCGGCTCCGCGAATCGAGGCAAACCGGTAGTCACGTTACCACATATTGTAACAAAACAACGCAGTCCCCACATCATGAGGGAAGGACACACGGTCTTGATACTCAAGAGGGACCAGCGAGATGAAACGACCGTCCATAGCCGCGTTTACATGGCTGTGGCAGAAGCGCAATGCAATGAGTTTCTGCCCGGTGACGTCATAAGCGGCATAATTTGATCAGAAGGCGCAGCCTGGTTAGTGTGCCAGTGGTCCTGGACACATTCCTTCACCTTCACGCTAGTTCGCTGCGATGCACTCCGGTCGCAGCCATGTAGCGGCCACTGCTGACACCAATGAACGTCAATTATTCACATTTTAGGGAAAACAAGGCTGTTATGAGCATCGTTATGAGCAGTTTGAGAGCGCTATATGGTCGGGCTCTGCAGAATGTGTTTCGACCACATTCGAGCACATACAACAATGGAAGAGCTGCTCCAATCACGCCAAACTGCTCCGGGACGGAAATTCTGCTCCACGCTGCTCCAAATGATCGTTCTAAGGGGATTTTGCCCGAAACGTGCGCCAAAGTGGCATTTTGAAAGCCTGTAGTAGCACTTTTTAACCCTGTATATAGTGCAAAACTGAAACTGAAAATAAACTTGTGTCTAGTGTCACTTTTATTTAAATATCCAAGTCAAGCCTGCTTGCAAGCCAAGCTTGCTGCGATGCGCCTGCGCATAGCCTCCGTTATCTGCGGACGTCCACGGATCGCCACGGCTTTCTTGACAGTTCATGGCTCACGGCTGCCCCAGGGCACCGCCTTGCTCGTAGCCGAGTACGTGAGTTCGATTGATTGATTGATTGATTGTAGGGTTTAACGCGCCGACGCAACGCAGGCGATGAGGCGCGCCGTAGTGGAGGGCTCCGGATTAATTTTGACCACCTGGGGATCTTTAACGTGCGCCGAAATCTCGTACACACGGGCGTTTTTGCTTTTCGCCTCCATCAGAAAAGCGGCCGCCGCGGCCGGGAATCGAACCCGCGACCTCGTGCTCAGCAGCGCAACGCCTTAGCCACTGAGCCACCGCGGCTGGTGAGTACGTGAGTTCGCGCCTGTGTCTGTGTGTCTGCTTAGAACTTAGAACGTGTATATGTGCGATGGACGTCTTGAAGGGTTGTCACCGCAAGGTAATAAAGGAAAAAAAAGTGTTGTCACCGTGCCCCTGGAAACAGGAAAGCGAAGACAACCTGAACTTTGGCTAAGTTGTGGCTGTCACGAACTGGACTTCAAAATGCGAATTTTTTTTAGATGCAAAGCATCTCTTGCTCTCGGCTCCGTCGTCCGTCGTCCGTCGTCCGTCCATCCGCGGGCCCAGGAGGACACCGGCAACACTGACGCTCTAGGAGCCCTTTAAGGGGAAGCGTGCTCGTCTCGTGCCGGCCCAGGAAGGCACCGGCAACACTGTCGCTCCAGGAGCCATTAAAGGGTAAAACACCTCCGGGCGTTCATCAAGCCGAGCATGCGCAGTGGGGGTGTGGACGGTGCAACAACGACAAGGTAGGGCATAGCCCCGTCGCATCTAATAAAATTACACCATCTTCCCGTAGGGGAACCCTGGGCTCAACGCAATTTCCCATTTCGTAGTTCCGGTAAGTGAAAAGTGTGGTAGTTACCACGGAAACCAAACTGTAAATATAACGGTAGCTACGTACCTCAACCTAACGGAAACGACGAACTGAAAACTATAGTGGGCACTTGAATCGACCCCATGGCTGCTTTGCATACTAGTCAAACCCGGTTATAGCGAACTTCAATATGCGCCAAGATTAGTTCGATATATCCAATTGTTCGAAATAGCCGAACCCGCCTATAAGGAGTTTTTTGTTACGAGTTTGCAATACGTGGGACCCCCTCCTGCCATCCCCGCATGCAGAAACAAACACAATAAAGTATGCCATTACCATACACAAAACTGTTTATTGCAAGCAATAAAGCTACTTTCCGCTGTAACTGCCTACTTTCCCAAGAAGCGGTGATTCTTCCTTTCACTTTCGTTTTGGCGGCGTCAACTAGCACAGCAATCTCTACATGAGACAACATTTGCATCAGTTGCAGTCCGTGTCCTTCAATATCGAAGCAATATTGGTGGAGCACATTGACTGCCGAAAGCGCTTCATTAAGCATCGCACAGCTTTCACTCGCGACATCATCCGCCTCTTTGGTGCCTCCAGCAGCGCCAGCAGCCATGACATCGGTGATGGTGTCGGCGTCCGAGGGGCTCACAGTGAAGGCAACGTCGTCGTCGACACTCAGGCAATTCTCGAAGGGCACTCCTTTCAGCACAACATCGGGAACGTTGGCGAGCTCTTCTCACAGTTTATCGATGCTTCCGTCCTGGTCCGGACTCGCTGACTGGGAGGGTTTAATCGTTAGTCAGGCGCGTCGGAAACAGTTTCGGAAAGTGCCGGGGGTCACGTCGCTCCATGGGAGGTTCAACATCTCCATCGCAGCCAATCAACATCTCAATCGCCGCTCCGAAACCATGCATTTTGGCGGCAATTCTAGGCGCGCCGAGTTCGATATATCAGATGTGAACTTCGTTATAAGGAATATGTTTCGCGTTTATTTTCGTGACTGAACTTTCTTTGTTCTATATATAGCATAATTCGCTCTATCCGGGTTCGTTATAATCGGGTTTGATTGTACTCAGGGTTCCCCTACGGGAAGATGGTGTAATTTTTTGCGGCGTTTGCGCTATTATTTACTACTGGCGGGACAGTGCAGTTTGTCGCAGTAAACCCGCAGAAGAAGCGCAAGCGACTGGTAGAATTGAATGCGCAACTGGAATTTATAATCGTTCGGACATATTTTTCTAGTTGTATTGGCATCATGCGTGTGACGCGGCACACGCCACGCAGCTACATCCTCTCCGTTTATCATTTATTGGGGCACTTGCGTGTTACCATGCTGTCTTGAATGCTCGGGTGAGTGTTTTTGATCCGTGTTGTGGTGTTGAGACGGCTTGGGATGGAGGGGGGGGGATATGAACATAAAGGAAGACTGGTTCAACGTCTCACCGGTGCATTTATCCCAACGCTGTGCGCGCATTCTACTCAATGGCAAGTGCACAATTTGTGCTAGTGGGAACACCGGCAAGAGCTTGTATTCTGTTTTTCGTTCGTGCTGATACCGTGTGTCTGTTGTGAGGAAATATCAGAATCAGTGGGTAACTTGGCATTTCTCTAGTCGGGCTTCTTGACAGTGTGCGTTTCTTGCCAGGTTTTGTAATCACATCCGTTTAGCTTCCCAGGAATTCCTGGCTAATTTTTGCATCTATAGTGTAATAAAAAAATTCGTAGTGCCACAAAATGCTGAATCTCTTGGTAACCACGCTGTCTTTAAATGGCCAACGCAGTTTATCTGTACACTTCTTTAAACTTAAATGATAGCACCTCTGGCCTGCAAACTCTCACATAACAAGTCAAAGTTGAGTTAAGTGAATGGAGCAGTGAGATTTGTGTATACTATTGTGCTGCCAATTTTCTTCGAGGCGGAAAAACAAGTTCAACATGGAAATGCTAAACAAGACAAATGCCAATATCGACTTTATTTTCGTGCGGTGCAGTGGTGCAGACCAGGCAGGCTCAAGAGGACAAAGTGACGTCCATTTTTTGCATCAACGTCGTTCATTGTTCTCATCACGGCGTTAGTGCAGTCAAGCGGCATGCAGCAAACAAGCAACATGTTGAAGCTACGAAGCGACGCACGAATGAATTTAGCTACAGTATGGTCAAAGAGAATTTGTAACTTTGACGGTAGCTTGTCAGCTTTTTAACCCTCATAAGTGTATAGAAGCATATTTTGGCTTCTGCTCCAAAGTTACTGGTGGCTGCTCCAATCTTGAATTTAGCTTGCTCCAACAGCTGCTCCATGAAGTAAAGTACCACTTCTATCACTGCATATGGGAAGCACATTTCGCAGGAAGATGTAGATTTCTTCAGTTTCTCTATTTCGTCGCAAACTTCCGGTTTTCCGGGCTTCGATTTAAAACATTCGGCTTCACCATTGTCAAAACAGCGAACTCGCGGCCCCGAACCGCACAGGGAGCTTTCACTGACACATACACGGTGTCACATTCCTATCCCGTTCTGTCATTCGCATCATTTAAATCTACTCGACACTTTTCAGGGCGTCATGGCCGCCGGGTCACGTCGCTCGGTCGGCCACAGGAGACGCTTCTCGGGTCAGTCCGCTTGAAACTGCGCAGTTCTGTAACACAGCGCCCTTCTTCAGCTTTGGCGCTGACTCGGATTCGATCCTTGGAACAATTACTCATCAAACATGCGCGAAACCGCTGCGCCTGCTTAGGGCATTCAGGAACGGAAAGGGATAGCCATTGCCAGTGTTCTTGACGGTAAATAAATAAATGAAGCGGATGTATTCTGTTCAGATCAGTGCACAGTTGCACACTGAAAGGCAAGGAACGAAGACGTGACGCGTGGCGTATAGCTTTAAGAGTTGAAAAAAAAAACTGCCTAGCTGAAAAATCGCCTCAGCCCAATTACAATCATACCGAAGAACAAAACAAACAATACCACAAAAAACACCAAAATTATTGTTAAACATACACAGTTATACAAATCTTTTCGTGAAACAAAAACACGCACATACGGACAACGCATTGCAAGAATTTATTACATGAAGGCTTGCTGTATAGTTTGCAATTAAAAGCAACCTAAAGTGACCCTGAAGCTTAAAAACAGGCTCATTTGTACGGACAGACCACAGTGCCCGGTATGCCAATATGCAACTCGCTGCAAGATCAGGGCCCAGATTCACAAAGCTGTTCCCAAGAGATACACGGGTGTGACGAAGCACAAGCAAGGCGGGGAGTCGGTTTCTGTGGTGGTCAGAGGCTTCGCTACCGATACGATGCAAGTAGTTGAGAAAGGGGCATTTTGGAAGCGAACGCGACTCAGAATTCCTCCTCAGAACTGAGCGATTGAGTGGATAAGCTGTCATAATGCTGAAAGAGTGTGCTAAAATAAAAATGTAACATGATAACGTTTATCCAACACGTTAGTGTTCATTACAAGACACTAATATGAACGCCCATCAGAGGAGCAGAGACATTACTCTCGCTTCTATCTCAAAAAACAGAACACTACAAACGATAGTGACATACTTGTTGAAGTGCTGTAAATGTTCAACAAAACAAACTTGTGCGAAATGAACCCAAGGCAACAAATCGTCAACTAAAATGGAGCCAACTACACTGCATCGTAGGCCTCAGACACGATATGGCTGGTGGGAGACGCATGTTTGGGGCAAGGGGAGAGGGGGCTATGTTGTAGAAGGGGACCGGAGAACGCAATGCATCACTTGCCAGCAAGCAAGTTCTATACAGAATAATAACATATACTGCAGAAGAGAACTCAAAATTGTCTCTGGAATACTTAGTATATACATTAAACACGGCTGAGAAAATTCACACTGAGGCACAAAATGCGAAAGACCAGGGGGGAAAAATAGGTCGATTTGACCCTAGCTCAAACTGGCACTCGTGTAAGTATCTTCGAACTCACTGTATGGGCAATTGGCTCTCGTTGAACATCATGGACCTCCACTCGACCACACCTCACCCTGAGCCTCCCTTCAAACTCGATCTCACCTAAACATCATGTTCTTTCCCAGCCGTCTTCTTGGTTAAAAGGCTATGCACGTGAACGCACAACTTAAACAAGCATTAAATTTTATCATTTAACAGCTAGGAGCTATTAAGTAAGCTATTAAATGTGTATAGTACTGGATAATTTGAAGCGACAGTTCTTCGCTTCTTGCAAAACATTCTAGATGTTGGGCAGCCTAAATTAGGCAGTCAATTTTGCTAACGTGATACCGTAAGTGTTAGAAGGCGTAAAATTTACTATCCGCTTCTCGTTACACCGCTTTATTGGGAGCTCGGTACAGTTTGTTTCTTTGGTTACGGAATGAATGTAAAAATAATGGATGCGCCTCCACAGAGCCATCCTAATTTTTCACTTCTTCCAAACACTAGGCGCAACATTAATATCACTCAACCTAAAACGGATTGCCTGCGGTGGAGGTCAGAATTGGACCTGCACTCACTGAACCGGTTGCAGCCCATGTGTCTTCTCCTCATACTCAACTCATGCGGCGAAATTGAGGTCCATTTGAGGTTTAGGTCGGCATAATGAGCTTCCCCACTCTGGCGAAAACGCAATATTTGGGTCCCGAAAGTCCTGTGGGCTCTGTATCACCGAGACATCTTTAAGTTGGAGGCGGAGACTTCAATAAATAAACTTCCCAGGAAAAGCGCAGTCAGTGGGCGTGCAGCTTGCGTCTCTCTCCTGCTGAATATTTCCTCGCAAGCAAACAGTCCGCTCGACGACGGAGAGTTTGTTTTCTGGCCATGGTCAAAGTCGTTCCTTTCTTCCCGCTCACAGACAAACATCGGTGGCTCCGCGTGCGAGTGTTTGCACGTGAAAGGTTTGCCCGCTGCCTCAGCCGCAGGCCAAGCCGCTCACGTACGACGCGCGAGCCAACACAGATCTCTGCAGAACGTTTGTCAGCGACGACACAACTGTCGATTGCTTTTCTTTTTCCCTCTGCCCGTGTTTGACACTTCAGTCGCTGCCTAGCGTTTCGCCAGCGTGGCGCGTACGTTGGGGCGCAACGAGTTCTAGGCTGCGGAAACAAACGAGGCTAATTTACTCACGTACGTCCGCCGTTTTTTATGCGACGTGCCCTTCTCCCTTTTGACTTGCCGTGAAGCGCGTCATGGCCGTTGGCCACCAATCACTTTCACAACGTCTTTGGATATTATTCAGCCCCAAAAGAGTTAATGCAATGAAAGGTGGGGAGGAAACCAAACCAAGCAAGCAAGCCAGGAGAACAGTTCTTTCAAGAATTTTCCCAATGTCGTCGTCTGCTTTTAACCCTTCCGAGGAAAAGTGAGAGCGGTTGAAATTTATGGTAGATACGCAAGTCTGGTTGTGCCGGTGCTTACAACCATTGGGTGCTTCTTTCCGGGTCGCGCCTGCTGGGACCGTAATTCCCACCATAAAGACGGCTGGTTCTTTTGTGTCTCTTTTGTTTCGGACTATTTATGAGCGAGCTGGAGAGAGAGAGCTTCAGCTGTCAGTCGGTCATGTTGAGCTTCGCATCGTCGGCCCAGGGCTTCTCGCTCTGGCTATGGCCCTTGTGCAGGGTCCTGGCCGTTTTTTGCGTTGTGTTCGCCATAGGAAAATTTCTACTGTGGGTCTGGTATCAGTGGCGCCTGTTAAAGGCAATTGAAGACATTCCCGGCCCGGGAGGGCGCTGGCCTGAACTGTTCGCGATAAGATTTTTCTTACATTGTTCGTCCACTAACCCACGGAGAAGCGGCAGCTCAGTGGGTGAGTACGTGTTAAGAAGTGAGCTTTCGTTGCGTTACTGGTGTCACCCACGTACTTTTGCAACTTTTACAGCTTTTGCTACATAGTACACACACGCTTGTCGGCTGTGGCGCTTTTAGACTGAAAATGATTGAGCGTGCCACTCCGCATGTAGCAATGTTCTTTCGAAGAAGCTTAAATCGGAATTTTTACCTTTTATAACTTAGAACGGCAGGGACAGTTCTTATTATAGTCAACTTTCTGCAAGTTTTTTTCCTCCACCTACTTTTTTGTATGCGACAATATCGTCCACCTGATGTTACAGGTCGCAGTCAGTAACTTCACCTCTTCGGTTTGCGCTTCAGGAAAAGGAGGGCGACACTACGAAAACTAACTTTAAAATTCTCTTTTGGTGCCAAAGTTTTGTTTGTAATGCTGAGCCCCAGGACACAGGGTCAATGCCGGCCACGGCGGCCGTTTTTCTGGAGGAGGCAAAAAGCGAAAACGTGTCGAAATTTTCGCGCATGTTAATGATCCCCATGTGGTCTACGTTCATTTGGAGCGATCCACTACGACGCGCCTATTAGTCCATTGCAAGTGCATATTCGGCGCTTAAAACCCCTAGATTTTTTTCTTAATTTTTTGCGTCTTTAAAGCTCTTACATAAAAGAACTTAGCAAATAGACTCTAGTTTCACCACCGATTAAGGATTCCTTGAAGAAGCCTCAATGGGTGGCCGTCACCTATTTTATCTCTGGATAATATTGCCGCGAACCATGCCTTCTGTTTTGTTTACTTCTGTGTTTTGTTGCGAGCGTCTGACCGCACATGGCTGTCTTATTTAACTAAGCGCCTGTTTTTTTTTTCCATTTCTCCTGTATTCCGCACAGGCTATGGGATTTGATAGGGAGAGTTATTTTTTGATAAGAATAATTTCGTCACTAGACTGGAATGTTCGGCTATGATCGCCAGTGTTGCAGATGTAGTTCGATGGCTCCAGAAAGATTAACGCGGAGAGATCAATCCTGGCAGGGCATACGCAGCGGCATTCGTTTTCGTCGACGCTCTCTGCGCACGTCACTTTGGTGACTGCTTTGACACTTGTGTTTTATTTTTAAGTTCTTTGCGGAGCACAAGGTCGCTCCAATAAACCTTGTTTACTGGAAGAACCCTGCATCGGTCTTGGCTTCGTGGCAATATGGTTGCCGGATTTCCTTTATCAAGTCGTCCAGAAGCTAGTCGCCACACGAATTCGCTTCGCGGCAACGCGTTAAAATATCCGATCACAACACACTGCAAACATCAATGCAGGCGCGCTTTGTTACAGTGCACCTGTACGACCGATCGCGGCGTCCAAGGAGTAGGGCTGACGAGTTGATGTGTTTGCGTTTATTTCAAGACCTCAGAGCTCAGTAAATCTGCTCAGAGTCGTGGCATCGCTCTGCTGGAGTCGTGGCATCGGAGCATGCAAGGCATTTTCCAGGTCCGCGGTAGTCCTCTTCCCATCCGTGCCTGCGGGCCGGTATAAGAGCCGCCCCACTAGTATTCTCCGCAGGATAATGTGATGCCAGACATAGGAACTCCCTCGAAGATGTGATCTGTGCTGGGATGCCATGCAATGCAAGACGTAATCGCTTCTTCATTGCGTAATGCGGCAGCACAGATCACCTTTTTCAAGTGAAATTGTAGGTTCATCCTCGTCATTTGCCTGCAACGTGGCTTTGACCGCATTGATTAGTTATTCAAATTCCTTGTGGAGAACAGAACATTTAGTGGACGCTAAAGGAGGAATAATTTTAGCGGAAGACTATACTAGATTGGCCACTTGCCAAGACGCGTCCTTTGTGCGAATTCAACCTGATCCAGCAAGAGCAAATCCGCGTTGCTAGGCGACAGTACGCGAAAGAATACCACGCCGTAAAACTACCTATTAAAATCTATCACCGGTGATCTGGGATTTATATTGCCTACTTCGACATGTTGTAGTCGTTTCTCGTACACCTAATGCGGCCAGTGGTTATTCTAGGCACTGCACTCACAGAATCAGTTTAAATATTCCCGCTCCGGCGATGTTGAGATTTTTGACAGCGTTTTTTGCGAGCTGAGGTGCGTGCGTTTTTTAAGAAGGGGGCAGGGCTGCTGCACTTGACAAAAAAGGATGCAGATTGTGGTTAGGTTGCATTACCATAATATTTTTTGTCAAAAGGCTCCTTGCAAGTCAAGCACCAAATAATGTTGTGAGCTTTGTAATCCGATAGCTTTGAGATGTGATGATTACTTGAAAATGACACCAGATATTCACTCCTAATCTTTGGTTCAGAGAAAGGGCAGCTTTATTCTGCCAAAGCTTATTTCTGATGTTTCCCCGCATATCTAGAAAGAGTGCCTAGCATTTTCAGCGAGTTTCCAGCAGTTTTAGTTCCGTTTTTACGCTGCAAAATTCATATTTGGCGCTACTGCGCAGTTACCCAACTACAAGCTCATTTGCCATGTTATGATCAGGCAGTTTGTTTTGATGTATGATCATTAAGAAGTATGATCAGGCAGTTTGTTTTGGTGAACGCGCCTCCAATATGCACGAGGACCTGAACAAAATTTTGAAATGAGGTCTCCCTACCTGCATAGTGGCGATGGTGCAACTTTCACGCCGACGACTAAGGCTTTAGTAATCAGGTACGTTTGTACTCCGGGCGCAACGGCCCCATGTACAGAAACAGAGCAACCAAACCATGAACCAGTTTGGAACATCTGGAGGGGAAGGCCACCCTTTCGGATTGAAGCAAAGCACGGTGTCACACTGCAGGGAGCTGTCAAAGCTCTCACAAACAAGGGCGCTGCTGGAGCCAGAACTGTTAGAAACAAACGCCTTTTGGCAGCTAAGCCTTCTGCATTGTCGTATTTAATAATAATAATAATAATAATAATAATAATAATAATAATAATAATAATAATAATAATAATAATAATAATAATAATAATAATAATAATAATAATAATAAGAAGAAGAAGAAGAAGAAGAAGAAGAAGAATGTTTATTTCCGCCTTGTAGATACAGACAGGGGGAACTGCAGAAAAAAGCTTTCTAAAGCAGCTTGACGAAGCCGCAGCTCCCTTAATTAGCAGCAGTTGGGCAGCGCAACAAAAGAAACACAGTTGCATCAGGATACATTTGTAAAAGGGGCCCAAATTGCCTCATTGAAAAAAGATACAAAGATACAAAAGATACAAAAAAGATACAAAGAACTTTTACATAGTTACATCTGGAGTATAATTACGTCACGTGTACTTACCTAATCTAAAAACGTTTGTCGTAGCGACTGCGCTGTGCTGCAAGCGTGGCGAGGCAGCTACAGTCAAAGCGCCGTAAAAAAAAATGTCCGTGGCATTTGGCCAAATTTAGCCGCCGCAGCCGTAAAAAACTAGGCAACGCTGACTGTGGGCTCAAAAAAAAAAAATGGCGTCACTTCCTCCACACTTTTTGCAATGCATTGGGATGCTAGGGGCCTCTTCTGAGTATTCTTTCCTCCATGCCTATTTCGCAGCAAAAGCAGCCGCCATTTTAAGGCTGTTACTTAACATTACGTCACTTTTACACAGGCTGAAGTTGCCAGTGCGTGACGTGATCGTTCCCGCCAACTGCTTAAATTACGTCACGCCTTTTCAGCCAATCACAGAGAGGGCGTGTATTACAAGAAGTATTGTTGTTGAATAGCAAAGACAGGCCTGCGTTGTCATGTCTGGCGAATAGAGTCTAGTTTTTTATTGCCGGCCAAGAATTACGCGCTTTCAGTAAAAAGAAATAAGTTAAACTTTAGAACTGGTACTCGTAAACGTCATAATACGTCAAAATGACGAAGGCACACACAACCGCTTTGTCAACCGGAAGCACGTGACCAAAACTTAAAGCAATCAGAAAAGACTTCCGGCAAATTTTTAGATTTCCGGGAATTTGTGCAGTCGAGAATAGGTCCCCAAGTCGTCGGGTGTCAGTTCAGACGAGGAGAACGCTTCCAGTTGGCCTTGAACACCGACAGGTGTTCACCGGCCAGCTTCGATTTCATACGAGGGGTATTTCCAGAGGTCCAGTGTCGCTGCTTTGTAAAACTGTATATTCTGACGAAGTCTCCAACAGCCTTGTATTTGTTTCTTTTCGAGATTGCTAGGTGGCGCTGAAACGTAGTAGACTCATAGTGCAGAACTTGCTTCATAGCATGACGGCGGCTTGGTGATAGCTTCCTGGGCACAATTCTAGCGCATCGTACCTTATTACTGCAAGCAGGGCTATAATAGTGAGTCAGAACATGTTCATAAACCGCAAATGAAAGTGCTCACTGATAAGCGATCATCATAACGTCAACAAGCATCCATCAAAGAGTTTGGTTTTCAACTCCAAGCGAATTTTTTCGCATCACTTGCTTGCCTTCAATATTGTGCTGGTCATAATCATTGACAAGGTGTTTCTACATCACGTGGAGGCTAATTGGGGCCTTTAATAATGTCAACCCACCAGGTTTTTTCTAGAGAACCACCCTAAAGAGCAAAATTTGAAATAGTGGTTGGGCTTCCCCACAAGGCACGGACACCACGCCGGCTAGCATTTTCTTTTATAACTGACAAATTGTACCGCGCAACTCAATTTTTTTTCCCTAGGACGGATTTTTGAAATGTTTACCGACAAAATGTACATTTTAAATTTTTTCTACTATTGGTGATTTATTATACACAACTTACTTTTTTCATTTTCTTCGATGCCTGGACAAAAATTGCGAATTTGATAATTTTTTTCGCAATCATTATTTACGAAAACATTATTAAAACTGGTGTCGTTGGAAAGCGCGTGGAATCATCTGCATTTTATGTCACTGCAATGTGTGCCTAACCAATATGTATAGCACAGAAAAAATGTTTTGTTAGACCCCTCAAAATTGGTCAATTTGCCGCGGTAACGAAAGGAAGGACAGTGCGGCGTCTCTGTTGCTAGGCGCTTTCGGCTACCTCCGCTCCCTTCCGTGGGACGTGTGCGAAAAGTGTGATATCCCCGTATGTCTGCTGCTTGTCCGCTCTGCAAGGTGACTAGTCACGCCGACGCCGGCACACCAAGGCTTGCCGCGCATAAAAGCTTTGGGCAGAGCGCTATAACTTCGGTTACAACGACAGACAGACTCGGTCCGTTGGCAGTTCATCCCGCTGCAGAACGCTGTGCTCAAAGAGCGGAGATGCAGCGGAAACGGCGCCAGAAGCACCTTGAAGGTAACAATCCAGCCGCAGTAGAAAAGCGGGGATAGGAGAAGTGTGCCGACGCCTTGCTTAGCCATGGCAAACCTGTCCACCGTGCGCAGCTTGCTTAAACCTTGTCACAACCATGCTCAATCATGCCAACCTGATAGGATGGTGGTGGTGATTGTTGCGTTGGATCAGGTGGTGTTAGCCTGGCTAGAGATGCCGGCAATAGCTCTGCCCGAGAGCCACCAGAATAGTCAATATTAGGGACACTTCACCACGAGTCTGTCAGTTCAGCCTCCTGAAGAAAGCTAAGACGCAACACGTCTCCAGTCCCCCCGAAAAGATGATGTGGTCCAGAATGGTGTGTCGGGTTGCCAACTTTCGAATCCCTGAGAACATTGCCGTCCACTCGACATCATGCTCTGGGCAACACATTACATAGTGGTGTACATCCCTTATCACTGCACATGACGAACACAGAGGCAATCGCACGAGGCCCACTTTAAAAAGTCATGCTGTGGTCTTCGCTAAGCTCGTTCGGATGTGGTACAGCAAAGTTGCCTCCGCTCTCGTAAGGCCCTTTGTGACGCAAGGTTGATAGGGATCTCCCAAGGACTTGAAATTGTCCACTACTTCTCTCCTGAAGTCGTTCCGGTGATCGGCGGAAACTTTAACAGTCGGTGGAAACGACCGCGCCGTGCCATCTGATCAGAGGCCTCACTGCCCTTGACGCCAACATGGGATGGAATCCATTAAAACCCCACATGGAAACCCTTGCTGCTGAGGTCTCGAGCAAGTCGTAAGGAACGCTGACAGTGCCTTTTCGTGGGGATCCCACGCTGCAAAAGTTGTAAAGCTGCTTTCAAATCAGTCAGAATTACAATTTCTTGCGGCTTGTATGACTTAAGTTTCCTCAAAGCAGCCGCGATGGCAATGCACTCGGTTTCGGTGGATGACACTACATGATCCCGTCATGCAGTCCAGGAAAGCTGCGCATCAGGAATGACATACGCCGCTGCACTAACCCCTCTGTGCTGATTGACTGAGCCATCCGTAAAAATTTGAAGGTGGTTCGGGTAAGAGTTCTCCAGTTGTTCAAGCCAAGCACCAAATATCTGGCTGCTTCCACTGGTGTGTTCTTGACTCTAATGTGAGGAACATGTAGCTGACACTGGAGGCTCTCAGATCATCATGGCGGCATTTAGGTTTGATTTTTCTCCGGCCACTGATGGCACAATATTCTCAGAGTGTTAAGAGCAGTGTGAGCATGACAGGCCATCCTCGTACGAAGCCGCGTTATTATTGCCCTTACAGCACTGGTTTCCCTAGAACCACGATCTGCTAGAGTAACCTCTGCGACGTCATCAAGGGGAGTGTAGCAGACTGGCTCCCCCGGTTGGCCGTCTCGTTTGCCGCTCCCTGGGGAACTTCAATTGCTGTCCTCAGCCATCTCCTGTGCAACGTTTTGAGGCGCTCATACTGGGATTATGAAAGGGAGGTCAGAGACAGCTGGTAAAGAATACGACTCAAAATCAGTGCTGAGTGCTGAGGTAATCGCCGGGTGATTACCCCACCTAGCTCCAGAAATCCTCGTCAAAATGTTCACACAAGGAATCAGAGCCGAAACACTCGTATTCACTGCCCGTCGCCAACACAGTCTGCTGTCCAGGGTGACCCCAAAGAATCGCACGTGAGTGACCTGACGGATAAACAGGCTTCCCAAGACTATAAATTAAGACGGGCGTACCGTAGCCAATTCCCAGAGAAAATAACGAAATAGGACTTCCCGGTTGAGAGCGTCAGTCCAACATGAGGACAGACATTCCTTCATGGTGTGCACACTCCGTTGAGCCATCACTGCCAGTCGCTTATGTTGTTATCCGGACAACCGGATGCAAACACCGTCAGCGTACCACGACCTCATCTACAGCGCTTGCACTACCGCAACATTTACCTGGGTAGTGGCTCTCAAATTATGTGCTGCACGAGTGACTGCATTTCCCAATTCGTATATGCGTAACCATGCTTACCAACACATAGCCTTCCTAAACTAAGAATAACCAAGAATAGGCTAGGGGTCGCACTCCCCTCTCGCGCTATTCTGGAATTCATCAGGAGAAACGACGCTAACTTTTAAAGCAAAGCTTTCTAGCTCTACCTACCAACGGTTCTTGCGTGGCGTGCGAAACAAGAAACTCCGAATACGGCTGGGTATGGGGAGGGCGTTTTTCACTCACGGAGCACAGTGTAGATGGCGCGGTCATAGGGCGCTATTACCCAGAGTTCCCCGCACGCAGGTGACTTCTCGCACCGGCGAGCACGTCGGCGGGACGGCTTTGTCGTCTGCTTTAGCGACAGTTGTTTTGGCGCTGCTTCGCGTCCATTGCGCACTTTCTTCGCACGGCTTGATTAAATTTTTAGACTGCACCTGCTGGGTAACCCGGACCCGACGGAATTAAGTGAGCGTACGACAAAGATACGTTAAGAATTGGTTTGCAGGGCAGGAAAACAAAAAAGTAGAGACCACATACAGACATATGGCCGCTAGAGAAACGGTACCTTTTGCGCACTGCTTGACACGAATGGAACTCCGTTTTCTAAATTGGTGAATACCAACTCGGTTGTGTTTTAAGAGGTATTACAAAATGCGAAAGGAGCAACTGGATCTGATAAATAGCAATTATAAAAGTTCCCTCAGCTTTCTGGCAATTCTCCAGCATACTAAACTAACTAGTTTAAATCGGTAAAAATGGGAATCACTAAGCTCACATGCCCAATTGTTTCGGTGTCTGCGCTTGTGTTGCGCGGTGGTGTAGCCCCAAGCTAGCACATCAGGATGGCTAGGTTCCGCTGTCTCACCTTTCGAAAGACGCTGCTCTCCGTTTTTTTTTTTTCCGCTGACGCACGGCTGGTCTACAGCGGCGGCATCCGCCACTCTAGCCGGGCCGTTACCGACGCTGCTGCGTTCAGGACGCCGCCCCCGTGAATTCCAGTAACGGCTGGAAAAATCTCTGGTTTCACTCTTTGTAGAGCCATGTGTGTGAATTCAAGTGACGTCGCATGGGAAATTGTTGTGGGTGTCGTTTAAAGTTTTGCTTTCGAACCACCTTTACAGCGTGGATTGCAGCCAAGTTTTTTTTGTTTTTGTTTTAAAGGAGAGTAATAGCTTTGTTAGTTCTGTGCGACAAGAGAGAACAAAGAGACGAGACGAAACACGTATGATCGCTACCGAGCCATCCTTCCAAACTGGGGTCCCTGTTTATTGCCCCACTCGCCACTGGCAGTGCGTGGCCAGCCGTTTAAATCCTGTGAAAGTCCCCTGCTCTCCTCTCACCTCACAGAAAAATAATCTGATAAACAATACCCCCTTTAGCAAAGCTATGGCATGTTTAAAACTAATATAAAAAACGGGACTACGAGCAAAAATATTCATTGGAAGAAAAGCCAATTTGCTGGATGAAAAACGTTGTACTTTCCAAATCTTCGGGCAGCAGGCACGTTCGGCAGGGCCGGAGAACCCGATATCCAGTATACAAATCAATGTAATTAAACGGAAAACGAAATGCCCGAATTGCGGAGCGCAGTAGACAAGAGTGAAGTCAAAGAGCACGGAAAAAAACAGGGCTCGGGAAAAGAACGACGCAGAATACAAAATGCGCTTAAAAGATCGAAGTTCGCTGCAGTCGTTCACCCCAAAACAGAAATTTCAGCCTGCAAGAAAAAAAAAAAATCAAAGCTACTTCGCCAGACTACTAATAAGACACGTTACTGAAGGAACACCACCTACATTATATTCATTATGACACAACAGAAACAGAAGCACCATTGAAGCTTTCCAAAGTTTAGAAATAAAGAGAAAGTATTGGTCACAGGATCTGACGCAAAATTTCAACCCCCACTGCAACACAAGGTCGCATTCTTCGCACACACACAAAAAAAAACATGGACAGAAAGTGCTTGAGAAGTGCACGAATTTGTACGAACAACGGGACTCTGCAGAGAACACGAGTATCGTGTCAGGCGCACACAGGAGAAGCTATCCAGATGGCCTTGAAGTCCGTCGGAGTTCGAGGCCGAATGTATGTATGTCTCTGCAATTATCCATCCGGCAGGTCAGTACATGCCCACTAAGGATGGTGACACTGTACTTCACTCTGTGTGTCGAGGTGTCCCCCAGGAAGGAATTTTAAGCCCGACGTTATTTACCATTTGCCTAATTTGAACCGAGCAGTGCTTGCCGCAATCCATTCAAATTTCCCTTTATGCTAACGACATGTGCATTTGGTGCTCAGGAAGCAGCCGGCGGATTTTGCGCGCAAGGCTTTAAAGAGTCATTAACTCAATAGCAACCTTTCTGGCAGCACGTGGCCTCGAAATATCGGCGGAGAAGTCTGCTGCGATAGCCTTCACCAGGCGTGATCTCTCAGAGACGTTCCTATACCTTACGTTGACAGCCACAAATTTCTAGGAGTGACTTTTGACAAGAACATTACGTGGTCCCCACATATACGGCTACTGAGGCACAAGCTTGAGGCGTACGCATCGATCTTCCGCATGGTCTCCAGCAGCGCGGGAGGTTGCTCGGTGGCGTCTCTCATCAGGCTTTACAATGCACTCTGCGAGGGATTGCTTCGCTACAGCTTGCCTGCCCTCGAGCTTCTCACAAAAACCAACTCACGGCTTCTAGAAGGCTTACAAGCCAAAGTGCTTCATGCGTGCCTTGGGGTGCCTAAAAATACTTCAACCCTTGGGACTCTCAGGGAGAGTAGGCGCCTCTCTCCAACGGTTCTCTGCCAGCAAGAATTCTTTCGTGCACGCTTGCGGTTTGTGACGAGGACTGTCGACCATCCGCTGGCTTGTTACTCGGAAGCCGAAGTATGTGCCTTCTTACCACCAGTGTATCAGAACCCACCAGAGTATACCAAGCCGCCATAGATATTTGCATCCTGGAAAATAACACTAACCGTTCCCGGAATCCATAGCAAAGCCAAGTTGCCTCTGACTTCTCTGAAATTCTTTTCATTGGAGCACATTGCTACTACCTACCAAAATTACACTCACATTTTCAAGGATGGATCGGTGATGGATACATCATCTGTCATCGGAATATGGATCCCATCAACCCGCACAAAAGTTACCGCAAAACTAGGTCACAAAAATTCGTCGATGGTTACTGAACTTACGGCCCGGCGTGCTGCATTCCAACACATTTTAACTGCTTCAGTTCAGGCATGGGCAATCTTCACCGACTCTCGAGCAGCCCTTCAGCACCTCATGGTGCTGCCACAAGAACAGCTTGTGAAAGAAATTAATGACCTGCACACGCAGACAATAAACAACCACCACGTCGTTGTTCTGCAGATGGCTTCCATCTCACTGCTGTGTGGCTGGTAACGACGAACCTGACAGAGCTGCTGCATCTGCGCATTGCAGCGCAATTATTACTCCAGTGCCTTTCACAAGGCGAGACGGAGCGACTCTGGTGTCATCGCTTGCCAGGAGTTCTCAGCGATTGCTGTGGACGGACCCAAATAAGACCTACGTTCCGTTGCACACAATACACCCAGAGTACCTATTTCGGATACCAAGCGGTCTGTGCAAGCGAGATGAAGCTGCCCCGCATCGCATCCGAGTCAATGTGGCTTATAATAAGCATTTCCTTTTTAAACTTCGTCAAGCTTCCTCCCCTCTGTGCCCTACGTGTACATTTCGCGAGGACCTGAAACACGTTCTCGGCGCTCGCTACGAACTTGAGCGCACCACGGCAAAGCTTTTTCTGGGCCTGCCCGCGTCCGCCCAGATATCTTAGAGGCACCTCCTTGGGCCCTGGCTTACAACCGGCATATCAAGTCGCGCAACAAAAGTGTTGTTAATGTTCCTCCGAAGCACTGGACTTGTGAGTGAGCTATGAACTCTCAGGCAAATGACTATTGGCCCCGAGGACATACCGTGGCGGCACCTACGAATGACGTCACTTGTTGGACGCCGGGTCGGGTTGTCGTCTGCTACAATCCATTTCCTGTGCGTATGCGGCCGCGTGTTTTTGTGTGTGTGTGTGTCTGTGACCACCGCACCCCCCCCCCCCCCACCCGCTCCCTGTGGATTTGATGCAAATTACCCAAAAAAGTTGCCTGCAACCCGAATAATCCGGGCGAGCAATCAGCGACTCGCTTTTTCCCGGCGACACCGCCGCGCCCTATAGCTCGTACGTAGCCAGCTAACGCCAAGGACGATGCAACTGATGCCGATAAAAGTACACTGCAAGTTCATTATGAAATACTTGCGACGTGACATGTACGAGACTGTGTGTGCAAGGAAACACCTTGTAACAGCGACGGAAGCGCGTCGCTCACTTGTGATCTAACCGCGCCTACTGCTTGCCTTGCCTGGTAAATGAATGACTACGTGAGAACGGTGATCGGATTGCTTCGCCGCGCATGCTTAAAAGTACTGCTATGATGCGCAGTTTGGCTTAAGCAGTGCCTATTACCCCTACAATGTTTTTCATAGTTATTCCCGGATTTGATTAACGATCACTGCCGTAGCCTGTAGTCTGCACGGCTGATATGTTTACTTTTCGCGACAACTTGTCCGCAATGTATAAATGGTATACGAACGCGAGTTTTGAACGCCTGCGAGCGGGTTTGGACATGGCTATATTTAGTTTTCATTAGGGCTTCGGCGTGGGAGTGTATAATTGTAACGTGGGCTCTTTTATGTTTACAGTGAGCCTGCCTTCCTCTAGCATCAATGACACTAACGATTGCTCACAGAAGGCGAGGCTGTGTACGAGGCGAAACACGTCGTTAATGAATTCTGGTAATTGGGAGTTTTAAAATAGGAGAACCGAGCGTTGGGGGCCCCCAAAAGTGATGGGGGAACCTAAACGCAACATGCGCGCGCGCGCGCGACGAAAGGGTCTTCTCGCACCGCTCGCCACCGGCATCGGATGCACGTAATCGAATGTTGGGAACTTTAGGCTTAATGTCGCGGCAGATATTTCTTCGCCGCTATCATTAGAGTTGCGAATATGAATCCCTAATACAATTTACTTTACTGTCACCCTCTTTCTTGTATGTGTAACTTTGTATCCGCGTCTGTTTAAGCGATCGATGATCAAGAACCTGCCACGGCCTCGGCCGATGCTTGCGCGCAGGCACATAACCTTCGGCCGCTCGCCGCACCGCGTGTGAACGGACCGGCGGTGCCGGGACCGACCTTCGGAGACGGTCGGCGTCGGCAGATATTTGAGCATCGCTTTGAAAACCACAGCTGATGACACTACCTAGCACAATTTTTCACCTATCTAACATCCACATTTACCGCTGTCGAATTACTTTTCCACAACTAGCGTGATTTTAAAAAGCGGCGACAAGTTGATGCTGCCACGACCTGCGTCGGCTCGAGCTGCTCCGTCGGCCGTGCGGGCAGGCACGGCGGTGTGTGCGCGGAGCGTTTCTGCGAGCAGTATGTACACGCTTCATGATTTCTTGCTTTACACATTTGTTGCAAACAAGGGAAATCTAGAAACTTAGCTTGGCAATCATCGTAGTCTACATTGTTGATCGGGGAAACGAGCCGAAGCTTACACTTCGGTCACACACGTACGCCACCACGCTCAAGTTGTTTGCGGAGAATGTACCACAGTTGATACGGTTATAAAATCCCCATGACGTCAACCTGCGCTTGACGCACTGAGAATTAACTTCAAACGACGGAAATTAACACGAAAATACTTTTAGAACGCGCGTCCTAAGCTAAGTGTCACGCGCTGCAAATCAACTGTGCAGCAAGGTAGGAACGGTGATCCTACAAGTGACGTCAAAACGATCGCAGCGCCAGCCTCTCTAGTGGTGGGCCTCGCGGCCAATATCGCCTGATTGTGTGTGTGCTTTTCGTGTGCGTCTGTGTGAGTATTCGGGTGTAAGTGAAAGTTCTTTTCATATATTTTCATCACACCTTCACACCCATTTGGTGTAGCAAGTCGGGCGCCCAGCCTGGCTGACCTCACTTGCCCATTAAAGATGTTTCTCTCTCTCACACAGGAGAAGGCTTGAGAAGGAGGAGGAATAAACTTTTATTTTGCATACCAGGATGTGTTCAGCATCCTAAGTCTTGAGGCAAAAAAGCGACAAAAACACTTGTTCTGCAGAACCGCAGATATCACTAGCGACTTGACGAAGTGCAAGGATGCACGGATGAAAGCCCACTTGAATCTTACCGGCATCACGCCAAAGCATGGAACGTGATATGAAGCCGACAAGCTCGATTAAGACCTTGACGGCTTGTAAATCATCCAGGTTTGGCGGTTGAATTAAGCGGTGGACACAGAGGCGATTCAGTCGCTGGATGTAAGAGGACGTTTCTTTCTTTACTTTTTTTTTTTGAGGGGAGCGTCGCACCGCAATAGTCCGCGCGTCCTTGCTTTCGCCTATCACTGCACGCATTAGTTTGTGGCCGTCTCCATCCAAATCTGTAGGTACTGACATGCTTCCATGACTCCCAAAGCAAGGAAAGCATGTATTTTTCATGCCAACACCACGTCATCTCAGAATGGCCGTCATTCTAGAGGATCCACCCCTGGTTCATCTTAAATGCGTAAAACCCAAAAATTTGAAGCGTGATATTCGTATTAAAGGAGCCATGAAGACAAAATACAAGTTGGGTTTATTAGAAAGAATTAGTCCCGATAACAATTATACCAATATCATCGCAATCTTCGAACAAATAACGGAGATATTAAAGAAAACGTGTGAAGCAGTCGCGACCTCCTAGCCGATTTTCCGCAACTTTTCTATGACGTCACAGAACCTTGTTTGTGCGATTGGCGGCCGCCTAACTGACCTGTCGCGAGGACACATGACTGGACGTCTGTAATGGGGCCTGTAGTCCCATTTGACCGCATCACTTGAATGCTAACGTGCAGTCAACGCACTGAAAATTATGTTTTATTGTCGGCCCGTATGGCGTCATTCTTGCTCACAACACGTCACTGTGGCGCAAAATTTGAAAGTTTTTAAATACTTCTTGCTTTTTTTTTCGTTAAAAAACATCTTTTGTGGCTGTAATGGAGCTGAGTGAGATACTGAATCCTAGTTCTTTCAAAATAAACGAAGTTGTGTTTTCTCTTCATGGCTCATTTAAGTGATACATGCCACCTTGATTGTTTTCATAATTTATTGTTCCGTTAGCGTCTTCAGTACACTCGCAAAAATTCCCGTGGCTCCCACAACGCAGCTGAATGACCAATCACTCTAATCTTATCAAGCAGACAAAGTTACTTGATTGATTGTGAGGTTTAACGCACCGAAGCTATGCCTGAGATATCAGGCATGTCGTAGTGGAGAGCTCCGGGTTAATTTTGACCACCTGGGGATCTCTAACGTGCGCCGAAATCTCGAACACATGGGCGTTTGCGCTTTTCGCCTCCGCCAGAAAAGGAGTCACCGCGGCCCGGATGGATCCCGCGTCCTTGGGCTCAGCAGCACACCTTAGCCACTAAGCCACCGCGGTGGGTAGACGAAGTGACTTAATGTTGAGGTCCAGCAACCCTCAAAATGTGGTCTGCTCTGGCACATTACCAAATATTTCGCACTGCTTGGCGCCACAGCGCAGCACAGATCTTCAGGACAACTGGTATGTCTGGCATCAGAATTCGTCATATCAAGCGGCGACCGGTAAAAAGCTATAAACGCTACTGCAAACTGTTTCATTTCAGCAGATTCAGGCAGGGGCAAACATTTCTTACAACTTTTGTTGCTTACATACTTTTTGAAAGATTAGGAGGCTTACGGCGTTTATGCGAGTCCGGTACTTACCCGCAGTTCACTTGCCCTGGTTCACGGGAGAGTTTAATCCAGTGCTCTCACACGTGCACAGAATGCGCGCGATTTTTCTGACTGCCCATTCTGAGTGACAGCCGACAGGAACTGGAGTTTGCGCTTTGGGCAGCGCAGAAAGGCGAAACGTACGCGGCAGCGTGGAGCAGCAGAGGTATTCGCACACTCGAACAGAGCCCCGGCTTCGTCAGGCGCTCTTTCGAGGGCAGGTTCGACCCATATACTCCCTTATAAGCTCGTGTGCATCTTGCGCAGGAAGCTTGATGCAGGCTTTTACTATCGGAAAACCGCTGTGCGACATCTTTGTTTTATACATCTTTGTTGCCGTCGTTTCGACGGGACACACCGCCGACTGAACCCCGGGTAGCGGAAGGAGTGGGCGCAGGCGACAGAAGGAAATGAGACGTGAGAAGACAAAAAAAAAAGTCCGTTTCCTTTCGGTCTTCGGGTTTGTCGGCAGCGTGACTCACGAACGGATATAATTAGCAGATCGTGCCGTTCTGAACGAGGCCCTGATGAGAGCACGGGCCCTGATAGCCCTGAACTGACAAGTGCGCGAAACGGTCGGCCAGTTCAGTTTGGGCGCCTTCTCGCGTGTTCACTACGCACACAAACAAAAAAACAAAATATTTTATTATTCACGAAGTTGGAGAGGGTTACTCAGAGTGCATCGGGACAGCGTTAGTATCAGTGCATGAAGAGTGAAAAACATACATGGTTCGCGGCATTACCCCCCCCCTCTAAGAGTGCATCGACCCGATGCTAAAACATCCCCCTCGCGAGGGGCACGATCAAATGCAGAGCATTTCCGCGGGGGGCGCGCCTGCAAGTCGTATGGATTACGTATTGGTTGTTGTTGTAATTGTTGTCTTCCAGCGTAGACATTGTCGATGAAGTCGCTGGTGAAACGTGAAACGTGCCGTGAACCCCCTGCCGCGGCTATGACGCAACGTGGCGCGGCTATGACGCAACACAATCCAACAAAATCCACTTTAATCCAATTCAATCCAAATCCAAACCAATCCAAGCCAAGCCAAGCCAATCCAAGCAATCCAATCGAATCCAATCCAATGCCCCTCGCGAGAGAGTGTTATAGAGCCAAAATCGCGCCACCACACGAACGCGTGATGTTGACGTCACGATCACGCCACAGAGAGAGAGAGAGAGAGAGAGAGAGAGAGAGAGAGAGAGAGAGAGAGAGAGAGAGAGAGAGAGAGAGAGAGAGAGAGAGAGAGAGAGAGAGAGAGAGAGAGAGAGAGAATAACTTTATTTCTGACGAGGCTCAGTCCTAGCGAGTGTCCCTCAGGTGAGGGAGGCGCGCCAGGTAATCCTGAGCCCTAGTGGCGGTCAGGAGCTGTAGCTCGGGCGAGGAGCTCCCGGTCACCTCCAGCCAGGTAGTGGGAGGGTTGGGTAAACGGAGCGGGGGTAAAGAGGGGCATTCCCAAATGGCCGCGCCACATGCCGGGCAGTTTGGGCGGGGATATAATGTGGGATAGATGTGGTGGAGGACGTGTCTGGTGGGGAGGGAATGGGTCTGTAATTGTCGCCATAATCTGTCCAAGGGTGAAGGAAGAGACGTGTGAGGGGGCGGTAGTTCTAGCCGCTCTAGACGGTAATGTGTGGTAATGTCGCTAAAAGTAAGCAGGGGTTCGCGAGCGTTTCGTGCGCCGTGCTGTGAGACGTCCACGTCTGGTGCTCGGTAAATGAGTCCTCGAGCGGCCAGGTGGGCCGTTTCCGCACCGCCAAAGCCCACGTGGCCGGGGGTCCAGTGCAGGATTATGATTTTGTTGGGAGGAGGGCGGGATAGGAGAATTTGGCGAGCAGGGAAGGAGATGTGTCCCCGCGCGAAATTTCGTACGGTCGTCTTAGAATCGGAGGATATGTGAGATGGGGGTGGTTGGTGTGTTATGGCCAGAGCTATTGCAGCTTCCTCGGCCTCGTGGGGGTGGGCTGTGCGGATGGTGGCTGCCGCTGCTGGGATCGGTCTGTCTTCTGTGATAATAGCAGCCGCAAAGGCAGGTTGGTGTCTATATTCCGCGGCGTCTACGTAAATGGAGTCAGGAGATGGGGGGAATAGGCGTAAGTGTGCCAAGGCGCGGGCCCTTCGTCGGGCTGCGTGGTGGTTAGGATGCATGTGACGGGGAAGGGGGAGGATTTCGAGGTTTTCGCGGTGAGATAGGGGTAGGGGGTGAGGGTGGGCGGGGGGGGCCTGGAGCAGTGAGGTTGAGTTGTTGCAGGACGATCGAACCTGTGGGAGTTGCGGATAGACGAGCAAGTTGGCTAAGGCGGTGGGCTTCGAGGAGCTCGGGGATTGTGTTAAATGTCCCAGTTGAAAGGAGGCGGATGGTAGAGGTGTTGGGTGGCAGGAGAAGTGCTGCTCTGTATACCCTGCGCTGCAAGGCTTCCAATTTGTCGAGTTCCGCTGTTGTAAGCGATAAGTAAGGAAGGGAGTATGTGAGTCGTGAGGTGAAGAGAGCTGTAACGAGTTGTAATCTCTCTTTTTCGGAAGGACCATGGCCGCGGGCGGTGATTCGACGGATAAGTCCTACTATTTGTGTCGCGTGTCGGCTGAGTGTTTGTATTGTGGAAGAGTTGCCTCGATTTTGCTGTAGGGTCAGTCCAAGTATGGTGAGGGATGGCGTAGGTGTTATTGGTTGGCCATTTATGTGGATTTGTATGGGGGGGGGGGGGGGGGGGGGGGCAAGGGGTGGGCCGGCGGCGCGGAGTTAGGATGAGCATGTGGGACTTTTCAGGGGCGCATGATAGGCCTGCTGAGCTGGTGAACTTGTTTATGGTGTCCGTTGCGATTTGAAGGGTGGATTCAATGTGGGCGTCACTGCCGTGAGTTACCCACACTGTTATATCGTCGGCGTATAGACTGCTGTGGAGTGAGGGAATATTGATGAGCGCGGTAGCGAGAGGGATGAGACCTATGTTAAACAGTGTGGGAGATAAGATTGAACCTTGGGGGGTGCCACGGTTGGGGAGGTCCAGGGTTGGGGATTGTCTATTGCCGAGTTTAAGGGTGGCTGTACGGTCAGACAAAAAGGATTTAACAAGATTGAAGAGATTTGCCCCTACATTCAAGTTATTTAATGAGGACAAAATAGCTGAGTGGGAGATCCGATCAAAAGCTTTCGTTAGATCTATGGTAAGGATTGCCGACGTGTCTTGATCCGGGAGTGCTTTGAGTAGTTGATGATAAATTTGGAGGTGAATGTCGTTGGTTGCGAGATGTGCGCGAAATCCGAACATGTTATCGGGGAGAAGACGCTGTTGATCGAGGTGCTGATTAAGGCGTGATACTATCATCTGTTCAAAGAGTTTGCAGATGCATGAAGTGAGTGAAATGGGACGTAAATTGAGCGCTGAGAGAGGTTTGTGAGGCTTGGGGATCAGTGTTATGGTGGCATGTTTAAATTCTGTTGGTAGGTGCCGGGTTTCCCAGCAGTGGTTGTAGTAGTCGAAGAGTTGTTGGTGTGAGTGAGGTTCTAGGTTTCGGAGGGTAGTGTATGTTATGCCGTCTGGTCCAGGTGTCGTGGTGCCGGTGAGGGTATGTAGGGCAGATTGCAGCTCGGCGAATGTGAATGCGGTGTCTAGTTGGGGGTTTGGTGTGCCAGAGTATGTTACATAAGGTGCTTGTGGTTCCGGCGGCGAAATGTAAGTGTCGGTAAGAATTTGCGGCCACGTATGGTCGTCTCCCGTGATATTATGGGCTAATAGGTTGAGGCGTGCTTGGGATTCTGTTTTGGATGTAGAGGGGTCGAGTAGGTGCCTGAGTATACGCCATGTTCTTTTCATGCTGAGGCCTTTAGAGAGGCTGTCGCACATGCGTCCCCAAGCGGTGGTTTGCAGTTGCATGCTATGATGCTCGATTTCGCGTTCTAGGAGGGCAATTCTGCGGCGTAGCTTCCTATTGTGGCGTTGCGTTTTCCACCTCTTTTTGAGGCCCTGGTGCGCCTGAAGGAGGTGTGCGAGTCTGGGGTCTAGAGTTACGGAGGGCGTTGAGGCTGTAATCGTAGAGCTATGTTTCTGCACATCGGTGTGTATTCCGCGTATCCACTCCGTTAGGTTAAATGATTGAGGTGTTGGGTTGATGGGAAGTGCTTGCATGCGGGTAGTTCGGAATTGATGCCAATTGATTATTGTGTGCGGTCGGGTTTTTTTCGCTGTAAGGGGTGCTGTAGTAGTGGTGTTGTTAAGAATGCAATGGTCACTGCCGAGGGTATGGTCTAAACGTTGCCACGTGGTGCGGTGGGTATGTTTGGTAATGGAGAGGTCTGGAGATGTGTCTCGCTGTGTGCTGGTGCCGTCCCGGGTGGGAATGTATGTTTCGTTTTAAATGGTGAGGCGGTGATGCTGTATGGTTTCCCATAAGAGTCTGCCTTTTTTGTTCTGAGTTGAATAACCCCAAGCTGGGTGAGGGGCATTGAAATCTCCGGTAGTTATTAAGGGGGCTTTGTTCGCCTGTCTTATAGCTAGTTTGAACAGTTCGTGGAAGGTGTGTTTCAGTCGAGGAGAGCTGTACATGTTCAGTATGTAGGTGGGCTGGGTGGTGTGGGTCTTGGGTATGAGGCGTATGAATGTGTGAGGGGGGAGGTCGGGTGGCAGTTCTAGGTATTGTGCTGTGAGCTTTTTACTGACAAGTATGGCGGTGTAAGAGTCCTTTTGAAATGTGCGGAAGTGAATACATTTGCATTCTGGCCCTGGTTCTTGGAGGGATATAACGTCGGGGGGTACGGGTGTGCCGTCGATAAGGGCTTGCAGCGCTGCGCGTTTACGGCGGAATCCTCGACAATTCCATTGCCATACGCGCAGAGTATTAGAGCAGGTGGTTGGGTGGGCCATTTGGAATAGGTTGATGGGAGGTGGAGGCAGGGAGGAGACGGGTTAGTGCTTCAAGGTGGGATTGCATGCGGGATGTTTGCTCGGTGAGGGCGCGGACTGTGTCGAGGAGGACAGTTATATTCGAAGTTTGTTCTTTGAGTTGTTCTTCCAGATGGGTAACGCGGTCTCGGGGGGATGGGTCGGGGGATTCGGAAGCTCGCTTTTTGTTCTGGTTGAGCGGACTTTGAGAGAGTTGTAGTGGTTGTGTATGTTGCACAGGGTGAGCTCGCAGTTGCGCATTTTCGGCTCTCAGGCGGGCAACTTCTTGTCTCAGTAGTTGTAACTCGTGGTGGATGGGATGGGGAGGGTTGGCAGGGAAGGAAGGTTTGTGGGAGGGAGGAGTGGCTGGTAGGTGATGGGAGTTCACCTGGGCGTAGGTTGCTTTTGGCCCCTTGGGAGGTCCTGCGTGCGGCCTGTTGGCGTCGCTTCCACCACATCCGTTTTGTAGAGACTGGTGGTGGTGTTGCTTGGGGTGGTTCACAGGTTGATGCTGTTTAGTCGAGAGGGGAGGAAAGTCCTTCTGGGATGCGTTGTTGGGGGCGGTGGTGTTACGTGAGACTGATTGGAGTTGGTTGAAGTTCTGGACGTCTTCCCCAAAAGCTCGGGTGTCCTTTCTTGGGGGCGGTCTGGGTCGGTAGCGTTGGGGACAGGCAGGGGATCCCGTGGGGTGTGGGCCGGAGCAGATGATGCACAGGGGGTGACAAATATGCTGATCTTGTGGGGAGCTGAGGCAACATGTTGGGCAGCGTGGAGGAGCATTGGGGTTGGTGCAGACATCCGGTCTGTGCCCGGTGGCCCAGCAAAGATGGCATGCCTCAGTCTTGCGCTTGGCGGGGCGACAGCGAAATGTAACCATCTGATAACGGATCCAGTAGGGCACTCTTGTTCCGTTAAATGTAATTTGGAATAGAGGAGTAGACCCCATTCTTCTTGCGTCGATGATCTGTAAATGCGGGTTGTGCTCAATGGGCGTGTTGATGATGTCTTCTGGTGGAAGGTCTAGTGGCAGCCCTGAGATGACTCCGGCGCAGGTGTTCGTAGGTGCTGGCACATGTGTGGTCAGGGCATAGGTCTTCCCTTCGATGCTGAGCGTAGTGAGTGAAGCGTATCGCAGGGCGCGGTCCTCATGAGGAGTACTCACTACGATGAAATTAGACTGGTAATGCAAGCGAAGTTGGTCTTCACGGTTGGGTGGTAGCTGCGCTTGTAGCTGCAGGAGAGCTGCGAGTTCCAGGGGAGAAATGCGGGAGATTCAGGCCGCCTCGTGGCCTCAGGACCACCTTGATGTCCGAGGGCGGGAGGGGCGATTGGGGGGGAACGAACTGTCGGCCTGGTGGGCTCGGGCTTTTTCGGATATTGCCGGTTGCGGAGCTGTGATTCGGCGGTACCGCAGACGCGAAGGCGCGGTGTCTACGGCGCACTGCGATCCAGCGGTTGGAGTTAGGGGGTGACTCAGTGGAACAATCTTCGTCTTCATCGACGGCGACGTGCATTTCGTCCATGGAGGGCTCCGGTATGGTATTTGACATCGGGGCGTTCGGCATGGTTAAGGCAGTGTCACTCGTAGTTTGTTGGGTAGACATCGCTGGAATCGTAGAACCTGCAGCATTCTGTGCGGCATCAGTGGTCGGGTCGGCGAGCATCGCGGCGGCGGCGTCCGCCGCTGCGCGTCTGTGGCGGCTGCGGCGGCGTCCGTTGCTACGCCAGGTGGGGCCGATGGCGAGGCGAGACGCGTTAGGCTTAGCCAGGCGAACCACCTGCGGAGATCTTCTATCGCTGATTTGAGAGTTCGGGTGACCCAAAAGCGATGAAAATGGTGTCAGTCGATGCCGCTTGACTTGCCGATCACGGTGATACCAAACTGGGACGATAGACTTGGCTTGTCGCGCAGACACGGCGGGTTTGTTGGAGAGCCCATGCGAGGTCCGCTAGACTCGTCTGGCCTCCTGGTGGCCGTCCTCCGCCACAGATGTTAGCGACCGGAGCACGCGCGAACGGCGAACCGACCGCGGCGAGAGAACGCGATGCGAGCGCCCCCACCTGTTCTTGCGCGCGAACCGACTGTTGATCAGCGCGAACCCAACGCGGCAAGAGAGGGGGTTCCGCACGTCCCCACCTGTTGTGCGCCCGAACCGAACGCGGCGAGAGAGGGCGTTGCGAGAGGAGAGAAGGCGAGGAGGACGCGGGGGAGAGGGCGCACCTGTGGCCGACGGTTGAATGAGTCAAGGATATAAGGTGTGTAAGTAACCTTTCATTCTGTGTCGGCTTTGTGGTGCAGTGGGTAGAGTACCATGTACCTTGCGTTCCGCCCGCAGAGTCGTTGGTTCGAAACCTGGCGCCGGTAAGTATTATTTTTTTATATAGTGTAGGGGGAGCGATGCGGACTACTGACGCCAACGCGGGTGAAATCGTGAGTTACTGAAATGCTCTGCATTTTAAAAAAGTGCATTGTGGGAAAGCATATACGCGGAAATCTTTTAGCGCGCACGCTGAACAGGACAATTTTCGAAGGGATGGTGCTTATAATTGGTTTGGCTTGAATAGAGAACTACATTAGGACCGAGCAATGCGAGCATGACCTCTGTGGGTGGGCAGCAAAGATTATATTTTCCTGTCATATATTTTGCTGAGCATCGGGGCCATTGGTCACAAGTTGAGTTACGCTTAAGCAGCTATACCGGGATTACATCTCCGTATCATCATGGTCGTCGTCATCATCATCATCATATTTAAATCTACTGCAGGACGAATGCATCTCCCATAAATCTCCAACCGCTCTTTTTCTGCGCCACCTGAGTCCAATCTATGCCCCCAATTTCCTTATCTCCTTCCTCCATCGGGTTAGAGTTCTTCCCCTACTTCTTGTCCCGCCTCTAGATAGGCACTATAGTGTAATTCTAGTACACTATATAGGCACTCTGTTACTATCGAGAGACAGGAATAGTGCGGGAAGACCCGGAAGAGCCGGAAGACCGGGAAGGTCCTGAGGAAGTGGTGGTTCAGAAACGCCCACCGGTGGCGACATATATATATATAGAGCACGCAGTGTACCACACAGCAGAGTTAGAGCAGTCTTCTCCCGCAAGAATTTGGGATCAGCATTAGCGGCGTTATCACACATCGAAAGAGCACACCCTTGTTTCCTTTAATCTCGCACCGGTTGCAACGCCGCTGTAAAAGGTGACTGGCGTGATCGCGCGCACGTCGGATAAATTATAGTCTAAGGCGTTGATAGACAGTACGATGACATCTGTTCTACGCGCGAAGGCCTCTTTGGCTGTCCGCCCACCGTTGCTCGGGATGGGTGATAGCTCCCTCCTCTCGCAGTTGTGTTTGAGCTGTTATTTTGTGATCGGGGAAAAACTTGCTTACCGAAAGAGAAACCAACGTCTGCCATGCTGAGCACAGGGTTGAATTGTTGCATTTCACTGCTTCGAACCAATGCTGTTTTACGCAGATGTAGCTATCGATTCGTAAATCAGTGAAGCGAGTGCTTCAAGTCCCTGAAACGTGTTGTTCACGTGCGGAAGGAAAACGAAAGCGGCTGACAGTAGCAATCCGTGTTTTTCTAGATATTATTTAGTAATTCAGTCCTGCTCAACTAAGTTATTTCGCCCAATAAGAAAACAGCTGGAACTCTGTTTCACCTAACTATTCGGTACACGTTGGACGCTCGGGCCTGCTCAACCGCGACCCGCAGAGAAGCTGCAGACTCGAGTAGACTACACGATCCCTTTCATCGACGTGCGTGCATGTCTTGCGACAAGGTGCCCGGATGAACGTAAACAAGCACGATAGACTGTAGGCGTATTGCAGGGAGTACGAATTAATAGAAAGTGTCGGCGTCAACGGCCTCAAAATGGTCGTAAAAGGCCGATGCTTGGCGTTACCGGAAGTGCGCAAAAAAAAAAAAAAACTGATCTGAAGTGGAACTTTTTGCGACGTGATGCGGAAACGCGGCGATTACGTGTAAACACGTTATAAGACAACGACGGAAATTCGAAAAAAAAGCGGGGCAAGGTAATTTAAGCTTTCTACTTTTGTTGAAGGCTGTGTCTAGCGTTCCGTCCAGACGGAACGATATACAAGTGCTAAAGTTCCGTCCAGACGGAACGAAGCTCTGCGGGTTATCCTTCCGTCCAGTCGGAATACAACTGAGAGCTTAGCGTTCCGTCCAGACGGAGCCGGCATGAAATTTGTACAGTTCCGTCCAGACGAAAGGAAAACCGGCTGATTAGACGCCATGCTCACTCTTCAGATTTGGTGTAGAGGGTGCGCCTCCGACAATTGGACTCTTGTACCAGGTTAGATTCCCCCCGGAAATGCTTTATTATTATTAAAGCAAAGCTTTTTACCTCTACCCCCCAAGGGTTCTTTCGCCACCGTTGGTGTCACCAGAAAACTCCAGCAAACAAATAAAAGTATTTACTGGCACCGCCGGGAATCGAACCTGGAACTAATAGACTAACAAAGCGAGAGCCCGTCGTCTTATCGATTTAGCTACGAGCCCACGGGGAAGGCAGGTGGTGTACTCACCAAGCACATCTACGGGTTTACCCCCTGCGTTCTCGCTGAATGCCACGTGAAAGCGTCACGCGACCACTCACGCCCGTCTAGCGGCCCTGTGCGCACCTTGCTCATGTGCTAAGAGTTACAAAAATTAAAGGAAGCTCACCAATGCATGGCATCTCACTTCTACTACGCCAATGTGCTAAATCCTGTGGCCTCCAGTGTTCACGTAAAAAATCACAGCTCCTTGTCGTCCGCCCTCACGCCAAATCAAGGAATACATTCAAATACTCCTTGATAGCCAGGCCATCACTCCAAGCCGCAGCATCAGGATCCTGGGCCTACATCTCGAGGCTAACACCGAGTGACGTCTCCTTGCAGCGCCTCAAAAACAGCATTAATAAAATCATACACATGATCAGGCGAGTTACCATCAAGAAGCGAGGCTTAACGAATCCGGTACCTTTCGATTAATTGAAGCTTTTGCCCTCTCGAGAGTCACTTACGCCAACCCCCTGTGTTTTTCTCGACAAGGAAGACATAAAGATGCTTTATATAATGATTACAAAGGCGGTCGAGCAGGCCATTGGTCTTCTCATGAGTGCGTCCACACATAGGCTGCTTAGCACGGGGCTCCACAACACGGTGTAAGAGCTGATAAAAAGCCCTCTTTCTAACCAGAAGGTTCGACTCAGAACTGCGGTGGGTAACCGCATGCTTCACCAGATTGGCTGGCAGCCCAGTATGTCACTCCGCTTGACGTACTCCCAGACTCTTGGCGACTAAAACTAAAGATGCTCCCTTTGCTTAGAAATATGAACCCCTCACATGACGAGGGTCACCGAAAAGCACGGGCTCAAGCGCAAAACACCACCCTCCGTGGGGATCATGCAGTTCTCTACACAGACGCCTCCAAACATCGAGGGCAGCAACACGCCATCATCGTGGCTACCTCCAGAACCAACCTCCTTGCGTGTACCTCGCTTAGGACCCAAGAAATGACGGCAGCAGAAGAAGCAGCCATCACCTTGGCTCTCGCTCAACCAGGGGTTCGGAGGGTAGTCAACGATTCCCAGCAAGCCTACTGGAATTAGCAGTAGGGTTGGGTGTTCTGACCTGCACTGCGCGTGATAAAAAACCACTCCCCAAACGGTTCCATGCAGCTCATCTGGACATCCCCTCACGCTTCAATGGAGGGCAACAAATACGCCCACCCAACAAGCCTGCGCTTTTACCCCCCCCCCCCCCCCCTGCTATGGAGCTGCAAGAGGACAGTCACCCGCTTGTCACGTTCAGGGGGATAACCCAGCATTATCACCTTATGAGACAGACCGTACCTTCGCCTTACCCTGACCTTTCCAAAAAACAACAAACTCCCACGGCTCATACAATCCGGGCTCCTTCCCACAGCCTACGCGTCTTTACTTAATGCATCCGAATCACTACGACGCTGAATGTAAATTTTGCTCAGAAGTAGGAGCACTCGGCCCCGTAATCGGGGTGTGCGACTTTAGCCCTGAGCACCCTCCTCTCTTTCCGTCAACTACCCAACAAGAGCAATGGGAGATGCTGCTCTCCAGGCCCTGTCTACCTACCAAGCTTCAGCGGGTGGACAGAACACAGGCCGCCCGGACTGCATATGGGCCCCACACAAGAAGGAATCACTCCCCAGGGCTGCAGTCTGGGCCGTTCAGAAATCTGAACAGAAGTATTTCTTTCTCCTCCTTCTCCTTCTCTGCCACAAATCTCGTCGCCTCCGTCCGCGGCGCAGAGAAGGAGAAGTCAGATCGTCTAACACCGGGTTGGAGCTTACTTTAATTTTATAAAAAAAAGTTTCCACTCTGGCGCTACACCAATACAACTCAACCAAACACCGTTCATGCATCATGCAGTGATTTAACCTTATCAAAAATATCTCTTTGAAGTAATAAATGGTGTGGTTAAGTGCATTTCACTTCTCTCGGGTTTTCCTATTTGTAGAGCGATGTGAATGAATATAAGTGATGTCGCATGGGTAATCGTTATGGGTGCCGTTTACAGCTTTGCTTTCCAACCACATTCACGGGGTGGATTGGCACGATTTTTATTTTTTTACCTGGTTGTGCCAGCGTTTAGTAACAGCTAACTTCGCGCCCACTTTACAATTGACGCGGTGAGAGCAGTCAGTCTTGATTTTGCACTCAACAGGCCACTCCGCTACCGCTCACTAGAGCCACGGCCGGCGTATCCATCGCCAGAGTTCCGATCATCTGTAGTTCGATGGTGATTACTAATTATGGTTATTCTTGCTAGTCAATGAACAGAAGGGGGTCGTTCGGCTGGGTAAATATCAAGAAAGACTGGTCGCGCTGCTCGTTGTGAAGCGGGCGTGGTCGAGCTTGGCGGTTCGTTTGACGGCGGATCATCTCATTAAGAGTGATTATAAATAAAATGTGACTCTGGCTAGTCAATGAGCGGAAGCGGTTTGACCGGTTGGGTAAAAATTAACAAAGGCGATCGGACTAATACCCTAGTTACACAAGCACAGTTCACCACGGTTAAGCGAACCGTGGTTAGACAAAACCACAGTTTGCTGTGTTACACGACAAACGAAACTGCGGTTACTCCGCTAACCGTGGTTAATGCACACTGAGCTTGGCCACCTCAGTTCGGTCACGCTAACCGCAGTTCCCGCAGCCGCAGTGCTCAAAATCGCACAAGTCAGTTGGGTCGCAAGTTGCGGCGCATCAGCGGAGGTGAAAAAAAAAAAAAAAATCACCTGGCGTTCGGAGGAGACGAAGCTAGGTTCTCAAATAGCAGGCGCCCCAAAGCTGCCCCCAACAGGCGCTTGCGTTCTTTGCGTCGCTGTCGCAGTCAGCGCGACTGCCAATCAGCAGCAGCTCGTTTCCCGATCCAGCCGACCACCTTCGACAAAAGCCGTGCTAAATTTGTCAATTCCGCGCGTCGTTCTCCAAAGCAGGCAATCATGGTGCGTTTTCAGCACTCGGAAACGATCAGCGCGCACGTCGGCAGTGCCTGCAAACATGCCGGCGCGCCTGCCCGCACGGCACTGAAACCGGCTCGAACCGGCACAGACCACGGCAGCAACAGCTTGTCGCCGCTCTTCGAAATCAATCTGATCGCGGAAAAGAACTTCCACATGCGAGAAAATGGATGTTAGTGTGGTGAAAAATTGTGCTATGGATTGTAATTCGCAATTGTAGTGATAGGGGCGGACCGGCGGTCAAATATCCACCGCGATGCTAAGCCTAAAGTTCCCAACACCGAGCAAACGCGAGAAAACCAAGCCGGTTGCGAGCTGTTGTGGAAGCCCCTCTCCTAAATCTCGCCGCGCGCGAGTGCCTTGCGTTTGGGTCTGAATCTGTTTTAACGATATTTCTTTTTGTCTACACTGCTTCCATTTGGTTTTTTATTGTGAAGTTAAAAGTGTGTTACTTTATTTTTGTTACGCTCACAACCAAGTGACCGCGGTCACCACACTTAAAATTTCGCGTGTAACAGCCGAAACCGCAGTTTGCGATAACCGCGGTTAAGGTTTAGTAACCACGGTTAGACTTAACTGCGGTTACTTCTGCCGAGTCTCCATACAAAATCCAACTCCGTCGAACGGAACTTCAAGCCGCTATCTCGACCACGCCCGCTTCACAACAAGCAGCGAGAGCAGTCTTTCTTGATATTTACCCAGCCGAATGAACCGCTTCCGCTCATTGACTAGCCAGAATAACCGTTAATTAGTGATCACCATTACGAACTACAGATGATCGGAACTCTGGCGATGGATACGTCGGCCTTGGCTCTAGTGAGCGGTAGCGGAGCGGCCGGTTGAGTGCGAAATCAAGACCGACTGCTCTCACCGCGTCAATTGTAAAGTGGGCGCGAAGTTAGCTGTTACTAAACGCTGGCACAACCACGCAAAACAAAACAAAAAAAGCACGTCCGGGGGGAATCGAACGTGGTAAAATAGCGCTATTATCCGAGGCGCACCCTCTACACCAAATCTGAAGAGTGAGCATGGCGTCTAATCAGCCGGTTTTTCTTTCGTCTGGACGGAACTGTACAAATTTTACGCCGGCTCCGTCTGGACGGAACGCTAAGCTCTCATTTGTATTCCGTCTGGACGGAAGGATAACCCGCAGAGCTCCGTTCCGTCTGGACGGAACTTTAGCACTTGTATAACGTTCCGTCTGGACGGAACGCTAGCCACAGCCTTTGTTGAAAGCAATATTCGACATGCTGCTGTCGTCTTTTAGTACCTAACCTCAGGAAAGCGGGAGGTCATTGACAATGTTCAAACTGCGTATCTAAGCCCCTTCAAAGAAGGATTGGATGAAAGGTGCACTTGCGGGTTGAATATGAGCATTCGCCATTAACCGCTTTCTATTATGAAGCCAAATCGCGGATATCTCTCTCCACGAAAAATGGTAAAAAATATTTACGAGTTTATGCCTGCCCATGTGCAGTTCTCTTTGGGACCTTCATTCGTAACGGGATGTCTGCACGAATTCTCACGCCCCAAACTCTTGCATGTCGTTACTTGCAGAGCTCGGTTTAAGCGCTTGTTCCGAAATCCACCATGAACGTCGTGATAAAAAAACGACCGTGTAGTGCTTCCTTTTTCTCTCTGGCGCGCTAGTTCATCGTCATCAACTTATTGCGCCAACCTTAGGGAACAAAATTCAGGGAGACACTTCAGACTGCTTACGTGTGGGATTGTGAAAACATGGCACTTTATTTTAATCTCTGCGATGCTGGCATCTTCTGCAGCTCCCCAGTTATGACAATGATGATGCCGATCACATGGTGATGTTTTTGGCACATATCCACAAATGGGAGTCGGCCAGGGCTAAAGCGCTGATGTTGGAGCCTGTAGATTTAATTTAGTATTGTGCTATCGTGTCCCCTCATTAAGATCATAATGGTCCTTTTCCTCTGGTGTCGTTTTCGCTTTCTTTTTTTTTTGTTTTCGTTTTCTTCTCCTCATGTAAGGTTCCATCTTCTTTTTTGTTTTGTCCTTATCGCCCTCGTAAGCTTTACATATTCGCTATTAGCGTGAATGCGCTTTGCTACTTCACCAATTACCATATTCAGATTTTTCCTTAATAGGTGTCTTTAACACAAAGCCGAAGGCCACAACACATTCACCAGGTCCAACTTTTGTTCGTGGAAGCCAAGGCTCGCGGATGGTTCAGCGGATGTGTTTTGGACGCGCAACTGAATTTTCTTTCTTTTTTGCTTTTATTCAGCTCGTGCTGTCGGCCATTTTTCGTAGCGTATTTAGGTCACGCCGACGCCGGACGCCGCATTTCCGCTTAATGGCGCTGGGGCATTTAAAGGCCAACTGCACTCAAAATTTCGGCCTCTTGAAAATCCTATTTTTGTATAGTCTGCTTAAAAGGAAAGCAACATGCAAAATACAACAGCTGAAATACGCGCGTGGACGCCGCAAGCGGCCAGCAAAAATCGGCGATTTTGAAACCGAAACCTAGGAGAGCGCGGCCATTACAGTGACGTTGCAGCCGTCCAGCGAGCTGCCGGACGGGGCAGCACATGGGCGAAGCGTGCGCAGCAGAGCTCGACCGTTTTCCTGCGTGGCTGGCCAGAGGAAGAAGCAGCCATCGGCTGGAGCGTCACAGGCGCGTCATGGCTGTTTACGCGATCAGCCAGCAAGTGCAGCGTGCTGTGCGGTGGAGCTTTTTTAAACGCTTTTGACTGATGGACGACGCGTTTCACGGGGCTGCTACTCGTGTCCCAGCTGATTTGGGGGTACTTACTAAACATTAAAAATAAATTTGGTCGAGGTGAAATTTGAGTGCAGTTGGCCTTTAATGCTTTCGCATTAATAACACGACCGCACCAAGGTCGACAACATGGTTTGCAAACTGCAACTTCCCTGTCCCTTTGAATGCGATGAACTGTACCACAATGCGAGAACTGAACACTTTGATAGCTCATTGAGCCTTTTTTATAAGAGAGCGATGGCTCTAGCCGGGCGCCATTTTAAAGTTTCTCTGGAGAACGTATGACGCTTTTACAAGAATTGTTGGTTTAACATACATGTTTTGCCACTTAGACCTGATTTTGCCACTTAGACCTGATATATTTATCACCCTTACCTTTATCTTTGCTAAAGTAGTATATTGGTAACACCCATCACCCTCTCTCTGTAAAAATACCAGCAACCCCCGTCGTTGGTACCGTAGCTTTGGCTCTATCTCCAAAAAAAAAAAAAATCGTTGCGCCCGAATACTCAGCCGTAACAGAATATTCGAAACTACAGCCGCCCTATTCCTTAATAATATCGCGGGAGCTTCGACCAGCGTGTGTATCAGCGCCCTATCACGGTAAACAGCGGCTAAATGATCCCGCCGGTGCAGCGGCGAAACGATCCCGCCACTGTAACCGTAGTCTGCTACAACCCCTTCCCCTTATAATCAGCCGGATATCTTCATTGCCGGGCGGCGACAGCCCTACAGTTTCTTAGTAAACTCTATGTTGACAGCAATTTGGCATGCGACTTGTTCACGACAAAGTGCTGAAAAGCAGCGAAAAGGGGTTGTGTCAAGCTTGCCGGAACAGCCTAGCCGATGACGGTTGCACTGGCGGGTCAGTTCTGCGCATGCGGAGTACTCTAGTTTGTTTCGCCGCTTTTTATTATTATTCATAATTATTTTCACGGGTGCGGTC
Source organism: Haemaphysalis longicornis (assembly GCF_048455015.1). Taxonomy (NCBI): domain Eukaryota; kingdom Metazoa; phylum Arthropoda; class Arachnida; order Ixodida; family Ixodidae; genus Haemaphysalis; species Haemaphysalis longicornis. The sequence goes on from NW_027526314.1 coordinate 3,599,152, forward strand.
CGGGAGAGGGGCAGATAAGGCGCTGACTTACTCGCCGGTCGAAGCTCCCATGATATTATTAAAAAGTTGGGTGACTGCACTTCGCCCGAAATTCTAAAGCCGAGTGAGCATTATCGAAAAATTCAATATACGTTTATCCGGTAACAAAGTGGTTACTAGATGCACTTTCCAGCGAATATAGGTGGCGGGACGGGGTATCTAAAATGGAGGACGGGACTATGATCAGGACGTTGCGTAAGCGCGCGCGTATGGAGAGAAAAGCCGATACGGGCCCATTAACGTCTCTTCAGACCATCTTTTCTCTTGCCGATGAGACACAAAGGTGCTTTGTCGAAGGCGAAGCAGTTTATAACGCCAGTCACACAGTGTTTTGCGGCATCAGGGAGGCCACCGATGACATGTTGAGCATCGAGGGATTGTGCCTGTAACCGAATGGCGTCACCAGCCAACCGCACTACGTGAACGTTTATTTGCACTGCAGGTTCTATAAAGGATGCTACACTTCCATCCATGCTCGTAAAATTCTTCAAGCGCACTTTACGAATATTTATTAGGCACCACGCAGAGCTCGGTAGACGCAACCGAGCACAGCGCTTTGTTATTGCCACTTGCGCAATTGTGTTGTGTTAAGGGCAAATAATGCGGGTAAATTTAATTTTGTGGACTGTTTTTGCAAAGAAAGATCCAATGGCGTTTATGCAGGTTACAGGCAATAATGAGAAAATCGCCCCAATCCACCGTGTGAATGTGCTTGAAAAGCAAAGCTGTAAACGGCACCCACAACAATTACCCATGCGACGTCCCTTTAATTCACTCACGTCGCTCTACAAATGGTGAAACCAGAGTGAAGTAAAATGCACTTAACCACACCCTTTATTACTTTAAAGAATTATTCTTGGTAAGGTCAAATCAATCATGATACATGAACGGTAGTTGGTTGAGTTGCATTGGTGTAGCACATGAGTGTAACCTTTTTTTTAAAAAATTAACGGACGCTCAAAACTGGTGTTAGACGATCTCACGTCTCCATCCCTGCCGCCGCAGACCGAGGCGACGAGATCGGCGACCGAGACAGTGGAGGAAGGCGAGAGAAGAAGGAGTAGTGGGGAGATGCGAAGGAGGAGGATGTACTTTTATTCAGATTTCTGAACTGCCCAGAGTGCGGCCCAGGGGAGTGGTTCCTTCTTCCCCGGAGCCCGTATGCAGTCCGCGCCGTCTGTGCTCTGTCCACCTACTGAAGCTGGGTAGGCAGATAGAGGCTAGACAGCAGCATCTCCCATTGCTCTTGTTGGGTAGTTGACGGAAAGAGAGGAGGGTGCTCAGGGCTAAAGTCGCACACCCTGATTATGTGGCGGAGTGTTCCTACTACTGAGCAATATTTACATTCAGCGTCGTAGCAATTTGGGTGCATTAGTGAAAACGCGTCGGGTGTGGGAAGGGGCCGGATTGTGCCGTAGGGGAGTTTCCTGAACGAGACAAGCGCGTGACTGTCCTCGTGCAGCTCCATAGAACGGGGGGTAAAAGCGCAGGCTTGTTGGTGGGCGTATCCGTTGCCCTCCATGGAAGCGTCAGAGGGTGTCCAGATGAGCTGAATGGAACCGTTTGGGAAGTGGGCTTTAGCACACGCAGTGCACGGTGGGACACCCAAACCGAGTGGTAATTCCGTAGGCTTGTTGGTAATCGGTCACTACACTCTTAATCTGGTTCCACGTAAGATCCACTTAGTAACTGGAACTTTTTTGCAAAAAAGTTCCAGTTATATAATTGGAACCGTGTTCCACATATCCTGAAAATTAAGTGCAACAGTGCACCACATATTTTTGCAACTAAATTATGTGGATCGGTGTTCCAAATAAAAGTATCCGGATCACTGTTCCAAATAAAAGGGTAGTTTAAGTTACTGGAACATTGATCCATGTAAAATGATTATGGAATTTATCCGGTGCGCCGTTCCAGGTACCTTCCGACCAGCTGTTTATATAAAACGGTGTTCCTATAGACATTGGGAAGCTGTCTATGGGACTCCACTTTTCCAATATTTCTGCTTTCCTCTCGGTATACACCGAGGTCATATGCCAGGCTGGCGCATGCATTGGTATCAGCAGGAAACCCCAAGCACCATTTTAACACAGCCTTGATATATGACCCGCAGTGATACCAACAATTGGAAAGCAGAAACCACCGCAGCAGTGTGGTCCCTGACAGTTCCCAACAGTTGCCTATCGGAGCACAGTTCTATATAAAAGTTGGTCTGAGGTACCTAGAGCGGCACACAGTCTTCGGCTTCACCCGCAGAATCCTGTTCTCGGTTTCAGCTGCATGTAAAAGAAACAATATACTTGCATTAAAATACGCACGAAACAAACTATTATGACTCATACACTGCTTTTCAACATACTATACAACTTTATTGGGTGTTAGTCATCATACACTTCAGATTTGAATAGCTGTCTATTTTAAATTGCATAGAAAATGACCAACGTACGAGGAATAAATACCATAACGATAACACTAGGCTCCAAGCGGCATTTTCAGATATTCACTTTTACTCAAAAACATGGTTAATAAAGACGGAATTAGGGTCAACTGCTTAAAAAATAAATAGACGTGTGCGTCTACCGCGGCACTGACACAGACATTATACAACAGTGAGCATCAAATATTCTGTCTTATCAGATAAACCAAGGTAATTCAAAGGCGGAATTACTCATTGCGCTTGCCATACTATGTTTACGCATAACTGTTTGGGAAAATTCAGTTTGCTATTAAATTGTAGGGAAAGGCCTAAAAACAAGCCATACACGGTTGTATTATCACAAACCTACAACAGTGCGGTGCAAGAGTTTAGGAAAACAACGCTTGAGCCAAGATTAACGATAAAACATTTTGACACGAGAGGCCACATGCGGCAGTATGCCACAATTAAAACATGATTATTAAAGATAGTAGTTTCCTGACACCAGACGTAAGTGTAACATCAAGCTATTTGTAGGCAAAATAGACTTTATGAGCGTCCTGAAAAGGCCTTTGACTTAAGGCACGTTACTTGACCAAACAATTTGTAGTTGTTTAAAATAATTCATCCCAGGAAATCTCACCAAAGCCAGCGTGAATCTTATATAATTTTGCAAACCAGATAGCTTTAAGCATGTTACACATATTAAAATTTAACAAGCAGACTAATTATATACGTCATCAATTAAAGCGGGAACAAGTCAGACATCCTTAAGAAGCAAACAAGCCAGCGTTGAATCATACAGGGGACCAGTTTTACAAAGCAGACTTGAAAGCATTTTTTCCAGCCTCAACGTTTTACCTTAGGTAAAATTCACAGTTGCGTGCTATAAAAACCCTCCCGTCTTGCTGTCAGTGTAATTGTGACCAAAGCCCTGCTTCTGCCAAGCAAGAAATGCAACTTTGTTCAAGACTTGCTCAAGCCAAATACGCACATTTTAAATTCTTCTACGGCATGGGTGTCAGCTCACTTACAGTACTAAAATTTATCAATGAAGGCGGAAACCATCTGCGTAAATAAGCACCGTCACTTTTGCATCAGCAGCAGCACTGCCACGAAAAAAAAATCTCATGAGCTACACTTGAATAATAGGACGTTACAACGGGGTGCCATGAACTACATTAACACCCACTATACATTCAAAGACAGCCTGCGCATTGTGCCAATGATGAAAAATAAGGCACGACTTCAGTGTTCAGTTGACATGAAATTTGCATGTGCCAGTACCTTAAACCTTTTCATCTGATTTCACCCCCTTCATGCCTTTCATCTGACCTCCTTCATGCCTTTCAAGAGATACTTTAACCTCTACCAAAAATTTAAAATCCCAAGTAGAGCTGAACACTTCAAGTATTTCAACAGAGACTCCAACTTAAATGACACCAGGCCACTGTCAAATCTCTCATGCTTTCCAAGAACTCTATGCAAAAGTCCCAAGAACTCTTCAAAGGCACACAACCATAAGAAGATGATGACACGATGAAAAAGATGACATATGCGGCGAAGAGGATGACCGCATCCTGAAGTGACAATGCAGGCGGCGAATCCGTGATGTGTTTCTTGCGGGCAATATTGATGCCGTCAGTCCCTTCTCTCAGAATAACCGGGCCTCGAGAAGACTTACTGCTCACCTCATGTACCTTCAAGGAAACAAGAATATTTTGTTACGTGGTTGCTTTAAATGAGTGAGTTGCTTAGGCCCTTTCATAACACAGTAATTGATTTAAAATCAGTCATTTCTTGGGTTTTTTCTGGGAGTGCTGCTAAAGGTGACAGTGCGCTAACCAATATCACCACAGACAATCAATGAAATTGCCCTGATTCTGGAAAGTATCCCACCTTGCTGCCTCGGTATCCTGAATATAAGGTTTTTTATCCTTGAGAGGTTTCGTTTATTAATCAAACAATAATTACTATAATCACCTTTCGGCATTATATTTTACACATCTTCTCTTTGCAAAAAATGTTCTCTGTACTGTATCACGTGCTCCCTAGAATGCTGTAGTGACGCTGGCTTAATATATCTTACAGCTAAACGATGCTTCTACCGCAAAGAAATAAATGGCCAGTCATAGGAAATCATATCGCACTGTGGCAGAATTTTTTGGGGGAATTAGTTCCACCTAAAATATTTCCCTCTCGATATGTATTACCTTTATGGTTCGTAGTGGTATGAGGCAGAAGTTTAGCCGACTAATGCTGAACTAGGCTGTTGCACAATTTTCTTATAAATCACAACTATAGCACATTTTCTTGCAGACGTCGCTTTCTGTGCTCTAAACAATTCCCTTAAAAAAATTACCCCTTATTTAACCACCTGACAAAATCCAATGCAAGCATTACTCATGCTACGACTGTATTTGGGAGTATTATAGGTGCTAGGGGCGTATTAAAAGCGGGATATTTAAATCGTCATTTACAACCGTATTGTTGTAGCAGCGACCACGTTGGGCGTGTCCGTGGTGCTGGCAAATCACAGCAACAACTCGCAAGGTGTAAAAGCTAAATATTTACAAAACGTAAATACAAAATAGCGGTTTTTTTGGCCACTGTTGGAGCATCCGTAATAGGCGGAATGTGAACACAATGGCCAATATTGGCGTTCACGATAACTTCTTTACAGTGAGATTTTATTAGGATGAACAGCCCCAGAAATTGAGTCCCGCAAAAACAAAATGACAGCTTACCCAACCAAAATTAAGACCCGGGTGTTTCTGCCAGGGACGTCTCAAAGTGCACTTCCAGGAAAGTTTCGCTAACATGTTCCCAAAAGCTTCTACTGTCACCTTCAGCCACAGGCCAAGCTGTCACTGAAAAGAAGTTCAAGCTTCATACCATTAGTTACAAAGAAACTACCTAAAAACGCGCCATGAAAGACCCAAAAATTGCAGTGCGTACTTACTTGTAGAATGCAATGATTTCATCCCGTGCAAGAGCTTTAATGTGTTGCCTTCTGGTGATACACTTCCAAGAAGGGGTCCAAATACAATTAAAATGGCCATGTGCATTCCTTGTACAGCTGTTTTAGGTCTATCTTCGCCCTACTGCCTAGAAAATAAACAGTACAGAAATACCAGAGAATAAAATTATGCCTTGCTTTACCCAGGGAGCACGAGAAAGTATTGAACAATGTCTGATTCGTCCCACTAAAGCCGAATGCCTTTTTTACAGCGGAAGCCCTGGTAATATTTTCTTGCTGAACAATTTGACATATACAAATATTTGAACATACTTTAAACTCACCTTTCCTTGGTCTATGCGAACTGGTGAATATCTGCACAATATGCACGACTCAAAAGGTACTCTTTTGTGGCTTATGAGCTCCACCGGGCATTCATAATCCGCCACACTCTCCCCGACGACCCTTCAGCATGCCGAAGATGTCTTCCGTCGGTAAATGCCACAGCCATGACTTTGCAGGAGCATGTAAAGAATGGAAATAATTTGTTTTCATTTTTTTTTTTTGCAGAGGAACAAAAACATTTGTCACAACCTATCAGTGGAAGGCCAAATGTCTCCACAGTAAGCCACAGACTCGTTCTGAACAGGTCATAGACTATGAATACAGAATGTAGCAATCTGCTTTTGCAGTATAATTTCTACGTTCAAAGGAGAACAGAAATGGATTAATGTTTGCAAAGTGCACATCATGATGCAACAACTTTGCACCTGAGCGTTTTGAAAATTATTCCAACTCTCTAGCTGCCACTGACATTGATAGCATGAAACGGCAGGAATGAATTATTTTTAAACTTACTTTGTGACGTTAAAACTTCAAATAGTCCACACGTGAGCTTTATGGGTAATTATTCTGAGGTCTCAGGTTACCACTGACATTGACAGCATAGAAACGGCTCCACACTTTCTGCGTGTTTCGACCTGACTTCCCCTCCACAAAAGGAACGTATTGTTACTACGCTGCTGCTTAGACAACCACTTTCCCTTGCATTTCACTACACGTCAGGGAGCCGACTAAAGTTGACAAGTGTAAATAGACCATCTGAATTCATCGAAGGCATTGGAAGAAACAGGGAACAACTACACACACAGCACAGATAAACGTAAGCAGTGCTGCCGCCAACGTCTTGAACGCCCATCAACATTATGCGGAATAGCGTGATTAGCACAGTAAATTTACGGCTCTCAGAAGACCAACACAACGCAATTAACACAGAAGTTTGAAAATACCGATAAGTCTAAAGACAGACGCTCCGACAAACAAGCCGTGCAGTGTGTGCGCGCGAGACAATAGCGTGCGACTAACCCGAGAAGATTCAGTACCGCTGACAGGTACAGCAACCGTCAATATACAACTAAGCAACACCACACCATAAGGGGACATACAGACTCGAGAAATGCGCGCACCAGCAAGTTTCTAAATAGCACTAGCTAACGTATGCAGTCAGAAATGTCAAGCCGACTCCGACCCACAAACACACAAGCTTAAAGTGAATAACGGCCGCAAACGTTTCTCGCATCGAACAGGCAGCCGAGCGGCACGTTTATCGGACGCAGTGATGAACAAGTCAATGAACAACAACCGTTGCCAGAACATAAATAAGCAGCACTGACCTTTTTTGCGCCTCCCGGCAAAACTTCACTTCGTCGAACAGTAAATACAGCCCGAGGACATGAAGAAATCCGCAGTTTCACGCCACAACCAAACTGGTAACCCTGGTAACCGTTCCCGCCAGTCTGTCTGACCGACAGTTCATTTAGTACATCAGGCGCATAACGCGAGCAATCAAGAAAACCGCTATAGAAGGCCACTTGTGGCGCTGCATGCGGACGAACAAAAACTAGCTTGCTACGTTGAGACGTAGGGGCGCTGCTGTCGTTAAAAGTGTTCACGCAGTCCCGTTTTTCCCTCATCGTCGTTGTACCCGTTGCCGTCCCACTATACCATGCATCAACGCAAGCGGCGCTGCCTTGCGGCTGTCAACGCATGCGCACGGCATGCCGCACTGAAGTGGCGGTCGTTTCGTAATGGTTTCGGCCAACTTTTTCTTCCTCCGTGCCTTGGGCGATGCACGCCGTGGCCAGTGACCAGTCCGCGGAAGAGATCACAAGCTCGGCACCCTTGATTGCTTATATTTGCTTCGGATAATGGGAGTAGGCCTCTAAGCGTACGTCTACGCGGCTCTGAGGCTGGAACAAAGAGCTCAGATATTAGCAAATTTAACACGTTAGTTGGGCTAAAGTTGTTTCTCTCCGCGGGCCGTGAGCGCGTGCGGTATGTGTGCATAAACTTTGATGACAGCTTTATTTCGTTCTTTGCAGTGAAAACAAAACGACGCTTTTTATTGACTGCGTTCTCTTAACAAGAAGTCTTTCCAATACCAAAAATATATACGGCGACGCTCTTTGATATCCACGTTATAGAAAACTACTTCCGTATAGTGAATCCAGTGTGATTACTCGCTAATTAGCGAGTAATAATACATCTGCCCGTTTTCCAGCAGTTTTTCTTCATGAACACCCATAGTGCAGGAAAAGAGCAACGGGGGGACCAGCAGGAGAAGGCAGGTCATTCGGTGAACTTGAATTACTACGGCAAGTAACAACATTAGGGTAACACTGCGAATTTTCGCGATACCGCAATGCATAATTTGAAATAAGAATGACATTTCAGTATAAATATATAGAATGTAAGGCAGATGCCGCGGGGTAGATTTAGTTCTCCGGGTTCTGTGTCGTTCTCCTCCTGCAAAGAGGCTTTCGTTTTTGCTTGTGAAAATTAATAGCCGGGACGAGACAAAATACAAAAACGAACTTCTAAGCATATAACTGCATGCGTAGCAGGATGTGTGCGGTGTAAAATGTGACGTAGTCGGTTACCATTATGTATGTGGACTAAGTTCCATTGGACTAAGTACCAACGTGGACTAAGTACCATTGAGCGCGTACTACACCACAGCGAGATGATGACTGAGTGTTGAACAAAAACTGCCGTTTCTGCGAAACTTTGTAAACCAAATGCATAAAATGTAATGGCCTCATTAAGTATTTTGTAATGAAGATGTTCACAAAAGCAGCACGAATTCTTCAGCGCTATAGCAGCTATGGCTTTGCCCGAACGGCAGACGGGGAAAGGGAAGACGTTTAGTCCTTCTCAAATTGAAGTCACTGGTGATTTTGTACTTGATGCCTCAAATTAGAAAAATACGATGTTTACGAAAGCGGCTTCTGTGCCGCAGAACACCTAGAAATGGGTTCCTGCAATTTTTTATTTTGCCTAAGATATCCTCCTCTCGACATTTTTAATGCTTTGTACGGCGCTGACAAAAAAGTGGAATTTCATTTTTAGCCGTATTATGAAAGTTAATAACTGCTGCAAGGCAATTTCATAGATATCGGTGAAGTTCATTAAATTTTATGTGCGGTGTGCGCGTGTATATTAAACGCACACGTGCATCTTGGGTCAACAAGCACCTAATATATATGCGGTTCATTATTCCAGTTGATGCATGAAAGAGGGCATACTTCACTGCCATGCACGAGTTATGTGGAACAAGACACGAGCAAAAAATATACAAACGCACTCTCCCCAACCGTTTACTGGGACATAAGTGGAACAGTAACCGGAACCGCCGACATCGCATGACCCCATTTCTTCGGTTCCAGATAAAAACCACGAACATAAAGAAAACAAGCTGACGGTTCCAGATAAGATCCACCTATATGCTTCGTTCCAGTTATTCTTTCGTTCAGATCCACATAAAATATGTGGATCACCCGTTTTAACTGGAACTTATATGGAACCAGATTAAGAGTGTACCTTCCGAACCCCTGGTTGAGTGAGAGCCAAGGCGATGGCTGCCTCTTCGGCTGCCATCATGTCTTGGGTCTTGAGTGAGGCACACGCAAGGAGGTTGGTTCTGGAGGTAGCCACGATGATGGTGTACTACTGCCCTCGATGTTGGCAGGCATCAGTGTAGATAATTACACGATCGCCACCGAGGGTGGTGTTGAGTGCTTGAGCCCCTGCTTGTCGGCAAACCTCGTCGTGTGAGGGGTTCATATTTCTAAGCAAAGGGGAGCATCTTTAGTTCTTGTCGCTAAGAGTGCGGGAGTACATCGAGCGGAGTGACATTCTGTGCTGCCCAGACAATCTGGTGAAGGATGCGGCGACCTACCGCAGTTCTGCTCATTTGGAGCTTCTGGTTAGAAAGATCCATGGCCCTCTATCAGCTCTTACACCATTTTGTGGAGTCCCGTGCGAAGCAGCCTCTCTGTGGACGCACTCAGGGGAAGACCAATGGCCTGCTCAACCGCCTTTCTAATGATTATATAAAGCATCTTTATGTCCTCCTTGCCGAGAAGAAGACAGGGGGTTGAAGTAAGTCATTCTCGAGAGGGCAAAAGCTTGAAATAATTGAAAGGTATCAGATTCTTTGAGGCCTCGCTTCTTGGTGGCAACTCGCCTGATCATGTTATGATTTGATTGATGCTGTGTTTGAGGCGCTGGAAGGATGCATCACTCTTGGTGTTGGCCTGGAGATGTAGGCCCAGGATCTTGATGCTGGGGCTTGCATTGATGGCCTGGCCATCAAGGAGTATTTGAATGTGTTTCTTGATGTGTCGTATGGCGTGAGGGCGGACGACAAGGAGCTGTGAATTTTTACGTGAACACTGGAGGCCACAGTCTTTAGCACATTGGTGTACTAAAAGTGAGATGTCATGCGTTGGTGTGAGCGTCCTTTAATTTTTGTAACTCCTAGCACACGTGCAAGGCGCGCACAGGGCCGCTAGACGTGCCGTGGACGGAGCGCACAGCGGCGTGTGAGGTCGCGTGACGCTATGACGTGGCACTCGGTGACGTGGCACTCAGGGGGCACTCAGGTAAACTCGTAGATGTGCTTGGTGCGTCCACCACTTGTCTTCCCCGTCTCCGCGTGGGCTTGTAGCGAAATCAGTGGATTCTGCTTCCTGCCACTACCGTGAACGGACGCAGGATGCAGGGCTCCTCAGGAGCGGTTAATGCTTTGCTGAACACGACAAGGACTACCAAGTATTGCTGCCAACACTGCCTACAGGTCGGATCGTTTTTAATACTGTTTTTTTTTCACTGCGATATGCGTGCCCGCCCATATCGCGTCGAGGATTTCCGCGATACTTTGGCTGGTTTGGGATTGCTCCCCGAAGTGCTCGCCTTGGGGGCGTTCCAGATGAGTCATGTATGGGCGGTGACATTCAATTCGGAGCAAGGCGGGAAGAAATGTTTAGAAGCGAAGAATGTCAAAGTGAAAAGCCGCCGGTGCCTCGTCATTGATCCGGCCAACCAAGACGTGCGACTGAAGCTACACTGGCTGCTGTACATGCGCGTCGCTCTGGCCCCTTTCGGGAGGGTCACCGACGTCCCCAGGGAACGTTGGCGAGTGCAGGGAGTGACTGAAAAGGGTTCGACGACGTGGTTTGTGACTCTCAAGCTCAACGCGGGCGTGAGAGCTAAGGACCTGCCCCACCAGCTCCGTGTCGCAGGTGAGCAGGCGCTCGTGGTCGTGCCCGGCAGGGCCCCGCAGTGCCTTCGCTGCTCTGGCACGAGGCACATTAGGCGCGACTGCAAGGTGCCGCGCTGCACTCTCTGCCGCCGCTTCGGTCACGAAGCGAACGAGTGCGTGCGGACGTACGCGAAGGTGGCCGGACCGGTGGGGGATGTGGACCGAACGGAGCACATCATGGACGGGGAGGAGGCGGAGGCGGCTGCAGCAGGGGGCAGCGGAGACCCGGTGATGGAAGACGCGCCGCCTGAAAAGAGCGCTGATGTGAAGGAGCCGGACGCCGTCGTAGTGCAACCTGCGCAGAGTGCCAACGACGGAGACCAGCTGACGTACGACGGTGACGGTGAGGACCCGGTGAGCGTGGCGGGTCAGTTTCCGGCGTTGGAAACCCCCGCCCACCAACAGGGCGTCGACTTGGAAACTGGCGACCAGGACCAGTCTGTAGCCGAGCGGCCGCGTTATGACAGTGTCGGGCAACGGGGACGGGGAGACGGCTCCGCACCGGTGGGGTCGGTGAGTGTGGGGCCTACGTTGGGGCACTTGAGCTTCAAGCCGAAGCTTAACACGCCCTACGACAGAGGACCTACGGCATCAAAGAATTCGTAAGAGCGCCATCCTTGCCTTCGCTTTCGGACTGCTAAAGTATTTTTAAATTGTCTTTGTGTGCCGTCGAAGAGCAAGGAAAGTGTAGGGCGTGTTCTTGCGATGGGCTTAATAAGCTCATTAGTTGTATTTCGTGGGTTTTTGGTTGTGTGTAGGGTGTCGAAGGGTTTTTCTTACGGTCATGGCGCGGTTTTTGGCGTGTGTTGGGTGTCGAAGGTTTTTTTTCTTTGTGCCAGGGCGGGGGTTTGGGGTGTTTTGTATGTACAGTGGTGATTTCGCTAAGAGTGAACACGGGAGCGCGTGGCCGCCGGTATTATCAGAGCAGCCTACCGTGCCCAGCGCGAACCATCACGCATGCGCTGTGCGTGCCGAGCGAGACTATGCTTTCAGCGCGCGCACAGCGTCATCGGAGCGTCTGCGCGTCGTCTGCTATGTTTATCGCCGGTGTAGCGGTGGAGCTATGAGCCACTGTAATAATGAGTGGAAACTACAATCCGCATGAAAAATGTTTCCGTGTGTGCGGTAATTCGTTCTTTAGCTCCAATGCAGTGGTTTCGGTACAGCAGCGTAACTCGTCCACTTGTTTCAAACAGACTCACTCAAGAGATCCCACAGATTTTAACGAACTTTATTTTTGCAAGTGCTTACAAAAAGTCTTTTAAATGCACGCAATTCAAGGCGTCGAAGGTGGTCAATCAAAGGTGGCGCAGGCGCTACGACCTTCATTCAATATACGGGAGAAAACTATCATCGTTTACATTTTTATATTTGGGCTTTTCATGCAAGAATTCAGAAATCGCGGATCACAGCAAGGTGCCATTAGCAGACGAGGCGCAACATAGCAGACGACGAGCAGAGACGCGATGACGACGAGATTCGCGCGCGGAAAGCAAAACATCGCTCGGCACTCACGGCGCATGCGTTATGGTTCGCGCTGGGCACGGTAGGCTGCTCTGATAGTACCGGCGGCCACGCGCTCCCGTGTTCACCCAGATCACCACTGTACGAGCGTCACGTGAAGCTCTCTCGACGGGCTCAAGTTAGCTCGTTTTTTTTTAAATGCAGAGAGAGAGAGAGACAAACATTTATTATACTGGTGAGCAGGAGGATGTTCGTAGGGCCTCCACCCAGTGAGAGGCATCCTCATTCCAAGATGCCTTGGAGCTGGCTGGCCGTCCGGGCCCGTTCCACCAGTCGGCGCTGGTTCGAGAGCTCAAAGCTGGTCAGCTGCTCCACCTAATGCTCTTAGGTAGGGTTGGGATTTGGGGTTAGAGTGGGGGTCCGTTGGCACTCCCATACCACGTGCGCATGAGCATTTCTTTAACTCACGATGTCACCCGTTCTAGTTGTAAATCGTAGTCCGCACCCCTCCCCCTACACTATATGATGAATAAACTTTATTGGAGACCAGGTGCTGATGTTAGGGCACCCGCCCGGTGGGAGGCTTCCTTAGTCCGGGATGCCTTGGGCTATGCTGGCCATCCGTGCCCTCTCCACCAATCGTCGCTGGTGTGGAAGGTCGGAGCTGGTCAGCAGCTCCACCCACTGCTCATAAGTAGGGTTGGGGTTAGGGGTGAGGGAAGGGGATTGCTGGCACTCCCATACAATGTGGTACAGGGTGCCTGGGTGGGGGCAGGAGTTGCATGTGGCAGGGTATTGGGTGGAATACATGGCATGTAGCAGGGTGTTATGTGGGTAGGAGTTTGTCTGTAGGCGCCGGAAAGTGGTAGCTTCATCGCGAAAGAGGTTCGGGTGGGGGAATGGGTATTTGCGACGCTCGTTCCTGTAGTGGGCGAGTATTTCGGCGTATGTTTGCAGCGGGGTGGGCTTAACTGTTGCTTCCGATGGGGGTTCGTGGCCCTCGTGGGAAACGGCCCGGTGTGAGTGAGCGCGGGCAGCGGCGTGTGCCGCTTCGTTACCCCCGAGGGATTCGTGACCTGGAGTCCAAATTATTTGCAGTTTAGGAGTAGTTTCGCTTGTTGCAGAATTTTCAAGGCGGGTTGTGATATGCGTCCTTTTAGGTAGTTCCTGCAAGCGGCTTGGCAGTCAGTAACAATGGTTAAAAAGTTTTGGCCTGTTGTGGCGGCAAGGGCAATGGCAACCTCTTCAGCTGTTTCGGTGGAGTTGGTGAAAACAGACACTGCAGCGAGCTCAGTTCCTCTGGCATTAACCACGCTGGCGGCTTGTGCAGATTTGTGGGGGTATGGCCATGCATCTGTATATCGGGTGCAGGGGAGGTGGTGGTATTGATTATAAATGGTGCGGGATCTTGCTGCTCGGCGTGCTTTGTTGTAGGTGGGGTGCATATTTCTTGGGATTGGAGCAACGCGAATGTTTTGTCGTATAGCCAGAGGGATGCGAATTTTCTGGTCGTGGTTGGGCGGTATAGAGTATTGAAGTTTCAAGAGCGTTGCCCTACCCGTTGGAGTTAGTTTAAGCCGCTGTATTTGAGAAGTGTGGTGTGCCTCTTCGATTTCTTCCCATGTGTTGTGGACGCCAAGCTGCAGGAGTTTAGTAGTCGCTGTCTTGGGAGGGAGACCCAGGGCTGTCTTGTATGCTTGGCGGATCGCTGAGTTAAGTTTAAGAATCTCGGCTGGTTTAAGGGTTAGATATGGAGCACCATATGCTATCCGGCTGATGAGGATGGCTTGTATTAGCCGAAGCGTGTCGGTTTCTTTGAGGCCGAAACGACGATGGGAGACGCGATGTATGAGGTGCATGAGCTGTGCGAGGGTCCGCTGTAGGGGGAGGATCGTTTGGGAACCTGAGCCATCCTTTGGAATGGTTAGTCCCAATATACGGAGGTAGGGGACGTTGGGGACTGGCTGGTTGTTGATCTTGAGTTCCGGGTCGGGTATATCTTGCGCGTTTCTCCTGGTTGTTCTTTTGCTGAGTGTTAAAAGGGCCGATTTTTCTGGAGCACATTCAAGAACGCGGGCTTGGAGGTATTGCTGTGTCACATGTATTGCAGTTTGGAGGGCCTCTTCTTGGGCACCGATTGATCCTGTAGGGGTCCATAGTGTCAAATCATCTGCATACATTCCATGTCGGAGGTTGGGGATCGCTTCCAGAAGTGGTGGGAGGTCCTTCATTGCGATATTAAAAAGTAGTGGTGAAATTACGGAGCCTTGCGGGGTCCCCTGCGGTATGGTTGTGAAGGTGTCCGAGCGGAGGTGCCCAATGCCCACTGTGGTGGTACGGTTGGTGAAGAATGCGGTGACATAGTTGTAAAGACGTTGTCCACAATTGATTGAGCTGAGTCCTCGCAGGATGGCCTGATGTGTAACGTTGTCAAAAGCACCTTTGATGTCTAATGCAAGAATGGAATATTTGTGCTGATTTGACAACTTGCTCAGTATATCTTCTTTCAGCTGGAGTAAAATATCCTGAGCGGAGAGGTGCGGCCGAAAACCGAACATTGTGTGAGGAAAGTAATTGTTGTCTTCGATGTGGGGTGAGAGGCGATTGTGGACCATATGTTCGAAAAGTTTTCCTACGCAAGATGTTAGGGAAATAGGTCGGAGGTTCTTGGGGTTAAGTGGCTTTCCGGGTTTGGGGATCAGTGTTATGTCTGCGTGCTTCCATTGTGAAGGCAAGGTGCCTGCGATCCAGTGTTCGTTGATGTAGTTTAGTATATTGTCGAGGGTTACAGGATCCAGATTACGGAGGAGTTTATTGGGAATTTTGTCCTTGCCGGGGGTAGTGTTCCTGGTGAGGTTGTGCAGTGCAGCTTCCATTTCAGTTATGGTGAAGAGTGCATCGAGTTCCGCATTGGAGTGGCCGGAATACGGTGGAAGTATTATGGCAGGCTGTGACGGCGGCGCTTCAAGGGGCCGTTTTAGTTCTTTTAGCAGGTCTTGTTCAGTCCCTGGGTGGTTGTGAATGAGCCGTCGTAGTTGGTGTGCTGTAGACGCTTTCGATTCTTTCGTACCCATTAGAGACCGAAGTAAATGCCAGGTGCGGCGGGTTCCGAGAGTTCCTTGAAGTCTGTCGCAAAATTGCGTCCAGTTTTGCCTGCTTAGTTGGTGAGCGTATGCTTCTGCATCTAGCGTGATCTGGGATATGCGGATTCGGAGTTTTCGATTCGTTTTCTGTTTTTTCCAGCGTTTGAGCAGTCCCCTGCGGGCATCCCACAGGTGGCGAAGGTGGTTGTCTACGACAGGGTTTTCCTGTGTGAGTGGGAATTCCTTGGTGTGCTTGCCAATTTCTGTAAGTAGTGTGGTGGTCCAATCTTCCAGATTGTGGATTGGATCCGTGGGGCAGTGTTCTCTAAATTGCTTCCAATCGGTGAGGCGGGCGGTTCCAATGCGTTGATGAGTATTTTTATGGAAAGGAATTTGTAGCTCTATTATGTAGTGATCACTCCCCAGCGTTTCTTCCAGACACGTCCAAATGGCGTTCTTGATGTTGTAGGTGAGTGTTAGGTCGGGCGAGGTATCACGGGACACGCTATTTCCAATGCGGGTCGGGGTGTGTGGAACGTTGCAGAGATGAAGATGATTTTGTTGGATAGCTTCGTATAGTTGACTGCCTTTGCGGTTGTTGCGAGAATATCCCCATGCCGTATGCTGCGCGTTAAAGTCGCCTAAGATTACTAACCTGTGTCCTCTAGTGCACTGTCTTGCTTGCTTGAATAATCGGTCAATTTCAGCGAGTGGGGCGGTGGGAGGGCTGTATATGTTCAGAATATAGAGGCTAGGTAGAGTCTTTTCCGAGGGAGTATTTCGACAAAGGTGTAGTCAATGGTTGTAGGGAGATAGTGAAGCTGTGCTGTTTGGTTGGTTCGTACGAGGATGGCTGTTCGTGCTGTGGAGTTCGTGGCGTATGTTGCATAATCTCGGAGAGTTACTGTATCTGTGTCGGTTTCTTGTAAGGCGATGACATCTGGAAAATGTTGCTGGGTGAGGGAAAGAAGTGATGACTTTTTGGTACAGAAAGATCTACAATTCCATTGCCAAAGTATTATGGAGGGTGGGGATGTTGTAGGTGCATTAGGTGTAGGGGAAGGGGTAGTTGGAGTCGCCATCATTTAGAAGGGGGCAAGCTTTACCGTCGAGCTGGTAGGTAATGAGCGGTGTTTGGGTTTCTTGTGCTTCTTATTTTTGGTTGCTTCAGTTGCACAGAGACGTTTGTCGAGAACCTGGATTTCGGATCGGAGTTGCGAGACCATATCAAATATGAACCGCTTGAGGTCGTCTATAGTTGCAGTGGAGGCGCCGCCAGCGCGAAGTCAGATAGATGGTGTGGAGGATGCTGTTTCGGAGAGGGAACTGGAATGTTGTTGCATTTCAGCTGAAGGTGCGGAGTTGTTAGCAGGGGGTGCGGTGTACGACGTAGATGAGGCTGTGCTTTCTGAACAAGAGGAGGATTGCCGTTGTATTTGGGTGCGAAGTTGCTCCAATTCTTGTTCGAGGGTGGCGAGGTGCTTTGTATTGTCAGCGAGTTGAGTACGCAATTTCGCGTTTTCTTGTTCAAGCGCGGTGTATCGGGGGTCATTTATGGGCGTGGGGGGTATTTCAGCGTGAGTGGGTAAAGGTGGAAACTGTTCTAGAGCAGTGGGTGATGTAGCGGCCACAGCTGACCAGCTCACCTGGGCTTGGGCAGGGCGCTGTCGTGGTGCTTGCGGAAGCGGTGACCGTTGCTGATGACCGTTGCTGACCGTTGCCGATGAGGAGTATCGATGCGCTTGCTCGCTGAGAGCCCGCTCCCGCACTCGAAGAGGTGGAGGGGGTGGGCGCAATTTCTTTCGGCACTCCCTGCTAGCTGTAAGGTGATTAAGTCCGCAAAGTTGGCACACTGGTGTGCAATCGTGATCCGGTGCGGGGTCTCTCGCGTGGCACTTAGCACAGGTAGATGTGTCCGGGTTTGGACACACGTCTCGCCGGTGGCCCAGTTCACCACACAGTAAGGAACACTGGACTGTCGGTCGGTATGGTCTGCAGCGCGTAAGCAGGCCGTAAGCTTTGATGTAAAACGGCACGTGCAGGCCTTCAAAGGTGATCACTGCAGAAGTAGAAGCTCCCAGCATACGAGCGTCGATGATTCTCGGTCCTGTGGTAGCTATGATGTTGCTCAGCTGTTCTTGCGTAGTGCCTTGGTCTATGCCATGGATAACTCCTCGAACAGTGCCCGGTGGGGTTTTTAGGTATGCCATTACTCCGTAGGTTGCAGTGCCAAGCTGTAGAGTGTTGATTTGCCGCAATGCTTCAACGCAAGCTTCATCAGGCGTGCTGACTACGACGAGGTTCTGCCGCGCTTGCGGTTGCGTTGTAACTCGGGCGTGGAAAATGCGTTCGGGGATTCGGCAAGCTTGTAGTATGCTTTGCATAATCTGGCGATCCTGCCAGGCTGCAACACGCAGACCCGAACGCGGTCGGAATATAATTTTGTAGTCGTTATCGGGGAGTCGGGGACAGGGCGGAGTGCGAGCGGTAGTTCGTTGCTTACTTGCTTTTACGGGGTGGGCCGGTATCATTGCTCGTTGCTTGAAGTAGTGCCGTTCTCGGAGTATCTGCTGCCATGGATCGTTGCGAGGGATTGCTCGGCCGCTGAGTGAATCGAAGTCCATTGTTTCTTCCACCGCGATGCTCGGAGCATGCATTTGATGAGCTTGAAAGGATATGAACGGAGAGTCAGCACATGCCGGCTGTACCGGAGCAGCAATGGTGGCCACGCTAGGCGGTGGTAGGCCTAGCAATGGCCATCTGGCAGTCGGGTCTTGAAGCGACGATTATGGCCAGTTGTTGTTCTTGAGGTCGTCCTGAAGCGTGACGATACGTCGATGGTGACGTCAAAAGTACACTATATAAAAAAATAATACTTACCGGAGCCTGGTTTCGATCCCACGACCCTGCGGGCGGAACGCAAGGTACATGGTGCTCTACCCACTGCGCCACAAAGCCGACACAGATTGGAGGGCTACGAACGCGCCTTATATACTTGACTCATTCAAACTACGTCACGAAGCTGCTGATACAACGCATTCACTACCTGTGGGCGGAACGCGAGGTACATGGTGCTCTTCCAACTGCGCCACAATAATCATACCCACCCACCTGCTAATAAATGATGTCACGTGACCACGTAATTACGTCTCCTCATTTAATTGCAATACAACAACCAACAGCAACAAGTGCAACAACATTAACGTAACGCAAACTACTTAACGTCGTGCGCCCCCGGAAATGCTCTGCATTTGACCGTGCCCCTCGCGAGGGGGATGTTTAGTTTCCTGCCGCAGCAAGAACCCGGCGGCCTCCTGCGCAGTTTGTGGCGCATATCCACTTGGGGGATTGGCCAGGATCGTTTCACTTACTACATGCCGGTTACGGCAGGGTTTGACTCGAACAAATTTCATACATGTCTCCACCCACCCGTTTCATCCACCAACAACGTAATTTTTTTTTTTATGGTTGCGCATATGCCTCCCAACTTTTTTTTTGGGTGGGGGGAGGGTGGGGGGTTGTTTTTCGTAGTTTTACGGTATTGTGTTTTTTATTTTCAAAAGTACCAGCGTAACTGTTTTGGGGTCTGTTTGTTTTCTCTCTCAACCTGGTGTATTTAAACACGCCAATTCGTATTGCCATGCTTAACGTCAGGAGGCTTGCCGACAGGAGACGGCGGAATAAGTTGTATCGTTTAGCGACCGAACAAGACCTTGATATAGTGGCGGTACAAGAAACGAAGGTTGAGAGAGAGGAACAGAGGATCGCCACGATTACGGAAACACATCGAAGGTCAGTGCATTTCTGGCGAGATCACGAACACACGTTGCTCTGCTACATCGCCCACGAGCTACATCGCCCATGCGCAGGTCATTCCAGCAACGAGCAACGAGACGATGATGATGATGATGATGATGATTCCTATTGGTTTCCCCTTTGAAGCGGGGTGATGACATGTCATCTTACCAAAAAGGACTAATATAACCATGTTTTACACTCTTGGTTTAATACTAGCGCTGCTTAGGGCAGGCACTAAAGCTTATTAGGCCCGACATATTTTCTTTTCCCTGTTACAGGTGGTAACTGTCCTTGGCAATATTCCCCTCTCTGCTTTTCGTCCACCAGCATTCTAATCTTCTTTTCGTCCCCTCGACAGCCTTGAAGGTAACTTCCTCTGTGATACCCTTAAATCCTAGGGCTTCTGAAAGCCCAATATTCCCTTCATGTAGATTTGGATGGATACCCTCACATTCTAACACTATGTGCCGCATAGTTTCTGTTTCTTTTCCGCAGACCACACATACCCCATCATTTTGTGAATACTTCCTCACAAAACTCTTAGTTCGCAGGCAACCTGCTCTAGCCTCAAAAAGCAAAGCACGGCCCTGGGAATTATCGTAGAAATTTTCCTTTATGATGTTCATCTTCTCAGCCCTGTACATCTCTAACGACGTTTTAGCTTCAATTTTTTCCCTCCATTTATTCGTTTCAATCTGCCTTGCGTCTTTTTTGGTTACCTTTGCTGTTTTGGATTCCCCACGGTTCTTTCCGTATTTCATCGTTAGCCTTCTAGTCTTTCTTAACCACTGCGTGTCCACGCTTTTCAAGTATAGGTACCTAAAAAACTTAGCTGCCCACCTTCGTTGATCCATTGCCCTCAACCTCATCTCAAAGCATATTTTCCTCTGAGCTTCTCTAACTTCCGCTCCGCGGGCGCGCATCGAGGCACCCTAGCTGAACTGCATCGCTGCGCCGCGTGTGGGCGCCGAAGGGAACCGAGGAGCGCTGGTCACGGCCGGGCTTGAGGAGCGGCGGGCGCGCACGCGCGCTCGCCACTCCTCCAGTCCGGCCGTGCGCTGGTCTAAGAGTGTGTGCGCACTGCCCCCGCCGCCCTATCTGATATGTTTAATCGCCGCTCTGCTGACGTGTCATGCTGGGCGTGACGCTTTTCAAAAGGCAGCGCTGGGCCATAAAGGGGCGCTGGTTGCATTGCCGCTCGCAGTCATCAGCAGCGACGGAATTCGCCGCTATTCAGGTGGACAAAGCTGCGCGCGCTCGGAAACGTGCCTTGTTACGCGCTGTTAAGTGCAGCGCAAAATTGTAGGCCGCTGCGGTTTTCCATAGCACGTCTTTGCGATATAATTTATTGTAAGCCGAGAAAGAATTGCCTTGGACAATATTGCCGCGAACCATGTATGGGTTTGTTTATTTATTGTTTGTTTTTACTGCCGGGCCACGCCCGGTGTGTTATCTGCGTTCCAAACGAAGCGCGTCTTACATTCTTTACTTTTATGCCGCACGGGCTATCACATTAAGATAAGCAGACTGCTTCGCCCTAACGTCACTAGCCGAGAATAATCTTCTGTGATCTACAATGTTCTGGATGTGGATCGACGTTTCTAGACACACTTGCGCCGAAAGATAAAAGCCTGCAGAGCAGTCGCCGCGGCATTCATTCGACGACAATCGCCTGTGCTAGTCACTTTGTTGACCTCTGCTTCGCCGCCTCTGTATTCTTTTCAGTTGTTAGGGGAGCATAACTTCGCTCCAATAAACTTGTTTCTCCTTCAAGACAACCGCGTCGTCCTTGGCTTCGTGACATCTGGTGGAGATGCGGGGTACGCACCCTTCATGCTCTCTACATCTGGAAGCCGCCAAGCCAGTCCAACCAGGGAAAGCCGCCGACTGCAAGGATTACTACCCGAGTTCGGTCTTCTGCCAGAAGGGCCCAAGAGAACGAACGCTGCAACCAACACCATGGTGCAAGAAGCAACATCACCAATCGTCCTGCAGCAGCCACGGGAACCGCCATCATTCCGAGGAGCCCCCGCAGAAGACCCAGAAGAATGGTTGGATAAACTGGAGCGCGTCCGGAAATTCAACAGGTGGGACGACGCAGAAACGTTCCGGCATGTTTTCTTTTACCTGGAAGGTTCAGCTCGCACTTGGTTCGAGAACCACGAGAGCGCCTTGACCAACTGGGCACACTTCAAAAGCGAGTTCATTAAGACCTTCACTACCGTGGTCAGAAAAAAAGAACGCGCCGCGCTTTCGCTTGAAACTCGAACGCAGCACCCCAACGAAGGGGTCATGATTTTCGTCGAAGAGATGAAGCGAGTTTTTCGCCGTGCGGACCCAGAAATGACGGAGGAAAAGAAACTAAGGTTTCTGATGAGAGGAGTAAAGCAAGAACTATTTGCTTGCCTTGTCCGCAACCCACCTAAAACGGTGGCCGAATTCGCGTCTGAAGCAGCCGTGCTGAAGAAGACGCTGGAAATTCGCACGAGGCAGTACTACCGTCCCATCAATGCGCTAGTTGTGGACTCCATCGATGCCGGGGCTCTTAGCTCTGACACACTACGTGAGACAATCCGCACTGTCGTCAGGGAAGAACTGCCGAAACTCTTCCCAACAACGCCGCAACCCCAGGTCACCTCTATGAGCGACGTGATCCGGGAAAAAATTCAACTAGCTTTGGGGACTTCTACGCCTTCCGAAGTACCACGTGAGCATCAAGCTATGACCTACGCCGCGGCTGTTCGACGACTCCGCCCTGCTCAAACCCGTCATCAAGAAGTACCGCCGTCCACTGTCGCCCGCCCGACCACCTGCAGGCCAAAACCAGGCGCCGAGGAAGACGGACGTATGGCGAACCACCGATAATCGTCCGCTGTGCTACCACTGTGGAGAGGCCGATCACATCTATCGTCGCTGCCCGTACAGGAGACTCGGACTGCGAGGATTCTCCGTCGACGCACCACGTCCCCGACCCGGCCAGCGACCTACTGAGATCGACGAATACCTGTCCAGCACCAACCGAGGACCAACCCGCTTCAACCGATCGCCGTCGCCCTACCCATACCAGTCGCCCAACCGCCGTAGCAATGCTGATTTCGCACGTGGAAGGTCCCCCAGCCCACGCGGATGAAACTAAAAGCAGTAACTTCGGGAGGTAAAGTTGCACAACGGCGGAGAAATGAAAACCCTCCAACGACGCAGCGACTCGCTGAAGAACATGATCCAAGACATTCCCCGACCCCGACGACCCAATCCAACCCTGACGTGACTCCCGACCACGACGACAGAAAAACGGCGCGACGTGTACCCGACATGACCGAACCTGCCGATGAGAATACAACGAAGACCACGACGCACAGTGCCCGACCGTCAACACGCAAAAGCCGAGATACGACGCCACGACGCACCCGGAACTCGAAGAAGGCAGCGTCCGACGTTCACCTGTCCATCGACGGCTTTGAAGTATTCGCCCTCATAGACACGGGTGCCGACTACTCGGTCATGAGCGGACCTTTTGCGTCTAAGCTGAAGAAAGTTATGACCAGATGGGACGGTCCGCACATTCGCACAGCAGGAGGCCACCTCGTGACGCCAAGTGGAGCGTGCACATCGCGCCTCACCATAGACGGTACCAAGTACCCTGCGACGTTCGTCATTTTGCCTAATTGCTCCCGCGACGTAATTCTTGGAATGGATTTTTTGACGGACAACGGTGCAATAATTGATCTACAGACCAAGTCCATAACTTTTTCCTCCGATCACTCCATGACGCCAGAACCGAACCCCGAACACCGTGCTGCTTTAAGGATCGCCGATGATCATTTCACACTGCCACCCCACGCAAGCTTGATGATCACCGTCTACTGTGAAGATGCTGTTCCTGGCGTCGACGCTATCGTGGAGAGTGACCAAAGGTTGCTCCTCGACCGCGGTGTCTCCGTTGCAAGGGGCATTGCGCGCTTTACGCAACGCCAATCCCAAGTTTTGGTCACTAATTTCAGCGAGGAATACCAGCATTTAAACAGGGGCGCTGCAATTGCGTACCTCGAAGAAACGCAAGAAGCAAGTGACGGGATCGCGGTCGCCGACTTTGAACGCACACCCGATGACACCTTCAAGCTTCCGCAGCCCTTCGACGGGAATCCGGCGCTACCGCAAAAACAACGGAACAAATTATTGGCTTTGCTGCGTCGGTACAGCGAGTGTTTTTCGTCGAGTTCAAAATCACGTCAGACACCCCTAGCGAAGCACCGTATTATAACTGAAGATGGAGC
Organism: Haemaphysalis longicornis; assembly: GCF_048455015.1. Taxonomy (NCBI): domain Eukaryota; kingdom Metazoa; phylum Arthropoda; class Arachnida; order Ixodida; family Ixodidae; genus Haemaphysalis; species Haemaphysalis longicornis. The sequence continues at coordinate 3,622,787 of NW_027526314.1, forward strand.
CCGACCTACCCGACAGTAACCATACCGCGTCTCTTCCCACGAACGGGAAGCCATCCGGACTCAAGTCGACGACATGCTCAGCGACGACATTATACAGCCATCGAAAAGCCCCTGGGCCGCCCCAGTCGTACTCGTGAAGAAAAAAGACCGCACATTAAGGTTTTGCGTTGACTACCAGCGACAGAACAAAATCACCAAAAAGGACGTGTACCCCCTCCCTCGAATCGATGACACCCTCGACCACCTCTGCCACGCGAAGTACTTCTCATCAATGGATCTGAAGACCGGCTACTGGCAAATTGAAGTGGACGAGAGAGACCGAGAGAAGACTGCATTTATAACCCCGGATGGCCTATACGAGTTCAAGGTGATGCCGTTCGGGTTGTGCACGGCGCCAGCAACGTTTCAACGAGTCATGGACACTGTGCTAGCTGGCCTGAAGTGGCACACCTACCTCGTATACCTCGACGATGTTGTGGTATTCTCCCGGACTTTCGACGAACACCTTGCAAGGTTGCAGTCTGTACTCGAGGCCATCCGTACGTCAGGGTTAACGCTGAAGCCTGAAAAGTGCTGCTTCGCGTACGAGGAACTCAAGTTTTTGGGCCATGTCGTCAACGCCGCGGGAGTCCGGCCTGATCCGGCGAAAACTTCCGCCATAGCGAACTTCCCAAGACCGAAAGAAAAGAGGGTGCGGAGATTTCTCGAACTATGCGCCTACTACCGGCGCTTTGTCGCAAACTTCGTCCGAATTGCAGAGCCACTCACCCGCTTGACGAAAGATAGCACCCCTTTCAGCTAGGAAGATGCCCAAGAAACAGCCTTCTGCGAGCGGCAACAATGCCTGCAAAGCCCGCCTGTGCTCGCGCATTTCGACGAAAATGCCGAAACGGAAATGCACACGGACGTCAGTGATATAGGCTTGGGTGCCGTCCTCGTACAAAAGCAAAGCGGGTGCGAGAAAGTAATCGCCTATGCCAGCCGTGGTCTGTCCAAGGAAGAAAGAAACTACTCAGCCTCTGAGAAAGAGTGCCTCGCGATTATATGGGCCATTTCAAAATTTCGCCCATACGTGTATGGAAGACCATTCAAGGTTGTGACGCTGTGTTGGCTCGCCAATTTGAAGGACCCCTCTGGCTGTCTTGGTAGGTGGAGCTTGCGCCTGCCAGAATTCGACGTTACAGTAGTCTATAAATCCGGGAGGAAACACTCCGACGCCGACTGCCTGTCCCGTGCCCCCATCGACCCACCACCACAAGACTCCGATGAAGACAGCGCATTCTTCGGAGTCGTGACTGAGAGCGACCTGGCCGCCCAGCAGCGTGCCGACCCCGATCTACGTGTCATGATCGACTACCTCCAAAGATGCAACGTCGCCGTGCCCAGGGCCTTCAAACGCAACTTACCTGCATTCAGCCTGAAAAACTCCGTCCTCGTGAAGAAGAATTTCAGCCCGGAACGAGAGAAAATTATCTTCTTGTGATCCCGGCAGATCTTCGTGACGAAATTTTGGAAGCGTGCCACGACGACCCGTCTTCCGGACATCTCGGCACAGCTCGCACAATTGGGAAAATCAAGGCTTGCATCCGACGTCACCCACTACGTCCGGAGCTGCCGGGACTGCCAGCGACGAAAAACGCCACCGACGAGACCCGCCGGACTTCTGCAACCGATCCGCGTCCCATCTAGGCCCTTCCAACAGATTGGAATGGACCTTCTGGGCCCGTTCCCTACATCGAGATCTGAGAACAAGTGGATTGTTGTAGCGACAGACTACATGACGCGCTACGCAGAGACCGCCGCACTTAATTCCGAGGGGGACCGCACAAGAAGTTGCAAAGTTTTTCATAAGCCAAGTTGTGCTGCGACTTGGAGCCCCGGAAGTGCTAATCACGGACCGCGGAACGGTATTTACTGCGGAGCTGATGCAAGGGATATTACGCTACAGCAACACGGATCACCGAAGAACGACGGCGTACCACCCCCAAACGAACGGACTAACGGAACGCCTGAACAAGACAATCGCGGATATGCTGTCAATGTACGTCGACGTTGAACATAAGACTTGGGACGAAGTCCTACCGTACGTCACCTTTGCGTACAACATGGCTATCCGGGAAACTACGCAGATGACGTCGTTCGAGCTTGTCTACGGAAGACGGCCGACTACGATGCTCGACGCCATGCTTCCGCACGTAGAAGACGACGACATCAACGCCGACGTCCAAGGATACCTTCAGCGTGCGGAGGAGGCCCGCAAGCTGGCTCGAGTTCGTACAACGGACCAGCAGCTGGTGGATGCCGGGCGGTACAACCTCCGACGACGAGACGCCGAGTACCACCCTGGGGATCGTGTGTGGGTTTGGACTCCCATCCGTCGACGCGGACTAAGTGAGAAGCTTCTGCGGTGATATTTCGGACCCTACCAGATTCTACGACGTGTCGGCCAACTTACCTACGAGGTGGTCCCCGATGACGATTCCGGAACATCACGACAACGCACGCGGCCCGAAGTCGTCCACGTAGTTCGCTTGAAACCTTACTATGCAAGATGACAGACTTTTTTTGTTGTTCGTTCGGACTGTGTTTTATTTTAGCATCGGGTCGATGCACTCTTAGAGGGGGGGTAATGCCGCGAACCATGTATGGGTTTGTTTATTTATTGTTTGTTTTTACTGCCGGGCCACGCCCGGCTGTGTTATCTGCGTTCCAAACGAAGCGCGTCTTACATTCTTTACTTTTATGCCGCACGGGCTATCACATTCAGATAAGCAGGCTGTTTCGCCCTAACGTCACTAGCCGAGAATAATCTTCTGTGATCTACAATGTTCTGGATGTGAATCGACGTTTCCAGAAACACTTGCGCCGAAAGATAAAAGCCTGCAGAGCAGTCGCCGCGTCATTCATTCGACGACACTCGCCTGTGCTAGTCACTTTGTTGACCGCTGCTTCGCCGCCTCTGTATTATTTTGAGTTGTTAGGGGAGCACAAGTTCGTTCCAATAAACTTGTTTCTCCTTCAAGACAACCGCGTCGTCCTTGGCTTCGTGACAATATAGAAAGCTCATTCCCAGAAATGTTTGTTATTCGGAAAAAAAAAATCTCGCTTTCAAATTTTCTTTTAAATTTTGGGTTTCTCCCAAATTACTGCTGCCACTCAGTTCAGGTGTCTTCTGAAGAAAGGAAAATACAAATTGCCCATGCGATGGAAATTTTTTGTGTTAAAGAACACTGTATAAATAGACACAATTGTTGTCTTCTATTACAGCGGGCCTCATAGGGCGCATATTTTGTTGTCGCATTAAAACAGACGTTATTTTTAACGAGCAAGTTCTATTAGTTAAGAAAATGTTTCAGCTTTGAATTAACCCTTTGGCGCTGTTATGATTTATTTATTTATTTATTTATTTATTTATTTATTTATTTATTTATTTATTTATTTATTTATTTATTTATTTATTTATTTATTTATTTATTGACTGAGTGATTGGGGGTTTAACACACCGACTCCACACAGGCGATTAGGTGCGCCGTAGTGGAGTGCTCCGGATTCATATTGACCACCTGGGGATCTTTAACCGGTACAGAATTCTCGAACACACAGGCGTTTTCGCATTTCCCCTTCATCAGAAAAGCGGCTGCCGCGGCCGGGAATCGAACATGCGTAAGCTGTTATGTTTATGGTAAGGGGAAGAAAATAGTAATTCGCTGATGCTTCGGCACGTGCCGTTAAAAGAATTCAATGGCCTTTCGCTCTGTGAAGAAGGATGACCAGCGAAGCTGCGGTTCTTCGCGGCTAATTGTCGTATAATTTATTTCCTGAAAGTTTCAGTAAAACTTCTCTTTTCGCCACGAACTCATGACGGTGCTGAAAGGTAATGATGAAAAATGTTAAAAACACAAAAATATATGAAGAACTCCAAAAATATAATAAAAAGGAAAAGAAAGCCTTAGAAATTAGTTACGAGAACGCAATAGAAAGCTTCATCATGTCGCCTTAATTAAATATCCAAACTAATGTTATGCAGAACCGTCGAGACTTGTGTCGTTGTCTACTTCTGTTCAGGCCCCTCAGAAATATGGGTCTAATTGCAAAAACTTTAGCGCTGCTACTGAGCAAGGCAAGGTGACAGGTGTTTTTCACAGCAAAGCTGTTCTAGGGCTAGGCTTTACGACTGTCGGGTGTGGTATCGCGTCACGCTGCTTCCGGAGCACGTTTTTCCGCACGGAAAAACCCGGATACCTGCGTGAAAAAACTTCTTAAAAACAAAAAAGTGGTCCTACGGCCTTCATATATAATAAAAGACGGCTGATAGTGACCATAAAAGAAAATGTCTTCTAACAATGCATTTGTGCTTTGAGGTGAACCGACTTTGAAAGGATATGTGTAAGATTGGTTTTAAAGCAAAGCTTTTTACCTCTTCCCCCCAAGAGTTCTTTCGCGACCGTTGGTGTCACCAGATAACTCCAGCGAACAAATAAAATAATTTAGTGGCACCACCGGTAATCGAACCTGGAACTAACAGACTAACAAAGCGAGAGGCCGTTGTCTTACCGATTTTGCTACGAGCCCACGCAAGGTCCGGGAAGACAGGTGGTGTATCCACCAAGCACATGGACGGGTTTACCACTGCGTTGTTGCTGAATGTCACGTGAAAGCGTCGCGCGACCACTCACGCCCGTCTAGCGGCCCTTTGCGCACCTTGCTCACGTGCTAAGAGTTACAAAAATTATAGGAAGCTTACACCAATGTATGGCATCTGACTTCTAGGTCGCCAATGGGCTAAAGCCTGTGGCCTCCAGTGTTCACGTAAAAAATCACAGCTCCTTGTCGTCTGCCCTCACGCCAAACCAAGGAATAGATTCAAATACTTCTTGATGGCCAGGCCATCACTCCAAGCCCCAGCATCAAGATCCTGGGTCTACATCTCGAGGCTAACACCAAGAGTGATGTCTCATTGCAGCGCCTCAAAAATAGCATTAGTCAAATCATACACATGATCACGCGAGTTGCCACCAAGAAGCGAGGCCTAAAGGAATTCGGTACCTTTCGATTAATTGAAGCTTTTGTCCTCTCTAGAGTCGCATACGTGAACCCCCTGTCTTCTTCTCGACAAGCAAGACATAAAGATGCTTTATATAATGATTACAAAGGCGGTCGAGCAGGCAACTGGTCTTCTCATGAGTGCGTCCACACAGAGGCTGCTTAGCACGCAGCTCCACAACACGGTGGACTAGCTGATAGAAGGCCATCTTTCTAACCAGAAGGTCCGACTCAGAACTGTGGTGGATAACCGCATGTTCACCAGATTGGCTGGGCAGCCCAGAATGTCACTCCGCTTGACGTACTCCGAGACTGTTGCCGACTAAAACTAAAGATGCTCCCTTTGCTTTGAAATATGAACCCCTTACATGACGAGGGTCACCGAAAAGCACGGGCTCAAGCGCTAAACACCACCCTCCGTGGGGATCATGCAGTTGTCTACACAGACGCCTCCAAACATCGAGGGCAGCAACACGCCATCATCGTGGCTACCTCCAGAACCAACCTCCTTGCGTGTACCTCGCTTAGGACCCAAGAAATGACGGCAGCAGAATAGGCAGCCATCACCTTGGCTCTCACTCAATCAGGGGTTCGGAGGGTAGTCACCGATTCCCAGCTAGCCTACTGGAATTACCAGTCGCGTCGGGTGTCCCGACCTGCACTGCGCGTGCTAAAAAAAACACTCCCCAAACGGTTCCATTCAGCTCATCCGGACACTCCCTCACGCTTCAATGGAGGGCAACAAACACGCCCACCCAACAAGCCTGCGATTTTACCTCCCGTTCTATGGAGCTGCACGAGGACAGTCACCCGCTTGTCACGTTCAGGGAGATAACCCAGCATTATTGCCTCCTGAGACAGGCCGTACCTTCGCCTTACCCTGATCATTCCAGAGCACAACAAACTACCCTACGTCTCATATAATCCGGGCTCCTTCCCACAGCCTACGCGTCTTCACCTAATGCTTCCAAATCGCTACGACGCTGAATGTAAATTTTGCTCAGAAGTGGGAACACCCCGCCCCGTAATCGGCATGTGCTACTTTAGCCCTGACCACCTTCCTCTCTATCCGTCAACTACCCAACAAGAGCAATGGGAGATGCTGCTGTCCAAACCCCATCTACCTAGCCAGCTTCTGCGGGTGGACAGAACACAGGCCGCGCGGACTGCATATGGGCCCGACAGAAGAAGGAGTCACTCCCCAGGGCTGCACTCTGGGCCGTTCAGAAATCTGAACAGAAGTATATCTTCCTCGTCCTCCTCCTTCTCTGCCACAAATCTCGTCGCCTCCGTCCGCAGCGCAGAGACGGAGAAGTCAGATCGTCTCACACCGGGTTGGAGCTTACTTTAATTTTATAAAAAAAGTTTCCACTCATGTGCTACACCAATACAACTCAACCAAACACCGTTCATGCATCATGCAATAATTTAACCTTACCAAGAATATCTATTTGAAGCAATAAATGGTGTGGTTAAGTCCATTTCACTTCTCTCTGGTTTTACTATTTGTAGAGCGATGTGAGTGAATTTAAGTGACGTCGCACGGGTAATCGTTATGGGGGCCGTTAACAGCTTTGCTTTCCAACCACATTCACGGGGTGGATTGGAGCGATTTTTTTTGTAAGATGGATTTTTCACACCACCTTTCGCGCCGTGAAGCATGACCAGAAAGAAATAACTTTATTTTTCGAGCAAATTGGCTTAGAAACGCGAGGTGGCCGCCGGCAGAAGGCTGGCGGCGATACTGGCAGCTCGGTCAACCATTTGTAGCTGCACCACTGGTTGCGAGCTGCCCAGCGTGTCCTCCCACTGCTCGATGCTGCAGATTGGGGGGATGGGTTGAGGGGACTGGCCACATGGTGTGAGTGATTGTCAAATGAGTCACAGAGGGGACAGTTATTGAAAGGGAACTGAGAGGAGTGGCTTTTGTGGAGGAGGAAACGACTGACGCGGAGTTGTCTGGAGGGGTCCTCATAGGTGCTCCTGAGCGTTGCTAAGGCATGTGTGGTCGAGGGGGATAGTGGTGGCGGTCAAGATGGTGATGCACCTTGACTTCATGGAACGAGAGCAGTCTACCGCGGGCCGACCGATCACAGTGGTTGGACGCCTCGGGGGAGTATAATTACTGAAAACGGCTCCAGATTTGGTGTTATTGAGTCAACAATGAAGTGGTAAACGATACAGACGTACTGTATGCTGTCAAATGGCCATCTATGCAGCGAGTGCGTTTACAGAAAACGACGGTAACTTGTTGTACAGGAACTATGGGTAAATAAATTATATTACAATTATCCGCTAAGACGACTCTAATTACCCACCGCAGCTCCGCTGGCCATCCTTTTTCACAGAGTGGAAGGACACTGAATTTTTCTAAAGGCGCGTGTCGAAGCATCAGCTAATTTTTTGTAATTACCATCGACATAACAGCGCCCTAGGGTTTAAAAGGTGTAACATTTTCTCAGCGAATACAAGCTGCTCGTTACAAATAACAACGTCGGTTTGAACACTGTCCGTACCGTGAAAAAGAAAGAAAAATGTACCAAATTTACCAAAAAATGCTTTTCTCTCAATATGTAGAGCTCTTTGTTCTGAATAAAATGGCAATGTTATTTCGATGAAATAGTATTCCTTTATTTCTCTAACTGTGTAAAAAAGATTGCTATAAGATGGCATCACACAGCGCCAATATTTCGATGGCTTCACCGCATGGCTTCACCGCATGGCCGCAGTGTCTTGCAAGAAAACGCCGTCAGGCCTCCAAAATGACTAATGAATACTCGTCATCGGTCATTTTGGTACAAAATCTTATGGCGACTATACTTGTCAACGGGAGCAAAATAGTTAATGCGACAACAAAATATGCGCCCCATGAGGCCCGCTGTAATAGAAGACAACGATTGTGCCTATTCTTTATACAGTGTTCTTAACAAAGAAAATTTTCATCGCATGGGCATTTTGTATTTTCCTTTCTTCAAAACAGACCTGAACTGAGTGGCAGCAGTAATTTGGCGGAAACCCAAAATTTAAAAGAAAATTTGAAAGCGAGATTTTTTTTACGAATAACAAACATTTCTGGGAATGTGCTTTCTATATTGTCCAAGGCAATTTTTTCTCGGCTTACAATAAATTATATCGCAAAGACGTGCTATGGAAAACCGCAGCGGCCTACAATTTTACGCTGCACTTTACAGCGCGCAACAAGGCACGTTTCCGAGCGCGCGCAGCTTTGTCCACGTGAATAGCGGCGAATTCCGTCGCTGCTGATGACTGCGAGCGGCAATGCAACCAGCGCCCCTTTATGGCCCAGCGTTGCCTTTCGAAATGCGTCACGCCCAGTATGACACGCCAGCAGAGCGGCGATTAAGCATATCAGATAGGGCGGCGGGGGCAGTGCGAACGCACTGCCCCCGCCGCCCTATCTGATATGCTTAGGTATTTTTACCTATGCTTAGGTATTAATTTTTAGGTATACCAGCTCTAAGTATGCTGAAAAAACGAATGCTGGCAAGCATGACAGTGAGCCATACGGCAACATGCTTTTGACTGTAGAGGTGCCGTCAGAAGCAATTGGAGCACGGGAGCTGGGACCGAACCGTATAGGAGCGCCGTATATATCTGCACCGGCGGCAAACGAAAGGACCAGAACACGCATGCGCGCCTGGCGATGGCAATTGCCCACCTATACGTATCAAAACACCTCTCTTAACCTGTATTCGAGAATTTTTTGCAGCATACTGGTCTCGGCGATGGCACTGATCGCATACAACACGAAAAATAGTTGAAAAAAAAAAACTGTCATTGCAGATTCGTGTGAGAGCGCCGCTTCCGGCAGATCGCGAGGTCTGCAAGTGTGCCAAAGACGTTGTCAGATGTGTCTCTGCTATCAGCGCCATCGCCAAGACCAGTTTGCTGCGAAGAATGCTCAAAGTCAGGTAGCGTAGGATCTGCAGCGAAGCTTGCGCTTTGAGTGCCGGCGAAACGAGTGGTCCGCCATATCTAATGCCGTTGCTCTATCAGTTAGATAATTGGGCTCTACGTGGGCTTACTGCCTAAGCGTAAGTTACGAAGGATTCAAACTGAATGGTTTTTAAAGGATGGCACATGGCCCAAGTGCAGTACATGCGAGCTTTTTATAACTGCGCAAGCGCACACCCATCGCGAAGTAAGGCGGTACACACTGGCGTTGCCTCAAGTTTTTGGTAGTGTGGTGGCGGATATTCCCCTTCCCGAAAAAAAAAACGGGCTCTTTTTTGTCCGTATCAGGAGATGGTTCCTGCCTTGGGGGGAATCGTTGATGGGAACGAAGCGTGTCACATTAGCCTGACATGCACATAGCGGCAGAGCTCGCTCTACATACTGTGTTACCATTGGCGTTACCCACAGAGAGCGAAAAAGCATTAAGTATGACAAATATACCGGATTGACCCCATCGTAGCACGGCAGGGCTTTCAGGGACGTTGCATGAAAAAAGAAAAAAAAATACACCGGGCAGCCGTGCCACTGTATGTCGTGCCCGTTACTGAAGCTGACACAGCGTTCAACCTGGTTTACCAGGTTTAAAACATTCCGCAAAGCTTATGTACCCTCGGCGTAATCACCATGCTGCAGGTTCAGAATTCATTTTGCGGCACGAATTCCGGAACTAAGGGTTTTTTAGCTCGACTTGCTCGGTTTCATTGTCGAATGTATATAACAAACCTTCAGTGAAATTCGATGGCATGTTGCAAGACCATGTATTCTATGGACGGCCACATTTAGGCGCGAATGGAATTGGAATTTCCTTTTTGATTGTTACTTTTTGGCGATTCCGTTGTTATTCTTTTTCTCTGATTAGGAATGCTTGCTGAATTCTGGCCCGAACACGTGATGTTCTGATTAAATAAAGTCTCATCTGATCGCTTGGGAAACATAGCAACAAGGCAAACATTGTTAATAAATATACAGGTGGTTTCAGCTAACCTTAGCCGGGGTTTAAAAATATGCCGATGCATTTTATGACGACGAAACCAAATGCATGTTGCTCAGTTTTGTATGCAGTGTCTCACGCTGTATTTTGTATTTTGTTCAACTACATGATTAGTCAATTTTAATTAGCCAACGTCTGAAGCCACGCAGAAATTCCAATTGGAAGTTTTGGAAACTTGCAACGCTTGGGAGCACTGCAATCACGACGCGCAAGCGGGCATGTCACGTGCTGTTTTATTGTATTTCCCGGGCATCATCAGCAAGCTGAAAAACAAAAATAATTAATAGATAGAAACACAGAAGATGTTTATTCGGACATTTTGCTAACCACTAGGCAACTTTCTAGTTGGAATTTCTTTCCTAGCTGCGTGGCTTCAGATGTTGACTAATTAAGATTGACTAATCATGTAATTAAGCAAAATACAAGAAATAGCTTGAGACACTACATACAAAAGTGAGCAACATTAATTTGGTCGCGTCGTCTTAGAGTGTATCGGCATGTTTTTATACCCTGACTAAAGTTAGCTGTACCCTGTACCCGCTACACGCTACACGCACGGCACCTAATGCATTTTGTGGTGAGTCTGTCGCAGCCTAGACTTTGAGTGATTGATCAATAGATGAGGCTTGTCTGCAGAAATTTGTGTCGTCTATCCATGGGCACAAAACGACAAAAGAACTCAAAGAACAAAGAACTACAGAGGGCCTGTGCACGTGCTCGAGAGGGAGACGTCAAGCAGAGCCCCGCGAGCCGGCGGCGTCATTGGATGTGGTGGCGCTGCACTCACACTAGCGTTCACTCACACTAGCGTTCACAGTGCACTCATCAGCGGGATGGCGGCGAGGCAGACGAAGGGGCAGGTACGTGTCGGTTATGCGTAGTGGTGTCGCGGCTAGAACGCGTAGAAGCGGATAACTCGGGGTTAGCTAAGCGGGTTGCAGAACTGGAGGCAGCGCTAAGTAAGGAACGCGATGAACGGAGGGCCGTTGAGGGAAAGTTAGAAGCAGCTGAGAGGAAGCTAGAAAGGAGCGTCATTTCGCCAACAAATGACGACCACCTCGGCCCATGCAGCGCAGCGGAGGCATGCGCCGAGGTGACACCGGGGATGGAAGCAACAATAGGCAACAGCTACTCCCACGTGCTGCGAAATAGGACAGCAAAACCAGTCGATAACCCGGGTACCAGTAACGAGCGGCACGTGGCAGATGATAGCGTGGTAATCATTGCGGGTGACTCTAACATGAAGAGGAGCAGCGCTGCCATAGTGGAAAGGGTAATGGGGGATAAGCGTGTGAAGGTGGGGTGTTTCCCAGGTCAAACGATGCAGACGGTGATGACTTCAGCGAAGGGGCAGCTGGCCTTGTCTAGTAAAGCTAGAAACCTTGTGGTGATTGCCGCGGGGCTTAACGATGTTCTAAAGGGAGAGGAGGGAAAACTTGGCCAGGAGATAGCGAAGGGGGCAAAGGACCTGCGGGCGACGGCCCCAAATGTGCGCATTGCAGTCTGCACCGTGCCGGAGGTGATGAAGCAGGGCGTGCACACCGAACGGGTAGTACTCGCTGCTAACAGCGAGATCGTGAGGTGCGGCAGGGAACTTGGGCTTGAAGTGATAGACGTGAACAGGGTAGTGGGCAGCATCGGACATAGGCAAGCTTTTCAGTGGGACGGGATTCACTTCAGCCCCAGGCTAGGAAACCAGGTGGGGTGGCGCTTAGGTGGGAGAGCGGTAGTTTTTTTAGGGGGCCCCGCGCAGCTAAGGAAGGCAAACTAGGAGACGAAGGGGAAGCAAGAGACACTTGCACACTGAACGCTGGGAGGCAGCCAGGCCTAGAGCTAAACGGAGAACCTACGGACGTAACTGAGAGCGTTAACAGAAGCCATTTAAGTGGAAACAATGGAGCAAACAATTCTGAAAAAGACAAAAACAGACCCCGTAAGCGGAAAGAGAAAAACAAGTGCAATAAATATTTAATCAGCTACATAAATATGCAGGGAGGCAGAAAGCCAGATAAGTGGGTGGAAATTCAAAAGCAACTTGAACGGGAAGGAATAGACGTGTACGCTTTAGCCGAGACTCACCTCCGGGACCTAGAAGCCCCACCTATCATAGACAATTATGTCTGGGAAGGATGCAACAGGACCACAGGAATGAAGGAAGGGGGAGGTGTTGGCATGCTCATTAAACAAGGGACCGACTGGCAGAGAGTGCATGAAAGTTGTAAAGAGCATCTATGGGTTAGAGGCACCATAGAGGGGAAAAATACATGGTTAGGAGTGGTGTATCTGTGGACCGGAAGTAGTGCTAGGGAGGAAAATGAGGAAATGGTAAACTGTTTGCGAAGAGATATAAACGATTTCAAAGATTCGGGCGAAATAATCATAGTTGGAGATATGAATGCCCATATAGAAGGTTTAGATGGATACACAGACCACAACGGTTCTTTAGTGATAGATCTATGTCAGGAAAACCGGCTTGTAATAGTAAACACGGAAAGCAAGTGTGACGGACAAATAATGTGGGAAAGCGGTAACAGACAGTCTAGCATAGACTACAGTTTAGTATCCGAGACAGTATACGGAAGGCTGCGGGAAATGAGGATAGATGAAAATGGAACAGACAGCTTAGGAAGCGACCACAAGCGATTTAGCTTGCACTTTGGAGGCGCAACCCGGAAAAATGCAGAAATAGGTACAATAGGAGGAAATAATTTGAATAATGAGCAGTTAAAGATCATCGCTGATAAATTGGAAGATGAAATCAATAAATACCCAGGCAAAAATTGGGATTACGACGAAATGATTGCGTTCATAAAGGGTAAGATGAATGAAGCAAAGGAACGAAACCGATGGAAAGGGAAGAGAAAGCCGAGAAGCTGGTGGAATAAGGAAATAAAAGAGGCTATTGACCAGCGAAGAAAGGCGTCGAGAGAACATAGAGAAGCAAAAAGAACTGGTATGGAACCGGAGGTAGTGAAGGAGAAGTGGGAGGTCTACCGTGAGAAAAAACTAGAAGTGCAGAAAATGGTGCAAACAAAGATCAAGCAGAAAAGCGAACAATGGATGGCAGAAATACGGAAAAAGGACAAAAGCGCATCCAAGAAGTTTTGGAACCATGTAAAATCACTAAGCTCAAAAAACGATAACCATCAAAAATTCCTGATTGATGAAGAGGGGGAACATTTAGAAGGAGAGCACGCGTTGGCGCATATTCATCGAGTGATTAGTGAGAAGTTTAGGACAATAGTGGTAGGGAAACCTGCACCGATAACATCAGCGCCACAAAAGACTGCGGAAAGGGAAATAAGTTTGAGCAACCTTGATTGGAAAAAAGCAGAGCAAAAGGTTTCCCCCCAGACAGCAGTGGGCCCGGACGGAATACCAATGCAACTGATAAACCTACTTGGACCTAAAAGTAAGGATTCGTTTATGAGGGCAATAGATAAGGTGATAGAAACCAAACAAATACCATAGGACTGGTTAGAAAGTAGGATGAATTTATTATATAAAGGCAGAGGAGACAAAGCCAGTATTGATTCATACAGATCACTCACAGTAACGTCAGTGGTGTATAGATTCGTAATGCAGGCGATAAAATCAGAAATTCAAGCATGGATGGAAGAAAATGAAATACTTGGGGAACTGCAGAATGGATTAGGCAAGACAGGCGACTGGATGACAATCTGTTCGTGATAACGCAGTGCATTGAAATTGCGAAAGCACAGAATAGACCACACCACTATGGATTACGTTCTTGGACATTAAAGGGGCATATGACAACGTAAACAGAGAACGGCTGTGGAGGATGCTGAAACTCCAGGGATTAGATGACGAGTTAGTACAGTTCCTTATAGCAATCTATAAAGACAATAGAGTGCACCTTACTTGAGAAGGACAGAAATGCGCCCAGCAGGTCAACATCCATCGGGGACTGAAACAGGGATGCCCTTTAAGCCCAATACTGTTCATGCTTTACATGGCAGGGTTAGAAAAGAAAATGGAAGAAAGTCAAGTAGGGTTTAGCCTAACCCATATGCTGCAAGGCGAAGTGGTACAACAGCATATTCCGGGAATGTTATACGCAGACGACATTGTTCTTTTAGCTGATAACCAAACCGATATGCAGCGGCTAATAAATATTTGCGGCCAGGAAGCCACTGACCTCGGATTAAATTTCAGTGCAGAAAAATCAGGAATAATGGTTTTCAATGACGCTACCACAGACGTATAGTCATACCAGTAAGGCGAATTACCAAGGAATATAAATATTTGGGAGTGTGGATAAACGAAGGGGATAACTACTTAAGTACTCACGAGGAGCAACTTAAGGATAAGGGAAAGCGAAACGCAGCTATAATGAAGCATAGAGCTCTGTGGGGGTATAACAAATATGAAGTAGTAAAAGAAATGTGGAAAGGAGTAATGGTTCCGGGTCTCACGTTTGCGAATGCTGTACTCTGCTTAAAATCAGACGTTCTATCAGGCCTTGAAGTAAACCAGAGAATGGTAGGACGTTTGGCCTTAGGCGCGCATGGAAAAACAACTAACGAAGCAGTTCAGGGAGATATGGGCTGGGCGTCGTTTGAAGTTAGAGAAGCTAAGAGTAAAATATGCTTTGAGATGAGGTTGAGGGCAATGGATCAACGAAGGTGGGCAACTAAGGTTTTTAGGTACCTATACTTGAAAAGCGTGGACACGCAGTGGGTAAGAAAGACTAGAAGGCTAACGATGAAATACGGAAAGAACAGTGGGGAATCCAACACAGCCAAGGTAACCAAAAGAGAGGCAAGGCAGATTGAAACGAATAAATGGAGGGAAAAAATGGAAGCTAAAACGTCGTTAGAGATGTACAGGGCTGAGAAGACGAACATCAGAAAGGAAAATTTCTACGATAATTCCCAGGGTAGTGCTTTGCTTTTTGAGGCTAGAGCAGGTTGCCTGCGAACTAAGAGTTTTGTGGGGAAGTATTCACAAAATGATGGGGTATGCGTGGTCTGCGGAAAAGAAACAGAAACTATGCGGCACATCGTGTTAGAATGTGAGGGTATCCATCCAAATCTACATGAAGGGAATATTGGGCTTTCAGAAGCCCTAGGATTTAAGGGTATCACAGAGGAAGTTACCTTCAAGGCTGTCGAGGGGACGAAAAGAAGATTAGAATGCTGGTGGACGAAAAGCAGAGAGAGGAATATTGCCTAGGACAGTTACCACCTGTAACAGGAAAAAAAAAAGTATTTTGTGCCTAATAAGCTTTTTGTGCCTGCCCAAAGCAGCGCTAGTATTAAACCAAAAGCGTAAAACATATGTATATTAGTCCTTTTTGGTAAGATGACATGTCATCACCCCGATACAATGGGGAAACCAATAGAAATCATCATCATCTTCATCATCATCATCGCTAGAGTGCCTCGATGCGCGCGAGCATCAAGGCACCCTAACCCTCGCCGGTTGACCTACAGTACGGGCGGGGTAGAGCGGCGGCGCGAGCGCATTTGCCACTGCCCTAGCCCTGCCGTGGCTACACGTGATACCTGTCCGTGTAAATTTACATGTGCGTCATTAGAATAGGCGACTCCTTCCCCCCTTCTGAATTTTCGGTCTAATAGGGTCAAACAGCCTAACATTATCACTCGGAAGCGCCTAAACAAAAAATTGAAAGAAACATTTTAACTCCGGGCACACGAAGAAAAATATGCGAGGCCTTCATATCTTATCAGCGACTGTATTATATGAAAATGGTGAGGCAGGCAATAAACGCCGCATTTTCCGTGACTGAAATATCAGTTCTTATTTTTCCTTTCGGATGATGCCTTGGTTTGCACGCGCACAGGGCACGACCAGTGACGCGAATGATTTCCCGCCGAGGGAGATACGGTTATCGCTTAGCTAAACGCGTTTCTGCCTTTCTGCTGCTCACGCTCCGGTCGGGCTGAGCGGACCGCTGGTAGCGAGCGAACTGTCAAAAACATACAGCTAAAACTCTTATTAATCATGCAACTGAAGTGCACAACGTGTCTTCTTTTTGGTGAGATATAGCAGCGAAGGCATTCATTGTGATATTCCGCGGCTCATCCGAAACACGTGCGGCAAGCGTTGTCTGCTCGCTCGGCCAGAGGCGATGCGTCGACTAAGAAAAAAAAAAAAATTCACAGCATATCCACGGGGTGAATGATGATGAGTGGGCGAAGCTCCTGAGGGGAAATCATCGGTAAAACCGTGACTCTTCAGTGAAAGTTCGCCCACTACATCTGTGTCCGAACGTAACGTCTAGAAAGTCTCGCTTAAACCGCGCGTCGGCACCTTGGGGCTGAGCTCGCCTGATGCGTTTTGCAGACGCCTCACGAGCTCTCACTGCATCGGGGTCTGCCTGCCGATACGCGCGCTTTCTCGCCGCTTCCCGTTCTCTGACGTTTTGGAGATCCTCTTCGCGCCGCAGCCGTGCCGCTTCGCGTACGGCAGGGTCCTCGCGCCGTTGCCGTGACGCTTGGGCCTCTCGTTCTCGAACGCTGGGATCTTGGCGGCGTCGTCGCGCAGCCAGACGACACGCTTCGGCCTCCCGCTCTCGTACGGCAGGATCTTGGCGGCGGCGTCGCGCAGCTTCACGGAGCGCTTCTGCCTCGCGGGCTCGCACATCTGCAGCCTTATCCATCGGGCGACTCCGAGCGCGCGCCAACAGCGAACGGATTTTATTACAACGCTCCCCGCCATCTAGTAAACAATCCAAGAACTAAACTAGAGGTAGCCACGCCATCTAGTAAACAATCCAAGCGCATCTTTTCATCATATACAAGTACCGCCATCTAGTAAACAATCCAAGAACTAAACTAGAGGTAGCGCGCCATCTAGTAAACAATCCAAGAACTAAACTAGAGGTGGCTACATACATACGTCGAGGATGGACAGACCCACGCCTTAAGGAGCTTCGCCCCTAAAAGAGGGTTGGGAGGGTAGAGGGTTGGTTCGAAGCGCCCTCACTCTGTCAAGAATCTGCTGTATGGTTTCCTTGTTGGGTGCGCAGTCGTATGAAAGTGCGCGCTCGCCGCTCCTCCAGTCCGGCCGTGACCAGCGCTCCTTGGTTCCCGTCGGCGCCCACACGCGGCGCAGCGATGCAGTTCGGCCTAAGGTCTCTAAAATTCTAAGGTAGCGCCAACGGCTCCCTCCTTCTCCGCTGCCCTGCTCTTTTTTCTTTCCCCTCACCCGCGGAGCCGCGGTCCCTTTAACTCCGTGCCGGTGCCGCCATATTTGTTGGCCACTCTAGAGCAGACGCCCTCGCTACGCTTCAGGGCGCTCGCTGCAGTTTGCTCTTGTTTTCGCGCCGAAATCGCTCTTTGGTAGCATTTATAGGTTTTAAGACCCCCGTTTTACCAAAACGCACTCAGTAATAGTGTTTTGTTTTATATTTTTGTCTACAAGGGGATATTTGCGGGGCGGATGCCGCTGGCGCATACGCACTGCGCGGTTTTTGTTTACGTGTGCGGCATTCTGTAACACCTCAGGATAGCTCGTGAATGCGGAAGGATCGAGCGTGGACATTTCAAACTGCTCTGTTACGGTAGTTCTGTTCTTGCATTCGCGTGACTGTGGTCGTGCAATCACTGCACAGAGGTCTTGCGCACGGTTCGCGGCAGTATACAGAGCGCTTCATTCGCAAATGCCGTAGTTCGAGCGCTGCGCTGGCGTCCTTGCACTTGCCTTTCTTGCGATAATTGTGAATCCTCAGCGGCGTTCACTCTGCGCCCGCTTTTACTAACGACCTACATCCACCTTAATTCCACGCAGTTTAGAGTGCTTTGCCGTTTTTGTAGTTTCCTTCACCTTCATGTCGTTATAGGCTTCTGTGAGTAGATTAAAAAGATACACATGCTGTTGTGCGTGTGTGCACGTACAGCGACGTGAAAAGCCCCTGCTTCCCCGACTTCGCAGCCGGATACACTAAACTGCACTCGCGGCCGTACGTTCATGTGCGAACCGAGTGAAAAACGCAGACTTGTAATTCTGGGAATACGCGCCAGAGAAGACTGCGATCAATCGATCGGGTAAACTGAAATTACAGATTTGTGGCCTCTTATTTCTCATAGGAACCAGAGATCGAGTCCCTCTAGGTACAAATTATGTAACTAGTTACTGCAGTTAATTAATCATGCAATACGTTTTCTCATCGGGTGCGGTCGTTTACAGCCGTTATTAATGGAGGCGCCTGGACAGAATTGTTTTGTGCTGGGATATATTCTGGCATATTTGTACATTGCACTAACACAGGGATACACCCGAAAGAAATTCAGAAGAGGACCAATGTCACGATGATTATCAAGAGAAAACAATAAATCACAAAAATGAATTGGTGCCACCAAATAGATATTTTATTGGAACAAATGTCCGCAATGACGTCGTGCAGGTGGCTTGTGCTGCTGACGTGGCTTCCCGTGAGAAAAAAATGTTGGGAGTGGCATTTGGGTTTAGTTTTTTTAACGCCAAGCCTCTCCAATATCCGTTGCTCAAATTGATCCGTGAAATAATCCTATTGAGAAGGGAAAAAAATGTCGCCACTGAGTTTGAGGTGCGCCACAAACATTCCGCAAATATAGGCAATAATGCATTGCAGAAGGGAGTTAGTGACCGTTCTACCGTAGCATGGTCAAATTCGTGTTCGCGCATCTGCTCAGTGCCGCGTCCGCTCAACTCGCTACACTAAACCCGTTTAGCAAGCGCTTTGCTGGACAAAAATAGGTCTGCTGAAAATAATATAGTCGCCCAGTGTGTTTTGGTTCAAATCGGAATGACTGGATACGCTGCGCCGTTGACTACTAAGATGAAATAAGCGCGCACACTGCAAATGTACGGCATCACGTGTTATGCAAACGCAAATTGTAATTAACGTTCCTCTGTGCATACACGGAAGAAAGGGCGTACAGCCGTTACGGTGCGAATATGCATTTGAAGTGCTCATTCAAACGTGCGCGAATTTAATAAAACGATAACAGAAATTGCGAATCAAACGTACGTCAACGGCGCGGTCACTATATTAGCTGGCCTTAAATTGTTTTACCTAGCCCCAATTTTTTTTTCTCGCAACAGCCTCAATTTGCGCCGCACCGACCAAGCCCATATTACGCAGCAAATCACTCCAATGTCATAACAACGGGATTATAATACCACCCGGGTCGCTAACACAAAAAACATGACTCCACGCCAAAAAGAGCGTACACGCACTTGGAACGCACACGATACATGGTCAGACGCAAGCTGCCGTCGGCCAAAACAAGCATGAATTCAGGTGAACAATTCTCGCGTCACGGAAACCTTACGACAACTGACTGAACATGCTACGCCACTGATATTGATGCTGGAAGTTAAGCGCGCACATGACAAATACACGGCCTCTTATCCAAAGCAAAGCTTACGACGGAACGAACTCGGCGCTGCGCGCAATGCCTACTCAGAACAAAGCGTGGACGACGGTCGCGAAGGGAATACGCATTTCTTCGTAAGTGACCGCTCAAGCTCGCGCAGAATTTAACAGAGCAAGAACAAGCATTCAGAAACTTACCTCGCAAAAGAGTGATGGTAGCGTCGGCCTGAAGTATGCCCGTTCAAATCTATGCAACCAAACTTTTCTCCTTTCTGCGTCGCGTTTCCCGGACGGAATAACGAAGCCTTGTGCCCTGCCTGACGATATTCGCGCTGCCTAAGGCACAACACATCGGCACCGAGAAGCAACATAAAACGACACCGGTGCGACGTTTTTTCGAAACGAGCAGCTAACTCTTACTTTGCTATTAGCTAGCGCCTACGATAAAGCCGGTACTGAAGCTCGGTGGCTCGGAAGCCAGCAATGGCATCGCAGCAGCGGCGTTGCGCAATGTCCAAGCCGGCGAGGCGACCCGGCGGCGGAGCAAAAAAAAACAAAAAAAAAAAAAAACAACCACGTGACTTTTCCCTTGGCCAATGGCGCGCGGCGTTCGCCGGCGAAAAAGAAAATAGCAAAAAACGAAGTAGGAAAGGAGCGCGGGCGAGGGTGAAAGGCGGCGAGATCTAAAGATGGCGCTACCTTAGTAATTTCAGGGACCTTAGTTCGGCCACCGCTCCCGTGCTCCGTTTACTCCTGCGCGGACCTGTACATTTTCCGCACGTGCTGTCCCGGCGCCTGTCCACGCAGCCAACGACATCACACCCGGATTGGTGGATATGGCCACGACAAGCGAGCAAGACGCATGGCACCCGAAATGCACCATACGTGGCGAACGACCGCACACCAATTATAGGGGAGTTTCCTAGAGAAAACAAGACGCACAGCGCACGAAACGCATCAGAGGTGACGAACGACATCCAACTTGAACCAGTGCGGAGCTGACCACGGCGAGCGAAATGCACAGCGCACGGAACACCGCCAAGCCAGCACACCGAAGGAAACTGCTATTCGCGACATCTTCCGCTCCCACTGCTGCTATCCGGACTTGGCCAGTGAATGTTACAACCGCAGAAATCACCTGGCCACAGGCAACAAAAGACCCAGCGCACGAGGTTCAACCCTACCGGAACGCACGAGCTCTCCGACACCAGCTGCTCCAGCCCGAGTCCAGCGGACGAATGACATAACACTCGTGGAGGTAGGTCCGTCAACGAGCAACGACACGGCCAGCGCATGCGGCATGTCCGAGCCAGAACGAACAGGATCCCCGGCACCCGCGCTCCGACCGAGCTTACACGATAAACAACATTTCGTAGAAGAGGACGCAACCGCGATCAAGCGGACTCGGGATGAACGGAGACTTCTTGTATGGGAAAGATAGCGATTATAGCATTCTCGAAACAACGGGCAAAAAACGAGGGCTTGAGCGATGACACGGACACGGCAAGAACGGCAACGAATCAACCCGATCCAGATGAAGGCATCGAATGCCCTAACGATGAAGTCACGCTTGCGACGCCAAGGAATGTGGGACCAAACTGACGGCACGAACTACGCCCGCTTCCCCACCACAACGGTTTCACTTCCTAAACAACCACGGCGAATGCGAGCACGGAGCCGCAACGACTTTGACCGATCAGCCACGCCACCCTACGAAAACGCCACGCTACCGCACACTAAACGAAAAGCCAAACGGCTCCCTCACCATACGCAACGCACATGTCAATTAAAGCAACGTCCTCAACGCGCCGAATTATGCCATCCCTACACAGCGCAGCTCGCCACCGGACAAACCGGATGTCTATACGCCCCCACATGCATCAAGCACGCGACGAGCTACACGAACACAATCGCCGACGGAAGCGGCGCGACTAACGCAACGCCGTAAACACTGCCAAGTTCATTTCTGACGAAGTGAATCCCACGGCACACACTCAATAAAATAAAGCAGATTTGAAATTCACCGAAACTCAACGAGACGATGTTTGTAGTATCCGGACCGCCGCGCGGCGGCGGTCTCTTCCCCCCTGCCGAGCTCCGCGACAGAAGGAGGCCATCGCGAAGACAACGATGACGAAGACGACAACGACGACGTGGAGTGGGACCCGGAGCCCCTCCTCACGTACGGGGAGGTGCTGGAGTGGTACCGGCTCGGCCGGCGCACTGCTCCGGCGCCCCACCCGGAACTAACACGACAGCAGGCAGTGCTACTACGCCAACTACAAACACAGTCAGTGATCACGCCGGCGCTCGCGCGTCACGTGTGCCCGGACGTGTACGCCAGTGACGTGTGTAGTGTGTGCGGGCAACATCGCGCAACTCTGGCCCACATCCTGTGGGACTGTGCAGTGCACCCCGTGGAAGCTGCCGACCTCTACGGCCGGCTGCCGGACACCATAACGAGTGCCGTCTATTCGACGGACCTGAACGCACAAACTCTAGCCGTCCAGCAGCTCGAGGCTGCTCTCGCCAGGCAGAAGCGGAGCGAGTCGCAGACGGGGGGGAAAGGGACGAACTCCCGAGTACCTTTCGCGCACCGCTCACGCCGACACCGGCGGGGCCTAGTCCCGAGGACGTCGTGAACGTGGGTGGGATGTGGAGGCTCTGCGCATCCCGATCTCCCACTCCCTGCTGGCCTCAAATAAAGTCTTTCTCTCTCTCTCTCTCTCGAGCATCTGTGAATAAGGGGAGAGTGATCCGGATACGAACGGACGTAAATCTACAGAAACGCTTCATTGTGCCTGGGGGCAGGCACAATTCGCATTTGGAGCACGATTAGGAGAGTATCAGCGCTCCCGGAAACGAAAACGGACGACAAAAGCTGCCACCCTAAAACACGCAGAAAACCGCAGTTTATGGCCACGGCCGCACCGACAAGCCCTTATCTCCCCTGAGCCCGACCCGGCCCAGACTTCGTTCTTTTATTCCTGAGAACAAGAGGAGACGCCAGAGGCAGCTCGAGTGCTTACGTTCCGTTTCGCTCTCTCACATGTACTACGTGCCTTCGCGCAGTAAGTCGCCCTACGACAGTGCACTGCGTCAGACGTTTTCTTCCTCTGTCCTGATCTATGTGTAGCCTGCGTTTTTCTAATCAATTAAACATTTTATTTTTTTTTCTATTTAGTCTTTCATTCGAGATACCACCTACCTAACTGTGCAGATAAGTTGATTATTCGTGAGTAATACGAATTGAGTACTCATGAGTACAGATTGAGTACTCATGAGTGGAGAATGAGTAGTACTGATGATTGCAGAATGAGTAGTACTCATGAGTACAGAAGATTGAGTACTCATGAGTACAGAGTGAGTACTCATGAGTACTGATTCAGTACTCATGAGTACAGATTGAGTATGAATACTCGTGAGGACAAATGAGTTTGAGTACAAGTGAGTATGATTACAAATAAGTATTTGATGAGTGAGTACGAGTCATTTTGTGAACAGACGAGCTCTTTGAGTCTGAGTTTGATTGAGTAAGGCATGAATGAAAAAAATTGAGTTTGAGTGAGTTCTTCCTGTTTTGCCGAGCTATGGAGCAGACAGATCGTATGGTGCGCCCGTTTGCGTCGAGGTACGACGTGTGCGTCGCTCACGCGGTCGGGATGTCTGCGGGCGTTGCCCTGCTGGTACGACGGAGTTTGGGGGCAACCCTAGAGACCGTCACCGCGTCCGAGTGTGGGCGTTTTGTTGTGTGTGATTTTGTTTTTTCGTCAAGCGAATGGCGCTTGATTTGTGTGTACGCGCCCAGAAAGGCAGCGGAAAGGAAGGGTTTTTTTTTAGGTTGTTCGCGGGTTTTGCGATACGGAGAGGCTCGTCATTTTACTTGGAGACTAATTGGGTGTGTTCCGCACAAGACAAAAGTAGCCCGACAAGTTTCCGCGATGCAAGTACGAGAGTTTTATAACTGATATCGTCGCTGACGTTGCGCTGGAAGATGTGGGTGATAGCCTTGGCAGTAGCGGTACCATTCGCTATACACACTTCCAGGGCAGCAGTCATGCGTGCCTCGACAGAGTATGTTTCGGCAGAGATTCTGCCGGAGTGTGATAGCTACCGAGTCTCCCCCGTTTCCTTCAGCGATCACTGCCTTGTGACTGTAACCGTTGGTAGGATTGCAAAACCAGGCAACGCGTTCTGTTGAGGGCTTTGGAAGCTTAATAACAAGCTGCTGCAGGATGAAAATTTCACTGAGGCCGTTAACGCATGCGCACGGACGTTTTTCGGTGGAGAAGAGAACGTTAACCTTACCCTTAATTGGGAGCTCTTCAAAGAAGTTAAGTTAACGGCCCTCGAAAGATCATCCGCAATCAAATACGACGAGAAACGAAGAGAAGCCTGGTTACGAAGTGCCCTGGACATTTTCGATAAGGAAGAGTGTGAATCGCGCGGGCCGTTGAAGGATGACATTCGAGGATTAAAAGCGCAGCTCGATGTCATAGATAAAGAGAAGTATCAAGTATCTTGTGCGCTTGTGCGCGCAAGACCTTAACGATTCTTGCATGGGGAAGCGCCAACTAAAAGAGCGCTCAGCGCGGAAAAAAAGTAGGCTCGCAGAAATACGATAGTCGAAATTGAAGCCGAAGGCGTGGTGTACATGGACCAGGCTAATATCGAGCGTTGTTTTTGTGACTTTTATAAAAATTTGTTTTCTCGTCATCCTGTCGATGCTGTCAAGTTTAGAGAAGATTTTACGTCTTTGTTACCGTGCTTAGACGTGGAAGTTAAGGCGGATCTCGAAAGAGATATTACGGTAGAAGAGATACGCAGAGCTATCGACGAGTTGAGCCCAGGGAAGACGCCGGGCCCTGATGGCCTGAGCGCCGCTTTCTACAAGGCGTTTAAGGGTGACATTAGCCCGGTTTTATGTAAAGTTTACTCTCAGGCGTACCACAAAGGTGTGCTGCCACCTTCTTTTCTCGTGTCGCACACTGTGTTTATACCGAAATCGGAGGAGGTTGCGAAACTCAGGCAGATCCCTGGGTACCGCCCTATTAGTCTGACAAAAGTCGATTATGAGGTTTTAATGAATATATTGGCTAGTCGCTTACAGACTGTCATAAAGGACGTGGTAGGGCCGCATCAAACGTGCGGGATCAAAGGGCGGTCGATAGTTACAAATATTCATACTGCACGAAGTGTTTTCGAGTGTTGTGACGCCATGGAAGGGACTTTGGCAATGCTCCAGGTAGACATGGCTAAAACCTTTGATCAGGTGTCGCACAAACTTTTGTTAAATATGTTGGAACACGTGAATGTTGGTTCTGTTATTCTTAATGGTGTGCGCATGGCGTACACTGGGTGTTCTACTAGGCTTGTTATTAACAACACAATCGGCACACCCGTTCCTGTTCACATGCCGTTCGTCAGGGTTGCCCATTGCCTCCGTTACTTTTTTGTTTGTACATTGAAGCCTTTTGTTTAAGTGTACTCAGGAGCGAAGACGTCAAAGGGTTTAAACTTCAGTCGTGTGAAGTGCGGGTGTTAGCTTTCGCTGACGACATTGCTCTTTTTTTTTTTGTATAGGAGAAGTATAAGCAGTGCTGTAAACACCTTGAAAATTTTTTTGTAAGTACAGTGCCAGTGGTGTTAATTGGAAGAAATGTCTAGGCTTCTGGCATGGCCAGTGGGGCAGTACGCCTAGCTGGCAGACGACGCTGGTGAAGTGCTTGGGAGTGCCCCTCGAGAACTATGTAGACAGTGACCCTTATTGGCGCAGTCAACGAGTCGAACGGCGCGAAAAGGCCGAGAAATGGAAGGGTAGCGGACTTTCAATATTAGCGAGGACCTCAGTGTGTAATGTGTTTTTAATGAGCAAACTGTGGCACGTTCTACAGGTGCTGCATTGTTCGCGGGCACATGTACAGGCCTTGCACCGAGTTTTGCTGTGTTGATTTGGGAGTCGTCATGGGAGAGAACCATCCGCACGAACCTGTTTCGGCGCGTGCGTCTCGGTGGTCTGTCATTACCGCATCTGTTTTTGCGCCAAGTGGTAAATCGTTTTTAAAGCAAAGCTTTTTACCTCTACCCCCCAAGGGTTCTTTCGCGACCGTTGGTGTCACCAGAAAACTCCAGCGAACAAATAAAAGAATTTACTAGCACCGCCGGGAATCGAACCTGGAACTAATAGAATAACATAGCGAGAGCCCGTTGGCTTACCGACTTAGCTACGAGCCCACGCGAAGATGGGGAAGACAGGTGGTGTACTCACCAGGTACATCTACGGGTTTACCCCCTGCGTTCTCGCTAAATGCCACGTGGAACCGTGCGACCACTCACGCCCCTCTAGCGGCCCTGTGCGCACCTTGCTCATGTGCTAAGAGTTACAAAAATTAAAGGTAGCTAACACCAATGCATGGCATTTCACTTCTAGTACGCCAATGTGCTAAAGCCTGTGGCCTTCCGTGTTCGCGTAAAAAATCACAGCTCCTTGTCGTCCGCCCTCACGCCAAATCAAGGAATAAATTCAAATACTCCTTGATGGCCAGGCCATCACTCCAAACCCCAGCATCAAGATCCTGGGCCTACATTTCCAGGCCAACACCAACAGTGACGTCTCCTTGCAGCGTCTCGAAAACAGCCTTAATCAAATCATACACATGATCAGGTGAGTTGCCACCAAGAAGCAAGGCCTAAAGGAACCTTTCGATTAATTCAAGCTTTTGTCCTCTCGAGAGTCACTTACGTCAACCCCCTGTCTTCTTCCCGACAAGAAGGACTTAGCGATGCTTTATATAATGATTAGAAAGGCGGTCGGGCAGGCAATTGGTCTTCTTATGAGTGCGTCCACACAGAGGCTGCTTAGCACGGGGCTCCACAACATAGTGGAAGAGCTGATAGAAGGCCATCGTTCTAACCAGAAGGTCCGACTCAGAACTGCGGTGGGTAACCGCATGCTTCACCAGATTGGGTGGGCAGCCCAGAATGTCACTCCGCTTGACGTACTCCGAGACTCTTGGCGACTAAAACTAAAGATGCTCCCTTTGCTTAGAAATATGAGCCCCTCACATGACGAGGGTCACCGAAAAGCACGGGTTCAAGAGCTAAACACCACCCTGGGTGGGGATCATGCTGTTATCTACACAGACGCCTCCAAACATCGAGGGCAGCAACACGCCATCATCGTGGCTACCTCGAGAACCAACCTCCTTGCGTGTACCTCGCTTAGGACCCAACAAATGACGGCAGCAGAAGAGGCAGCCATTACCATGGCTCTCACTCAACCAGAGGTTCGGAGGGTAGTCACCGATTCCCAGCAAGCCTACTGGAATTACCAGTCGGGTTGGGTGTCCTGACCTGCACTGTGCGTGCTAAAAAACCACTCCCCTAACGGTTCCATTCAGCTCATCTGGACACTGCCTCACCCTTCAATGGAGGGCAACAAATACGCCCACCCAACCAGCCTGCGCTTTTACCTCCCGTGCTATGGAGCTGCACGATGACAGTCACCCGCTTGTCACGTCCAGGGAGATAATCCGGTATTATCGCGTTCTGAGACCGACCGTACCTTCGCCTTACCCTGACCTTTCCGTCTCGTCGCCTCCGTCCGCGGCGCAGAGACGGAGAAGTCAGATCGTCTAACACCGGGTTGGAGCTTACTTTAATTTTATAAAAAAAAGTTTCCACTCTTGCTACACCAATACAACTCAACGAAACACCGTTCATGCATCATGCATTGATTTAACCTTACCAAGAATATCTCTTTGAAGTAATAAATGGTGTGGTTAAGTGCATTTCACTTCTCTCTGGTTTTACTATTTGTAGAGCGATGTGAGTGATTTTAAGTGACGTCGCATGAGTAATCGTTATGGGTGCCGTTTACAGCTTTGCTTTCCAACCACATTCACGGAGTGGATTGGCGCGATTTTTTTTGTTCCTTGGGGATGTGAAGGACCCCTTTTTGCGCACTGTGTGTCAGGTGAAGTTGGCCAGAGCGCTTCCTGATTTTGTTGCAACGTCAGCTTCTTTTTCTTTTGGCGCAACGAAATGCTACTTCCGTGAGGTGGTACAAGCCACCAAGTTTTTGCGTGCACGCTTCACGCTAGAGTACTTATCTAGTCTGACGCGTAAAAGATTGTATAATGACCTCGTTGATTCCGTACTTCCCGTTCCTTTGTATAGATCGCTTTACCGTGTAGGGCCAGGACAAGATGTGCTTAAGCGTGTGAAACGTATGGCGATTGGCCCATGGGTTAAGACGTTTTAAAGCAAAGCTTTTTACCTCTACCCCCCCCCCCCCCCCCCCCCCCCCCCCCGGGGTTCTTTCGCGACCGTTGGTGTCACCAGAAAACTCCAGCGAACAAATAAAATAATTTACTGGCACCGCCGGGAATCGAATCGGGAACTAATAGACTAACAAAGCGAAAGCCCGTTGTCTTACCGATTTAGCTACGAGCCCACGCGAAGACTAGGAAGACAGGTGGTGTACTCACTAAGCACATCTACGGGTTTACCCCCATTGTTCTCGCTGAATGCCACGTGAAAGCGTCACGCGACCACTCACGCCCGTCAATCGGCCCTGTGCGCACATTGCTCATGTGCTAAGAGTTACAAAAATTAAAGGAAGCTCACACCAATGCATGGCATCTCACTTCTAGTCCGCCAATGTGCTATAAAGCCTGTGGCCTCCAGTGTTCACGTAAACAATCACAGCTCCTTGTCGTCCGCCCTCACGCCTAACCAACCAGGGAATACATTCAAATACTCCTTGATGGCCCGGCCTTCACTCCAAACCCCACCATCAAGATCCTGGGCCTACATTTCCAGGCCAACACCAAGAGTGACGTCTCCTTGCAGCGCCTCAAAAACAGCATTAATCTAATCATACACATGATCAGGCGAGTTGCCACCAAGAAGCGAGGCCTAAAAGAATCCGGTACCTTCCGATTAATTGAAGCTTTTGTCCTCTCGAGAGTTACTTACGACAAACCCCTATCTTCTTCTCGACAAGGAAGACATAGAGATGCTGTATATAATGATTAGAAAGGCGGTCGAGCAGGCCATTGGTCTTATCATTAGTGCGTCCACACAGAGGCTGCTTAGCACGGGGCTCCACAACACGGTGGAAGAGCTGATAGAAGACCATCTTTCTAACCAAAAGGTCCGACTCAGAACTGCGATGGGTAACCGCATGCTTCACCAGATTGGCTGGGCAGCCCAGAATGTCCCTCAGCTTGACGTACTCCCAGACTCTTGGCGATAAAACTAAAGATGCTCCCTTTGCTTAGAAATATGAACCCCTCACATGACGAGGGTCACCGAAAAGCACGGGCTCAAGCTCTAAACACCACCCTCAGTGGGGATCATGCAGTTATCTACGCAGATGCCTTCAAATATCGGGGGCAGCAATACGCCATCATCCTGACTTCCCCCAGAACCAACCTCCTTGCGTGTACCTCGCTTAGGACCCAATAAATGACGGCAGCAGAAGAGGCAGCCATCACCTTGGCTCTCGCTCAACCAGGGGTTCGGAGGGTAGTCAACGATTCCCAGCAAGCCTACTGGAATTAGCAGTAGGGTTGGGTGTCCTGACTTGCACTGCGCGTGCTAAAAAAAACACTCCCCAAACGGTTCCATTCAGCTCATCTGGACACCCCCTCACACTTCAATGGAGGGCAACAAATACGCCCACCCAACAAGCCTGCTCTTTTACCTCCCGTTCTATGGAGCTGCACGAGGACAGTCACCCGCGTGTCACGTTCAGGGAGATAACCCAGCATTATCACCTTCTGAAACAGACCGTACCTTCGCCTTACCCTGACCTTTCGAGAGAACAACAAACTACCCTACGGCTCATACAATCCGGGCTCCTTCCCACAGCCTACGCGTCTTCACTTAATGTATCCGAATCGCTACGACACTGAATGTAAATTTTGCTCAGAAGTAGGAACACTCCGCCCCGTAATCGGGGTGTGCGACTTTAGCCCTGACCGCCCTCCTCTCTTTCAATCAACTACCCAACAAGAGCAATGGGAGATGCTGCTGTCCAGGCCCTGTCTACCTACCCAGCTTCAGCGGGTGGACAGAACACAGGCTGCGCGGACTGCATATGGGCCCCACAGAAGGAGGAATCACTCCCCAGGGCTTGCCGCTCAGAAATAACAGAAGTATTTCTTCTTCCTCCTCCTGCTTCTCTGCCGCAAATCTCATCACCTCCGTCAGCGGCGCAGAGACGGAGAAGACAGATCGTCTAACAGCGGGTTGTAGCTTACTTTATTTTTATAAAAATTAAGTTTCCACTCATGTGCTACACCTATACAACTCAACCAAACACCGTTCATGCTTCATGCATTGATTTAACCTTATCCAGAATATTTCTTTGAAGTAATAAATGGTGTGGTTAAGTGCATTTGACTTCTCTCTGGTTTTGCTATTTGTAGAGCGATGTGAGTGAATTTAAGTGACGTCGCATGGGTAATCGTTATGGGTGCCGTTTACAGCTTTGCTTTCCAACCACATTCACGGGGTGGATTGGCGCGATTTTGTTCTTTAAACTTCACTCGGGCGTCCTTGATGTGAAAACGTGGCAGAAGGAAAAGGGAATGTTTTTGCCGGGTGGGGTGGACTGCTACCCGTGCAGAAAACCTGAGACTGTAGAACAGGTGTTTTTGGACTGCTAGGACGGGGTCTTCTTTTGGGACGTGCTTCAGCAGACCCTCCAAAAAGATTTCCCCTGGACGCTCACGGTATTAGGTTTTTACCGATTGAGAGTGACGAAGTACCTTACTACCTCGTGATGGTCCTGGCCCTACATGCAATTTGAAATCCCGAATGGCCATACGCCATAGGGACGTTGACGCTAAATGGTCAAGACATTATTTCGGTGATTCAATGCGTATGATTATTGAAGTATGGAGGGCTCAGCCTGAGCCTCCAGAGTGTTCGCCTGTGATGGAAGCACGGACCAACCTCAAACAATTTTAAGCGTTCTTCTGCTGGAAAGGTAATGACTACCAGTTTTACCGTTGTAGTTTTGTTTTATGGTGCTTGTTTTGTACTGAAATATTGTAACAAAGAAAAAAAGACTTGTAGCTAAATTGATAAGACAACGGGCTCTCGCTTAGTTACGCTATTAGTTCCAGGTTCGCTTCCTGGCGGTGCGAGAAAATTCTTTTATTTGTTCGCGGGAGTTTTCTGTTGACACCAACGGTCGTGAAAGAACCCGGGGGGGGGGGGGTAGAGGTAAAAAGCTTTGCTTTAAAAATACCAAAACGAAATATCAAACGCTGAAGCCTCTACAGCAGGGCCTGTTACATCAGCTGTGCTCTGCTTTTAGCGCGCTGTCGGAAACGACGATGCCACAGTAACAAGTTTATTTATTCATTACAAACACCTACATCACCAATTCCTGTGGGGGGTATGAGAAAGAAAACAAAGCAGCAAGTTCAAAACAGTAATCAGACAGAATGCTAAAAAGAGAACGAAGCAGAAACAACCCAACAAAGCACAAAATGCAACTGGAATGCAGCATTTATTAAAAGAAACCAGCACGTTAATAAAAGAACAATGACATTCTCCTGTTGGTTCTTGGCTTAACTTTATTATCGTGCGTGCGCATAGGAATGTTATGTGGCGGCACGGCGCCTTTCTTCAACCATGGTTTCAGTGGCTGCAGGCCATCTATTAATAAACGACACACTCAACTTGCACGGAAATCAAACCATCAATAACGAGAGAGCGGGCTAAACTTACGGATATTGCTTCAGAAGAGGACAGCTCTCGTGAAGTGACTGCTGCAAACCCCACTGTGTTGCTGACACCTTTCCAATGCGGAGCATAGTTATCTAAACCTTTCAGGCTTTTTTATCTCTAGGAAAGGTATGAACGCTGGCTTTTCCCGGAACTGAGCGATTTCTATATTGCGGTACACGGCCCATTCGATTGCTTTTTTGGTTTTGCTGCCTTCGACCGGGATGCCAACCATCTACAGAAAGCTTCGGGAAAAAGGCGCGCGGCGGCGCCATTGTTGC
The DNA here is from genome assembly GCF_048455015.1 of Haemaphysalis longicornis. Taxonomy (NCBI): domain Eukaryota; kingdom Metazoa; phylum Arthropoda; class Arachnida; order Ixodida; family Ixodidae; genus Haemaphysalis; species Haemaphysalis longicornis. Next base: position 3,654,168 of record NW_027526314.1, read on the forward strand.
TGGAAAGTGCGAATATTTCTGCAGGAAACCACTCAACCGGTTAATTCCTGCTAGTTATCGCCATGTTCAAACGGCCTGCTTCACTTGGGCATTTGATGCGTGTCAGTCAAATGCGTTGGTTCTGGTCGTGCATGAACTTTTCCGGAGAGCGCCAACTGAGATAATACATAAATATCTGCAGCGTTCGGCTGTCCGGTTATACGACCCATTTATCAGATCTAATACAGAACCTGCATAGCCTGCATGACGCATGAAACAATAGTGTTTGTAATGATGCAATTTCTTTTATGATGGGACAGAGTTTTTCCAATGGATCCGTGGGCTGAGCAAGATCCACCAAGCGGCGGGAATCTTCAAGGTGCATGCTGGGTTCGAACCAATGGTCTTCTTGTGCACCGCGGAAACGGCTGAGGTAGGTCCCATGTCAGCCCAGATGAGACTAACAAACAAACATCGCCAGAACGCAGATACCTTCACGTTAGGAAGAAAGCGGTATTTTTTTCCTATTATATGCCATAAAATGCCCACGGACACAATCAACAAGTTTGGTTCTATTAAAATACGTCTCTGTCCAAGTAACAATGACACCGACCGAAACGCAAACTCAGAACAAATAACAAAAACAAAACAGGTGAAGCCGAGGCGACTTACCGGTCACGTTCTCGCCGGGACCTTACGACGTCACAGGAATTTGTACGATTGGCGGCCGCCGGCGTACAACGCCACCAGCAAGAAACATTCCTGTTTAATTGTCACTGTGGGCTCTGCAGTTCCATAAGATAGTGCGACTTGAATGCTGACTCGAAGTCAACGCACTGATAACTCGGTTTTAAAGCAAAGCTTTTTACCTCTACCCCCCAGGGGTTCTTTCGCGACCGTTGGTGTCACCAGAAAACTCCAGCGAACAAATAAAATAACTTACTGGCACCGCCGGGAATCGAACCTGGAACTAATAGACTAACAAAGCGAAAGCCCGTTGTCTTACCGATTTAGCTACGAGCCCACGCGAAGACTAGGAAGACAGGTGGTGTACTCACTAAGCACATCTACGGGTTTACCCCCATTGTTCTCGCTGAATGCCAGGTGAAAGCGTCACGCGACCACTCACGCCTGTCTAGCGGCCCTGTGAGCACATTGCTCATGTGCTAAGAGTTACAAAAATTAAAGGAAGCTCACACCAATGCATGGCATCTCACTTCTAGTCCGCCAATGTGCTTAAGCCTGTGGCCTCCAGTGTTCACGTAAACAATCACAGCTCCTTGTCGTCCGCCCTCACGCCTAACCAACCAGGGAATACATTCAAATACTCCTTGATGGCCCGGCCTTCACTCCAAACCCCACCATCAAGATCCTGGGCCTACATTTCCAGGCCAACACCAAGAGTGACGTCTCCTTGCAGCGCCTCAAAAACAGCATTAATCTAATCATACCCATGATCAGGCTAGTTGCCACCAAGAAGCGAGGCCAAAAAGAATCCGGTACCTTTGATTAATTGAAGCTTTTGTCCTCTCGAGAGTTACTTACGACAAACCCCTATCTTCTTCTCGACAAGGAAGACATAGAGATGCTTTATATAATGATTAGAACGGTCGAGCAGGCCATTGGTCTTATCATTAGTGCGTCCACACAGAGGCTGCTTAGCACGGGGCTCCACAACACGGTGGAAGAGCTGATAGAAGGCCATCTTTCTAACCAAAAGGTCCGACTCAGAACTGCGATGGGTAACCGCAGGCTTCACCAGATTGGCTGGGCAGCCCAGAATGTCACTCAGCTTGACGTACTCCCAGACTCTTGGCGATAAAACTAAAGATGCTCCCTTTGCTTAGAAATATGAACCCCTCGCATGACGAGGGTCACCGAAAAGCACGGGCTCAAGCGCTAAACACCACCCTCGGTGGGGATCATGCAGTTATCTACACAGATGCCTCCAAACATCGGGGGCAGCAATACGCCATCATCGTGACTTCCTCCAGAACCAACCTCCTTGCGTGTACCTCGCTTAGGACCCAAGAAATGACGGCAGCAGAAGAGGCAGCCATCACCTTGGCTCTCGCTCAACCAGGGGTTCGGAGGGTAGTCAACGATTCCCAGCAAGCCTACTGGAATTAGCAGTAGGGTTGGGTGTCCTGACCTGCACTGCGCGTGCTAAAAAAAAAAAAAACACTCCCCAAACGGTTCCATTCAGCTCATCTGGACACCCCCTCACACTTCAATGGAGGGCAACAAATACGCCCACCCAACAAGCCTCCGCTTTTACCTCCCGTTCTATGGAGCTGCACGAGGACAGTCACCCGCGTGTTACGTTCAGGGGGATAACCCAGCATTATCACCTTCTGAGACAGACCGTACCTTCGCCTTACCCTGACCTTTCGAGAGAACAACAAACTACCCTACGGCTCATACAATCCGGGCTCCTTCCCACAGCCTACGCGTCTTCACTTAATGTATCCGAATCGCTACGACACTGAATGTAAATTTTGCTCAGAAGTAGGAACACTCCGCCCCGTAATCGGGGTGTGCGACTTTAGCCCTGACCGCCCTCCTCTCTTTCAATCAACTACCCAACAAGAGCAATGGGAGATGCTGCTGTCCAGGCCCTGTCTACCTACCCAGCTTCAGCGGGTGGACAGAACACAGGCTGCGCGGACTGCATATGGGCCCCACAGAAGGAGGAATCACTCCCCAGGGCTGGCCGCTCAGAAATAACAGAAGTATTTCTTCTTCCTCCTCCTGCTTCTCTGCCGCAAATCTCGTCGCCTCCGTCCGCGGCGCAGAGACGGAGAAGTCAGATCGCATAACACCGGGTTGGAGGTTACTTTATTTTATAAAAAAAAAGTTTCCACTCTTGTGCTACACCAATACAACTCAACCAAACACCGTTCATGCTTCATGCATTGATTTAACCTTAACCAGAATATTTCTTTGAAGTAATAAATGGTGTGGTTAAGTCCATTTGACTTCTCTCTGGTTTTGCTATTTGTAGAGCGATGTGAGTGAATTTAAGTGACGTCGCATGGGTAATCGTTATGGGTGCCGTTTACAGCTTTGCTTTCCAACCACATTCACGGGGTGAATTGGCGCGATTTTTTTTAGTGTTCACCCGATTTCTTTGCTGCTGACGTTGTAATGAGTGAAATTTGAATGTTTTTCTATATTGTTTGTCTTTTTTTTTCGCTTAAAAAACTGTCTTTCGGGGTGGAATGGAGTTGATTAATTACCAAAAGCTAAGTCTTTCAAAGTAAACGAGGTTGCGTTTTATCGTCATGGTCCCTTTAATGGTTTTTAAAGTGGTCCCACCCATCCATGTAATACCGATATCAGGCCAAAAGCCTTCATTTATGACTCTAGTTGCGCATATTTTGTGGGATGCTTTAGTGACTGAAACATTATTGACTGGCGGGTTACTAAAACCTCTAGGACACCATAATGCCCCTGCAACTGTCTGCCGTTTCACATGAACACTGCTTTTACAATTTAGACGCAGAATAAAATTTCTTCCAAGAACATTTGAAGGAAACTGCACTGGTTGCGCACCGGAGACCTCAGAAAAAGCTTTGCTTCAGTAAAATTTTTCTGAATTGAAACGAAACATCACAAAGTCATTTGCTGAAAACGGATCCAGATCCTGGCGGGATTCAGGCGCTCACCGTTGACATACCCGTTCTGCTGAGATTTCAAGGTGGACAGCTTACGGTCTGATGTGACCAGTCTGCTGTCCTCCGAGGTTGAGCGGCTTGGGTTGGTGTTTTACGCTGACAGTAAGATTCCTACGACGCGGGAGGGAAACGAGCAGGTTCACATTTGTCCGCTATAATAAAACTTGTCTTTCCAAGTTTCACTCAGCTAATCAGCTAGGAAGTACGCTCAATCGCAAATTACAAACAAACGTGCTTTGTTTGGTGCCCTGTTTGGACGGCGCACAGCTTCGCTGGCCATCTTCACAGAGTGGAAGGGCACTAACGTTTTTATTGGTCTTGTAATGAAGGGGATACGGCCCGTTCGTCACATGGCGTTTCGTAATAGGCCGGTTCGCAATAGGCTGTTTGCTCACATAGGATCATTCTAATGAAGCGACGAGTTTTGTCAAACCCTGTTTTTCTTGCATGTTGAGTCCGGCGATGAAGTGCTGGAGGGGAGGTTCACTTGTTTAATTTATACGTTACGACATTCGTTTACATTCAAGGCATGGGAGTTCAAATGTTCCGCTTATTACATCGAAACAGAAAAAAATACTTAAAAGCACTTAGCGGAACATATCTGACTGGTGAGGGTCTTTCGGCGCCTTCTGGCGTCTTTCCCATAAAACAATAAAACACCTATTTTAATACTAAAACTTCGCTTTCCAAACGGGTGAGGAAGGCCTATCAATCAGCCCACAATTAGGCCACTGATTGGCCATATAATCCACCGATCGTCGGTGTGTGTACAAATAGTCTCGTGACCCGACACACACACACTCTCTCATGCAAGTACTCAATGACGCTTCCTCAACAACAGCTAAAACCAACAACGCCACCAAAAACAGAAACAAACTGACAAGCTGTCAACACTCAACAAAATAATTCGGTCCGTCTCATGCGCTGTCCACAAATTCAACGCCGGTAATCACTTGAACACCTAAAATTATGACTCGTAAGTTAGCGCCCCCCAAGTTTTTTCGGAAGCCACTGCGGCCGTGAGCCACACAAAAGGCAGTATCGCACTCTTGCTGACACACCGCAGACGTCGTGGCGTTGGTCTCAGACGTGGAACAAATCAACGCCAATCTTCGCAACTTGAACAGTGCAACCACGACACATTCACTGCCGCGTTTCCCCCCTTCATATTTTCTGACCCCTCGTGTGACCTCGCAGTTCCCGCATCTCTTCTGAGGGCCTCGCAATTACCATAGCCCCTTTCAAACGCTCACCAAATTACCGGCCTCTTCTCCCCGAAAGACAACAAAGGTACCACTCGGGCTTCAAAAGAGGACACAGTTGGCAACATATAAGTGGCTGGGAATATCTCTCATTCTTACATCATAACAGAAAACGGTACGTCCGCAGTTATTTATCGCGTCTACATTCATACAAATTTTACGGAATAATAATTTATTGTTTAAAAAATACGGCGAGAGGGCTAAAAATGTGTTTTCGTTGGGTTTTAAATAGTAAGATGTTCGTTGTAGCAACTTGTCTGGCCCAACAGAATTGCAGAGGAATAGGCAAAGAAAAAAAATCGCGCCAATCCACCCCGTGAATGTGGTTGGAAAGCAAAGCTGTAAACGGCACCCATAACGATTACCCATGCGACGTCACTTAAATTCACTCACATCGCTCTACAAATAGCAAAACCAGAGAGAAGTCAAACGGACTTAACCACACCATTTATTACTTCAAAGAAATATTCTGGTTAAGGTTAAATCAATGCATGAAGCATGAACGGTGTTTGGTTGAGTTGTATTGGTGTAGCACAAGAGTGGAAACTTTTTTTTTATAAAATAAAGTAAGCTCCAACCCGGTGTTATGCGATCTGACTTCTCCGTCTCTGCGCCGCGGACGGAGGCGACGAGATTTGCGGCAGAGAAGCAGGAGGAGGAAGAAGAAATACTTCTGTTATTTCTGAGCGGCCAGCCCTGGGGAGTGATTCCTCCTTCTGTGGGGCCCATATGCAGTCCGCGCAGCCTGTGTTCTGTCCACCCGCTGAAGCTGGGTAGGTAGACAGGGCCTGGACAGCAGCATCTGCCATTGCTCTTGTTGGGTAGTTGATGGAAAGAGAGGAGGGCGGTCAGGGCTAAAGTCGCACACCCCGATTACGGGGCGGAGTGTTCCTACTTCTGAGCAAAATTTACATTCAGTGTCGTAGCGATGCGGATACATTAAGTGAAGACGCGTAGGCTGTGGGAAGGAGCCCGGATTGTATGAGCCGTAGGGTAGTTTGTTGTTCTCTCGAAAGGTCAGGGTAAGGCGAAGGTACGGTCTGTCTCAGAAGGTGATAATGCTGGGTTATCTCCCTGAACGTGACACGCGGGTGACTGTCCTCGTGCAGCTCCATAGAACGGGAGGTAAAAGCGCAGGCTTGTTTGGTGGGCGTATTTGTTGCCCTCCATTGAAGTGTGAGGGGGTGTCCAGATGAGCGGAATGGAACCGTTTAAGGAGTGTTTTTTTTTAGCACGCGCAGTGCAGGTCAGGACACCCAACCCTACTGCTAATTCCAGTAGGCTTGCTGGGAATCGTTGACTACCCTCCGAACCCCTGGTTGAGCGAGAGCCAAGGTGATGGCTGCCGCTTCTGCTGCCGTCATTTCTTGGGTCCTAAGCGAGGTACACGCAAGGAGGTTGGTTCTGGAGGAAGTCACGATGATGGCGTATTGCTGCCCCCGATGTTTGGAGGCATCTGTGTAGATAACTGCATAATCCCCACCGAGGGTGGTGTTTAGAGCTTGAGCCCGTGCTTTTCGGTGACCCTCGTCATGTGAGGGGTTCATATTTCTAAGCAAAGGGAGCATCTTTAGTTTTATCGCCAAGAGTCTGGGAGTACGTCAAGCTGAGTGACATGCTGGGCTGCCCAGCCAATCTGGTGAAGCATGCGGTTACCCATCGCAGTTCTGAGTCGGACCTTTTGGTTAGAAAGATGGCCTTCTATCAGCTCTTGCACCGTGTTGTGGAGCCCCGTGCTAAGCAGCCTCTGTGTGGACGCACTAATGATAAGACCAATGGCCTGCTCGACCGCCTTTCTAATCATTATATAAAGCATCTCTATGCCTTCCTTGTCGAGAAGAAGATAGGGGTTTGTCGTAAGTAACTCTCGAGAGGACAAATGCTTCAATTAATCGAAAGGTACCGGATTCTTTTAGGCCTCGCTTCTTGGTGGCAACTCGCCTGATCATGTGTATGATTAGATTAATGCTGTTTTTGAGGCGCTGCAAGGAGACGTCACTCTTGGTGTTGGCCTGGAAATGTAGGCCCAGGATCTTGATGGTGGGGTTTGGAGTGAAGACCGGGCCATCAAGGAGTATTTGAATGTATTCCCTGGTTGGTTAGGCGTGAGGGCGGACGACAAGGAGCTGTGATTGTTTACGTGAACACTGGACGCCACAGGCTTTATAGCACATTGGCGGACTAGAAGTGAGATGCCATGCATTTGTGTGAGCTTCCTTTAATTTTTGTAACTCTTAGCACATGAGCAATGTGCGCACAGGGCCGCTAGACGGGCGTGAGTGGTCGCGTGACGCTTTCACGTGGCATTCAGCGAGAACAATGGGGGTAAACCCGTAGATGTGCTTAGTGAGTACACCACCTGTCTTCTTAGTCGTCGCGTGGGCTCGTAGCTAAATCGGTGAGACAACGGGCTCTCGCTTTGTTAGTCTATTAGTTCCAGGTTCGATTCCCGGCGGTGCCAGTAAATTCTTTTATTTCTTCGCTGGAGTTTTCTGGTGACACCAACGGTCGCGAAAGAACCCCTGGGGGTAGAGGTAAAAAGCTTTGCTTTAAAAAGGTTCTTCCTCTCCTCCGAAACAACCACAAAAAATCTGCATTGGTTCAATTTATTATAGGTACTGTAAATTCATATTTCCGTCCAATACAAATAAAACCCATTTGTAGGCGATTGTCACGCACTTCACGCATTTTAGCATCCACTAAAACGTTTACAGTCAGAATAACCTCAAAGCTAATGCAAATATTTGCTCTTCCCACAATTACCATTATGACATGCGTTTTCTGAGCCAGTTTCCTCCCCAGTCTTGCGAGGAGCATGACAGCCCTTCCACCTGTTATCTATATTTAGAGCCGTTGGCTCAACTGAAACAAAAACTATTTTTAATTATGTCATTTCTTCACAACGGTGGCTCGCGTGGCCAGTCGGGGAGCGCTCTTCTTGCTCTCTGACGCGGCGGGGTGCGGGCGCGGCTTCCGCTCGCCTGCTTGCGTTACACGATCGCACCTGGAGCAGCTCGGTGGCGTCATCCACCGGAAGCGCTGCGACACACCCGTCATCCCTTCTCCGCGGTAATGCGGAGTGGGGTGACGGGTGCTCTTCTATTATCAGTCCCGGATACACCCCGGACTCTCCGAGAAACAATCCGGCATTTATTTTCAGCGTATATTATACTGTGGCGTGTAAAATCCTCAAACTATCCGCGGACCATCCGAGGCTAGTCGGAGACTGTAAATCGAAGATCTCCAGTGCAGCCCGTGCGCGGGACCTTAACCCACTAGTTTTCTCGCTGTCTCGTGTAAGTGAGGAGCGGGTCATCCCTATGGAGATCATTGACGACGGCAATGCGTGATGAAGGGCGTAACGTTTATCCTTTTGAGTATAGTTGAAAAGCTGGCCCACCAAAGGTGCCTGTGGTACAACGTACACGTTCCGTAATAGAGGACGCGGCGCATAAAATAAGACAACCTGGGTACCTTCAATGAGCATGCACGACCGTTTGGATTTGATACACCTTTTTCCGCCATGACCCCTCGTCATAAGTCTTAATGTAGGTTTGTTAATGCAGATGTATCGTCTTGGACAACTTAAAGAGACCCTGCAACACTTTCTCCAACTTTTTTTGAAATCTTGAATGCTTGCGGATCGTAGTCACCCAACACACCCAGTACTTTGATTAGGGGGTCGCAAAGTACCTCAGCCAAAAATTACTGCTCTATGCCCATCAAATAACTTGTAAAATACAACGATCTCTATTCCCATACCATGTTCGCATTCCGTGCCCACCTATCCGCCCAAGACGTACTCCTCCAACTAAAAGAACAAATTATCGATAACCTAAGCAAAATCCAGCCCAGCACCATCCTCGCTCTTGACGTCCAAGGGGCCTTTGATAACGTCACGCACGAGGCCATCTTGCGAGGCTTTCAAACAACGAACTGTGGAGCGGCTACTCATAACTTCATCTGAGCCTTTCTCAGAGATCTAACAGCCACAATACGCCTGGGAACCATACAATCTGGCCCTTTTCCGACGCCGGCAAAAGGCACCCCTCAAGGATCTTTCATTTCCCCCTTACTTTTCAATATCGCCCTCCCCCAGCTTCCAGACAAACTCTCCACAATCCCCAATCTCCACCACACATTCTACGCTGATGACTTAACAATCTGGACCAACACCGGATCGTCGGGACAACAGCAAGACAATATACAGCAAGCCATGGACTACACGCTCGAATATCTACAGCGCCGAGGCCTCACCTGTGCACCACAAAAATCTGCATTACTTGTTCTCCGCGCACGCACACGCGGCCGTCCTCCACAACCAACCCCTGACCCGGACGTCACCATACCCTCCGTTCCCGTCCCGCAAGTGACCACTCTTCGAATTCTCGGCGTTCCCTTGCAAGCCGACGGTTCGGGAGCCGCTCTTCTTCCACAACTCAATCTAACCGTCACGCAGCTTACGCACCTCATTCGAAGAGTCTGCACCCATCACCATGGCCTCCTAGAAAAAGACACCTGCCAACTTATTCATGCGGTCCTGGTAAGTCGCATCATATATGGGACACGATACGTCCAAGTGAAACCAAAGGAACACTCCAAACTCGACGCACTAATTAGCAAAACATAAAAAATTGCGGTTGGACTCCCTGCACTCACTCCTACCACGCACCTACTCCGGCTCGGCCTCCACAATACACTGCCTGAACTACTAGAAGCACAGCGAGTCGGCCAGCACGCTCGCCTATTTCAAACCCCCACGGGCCACACCATTTTGACACACCTGGGTCGTTCCGTTTCTACTTCATTGGACGCACCACAACGCATGCCCACCCAAATCCGCGCACACATCAAAGTCTCGCCAATTCTGCGCCATATGCACCCTACTTACAACGTGGGTCGAAGACAAGCACTCGTTCGTCTCCTAGAGAGACGATACTCCAACGATCCCGACACCCGATACACGGATGTCGCAACCTACACGAACCGAACATGCCATACAATGGTTGCCCTAAATGCTCAAGGCTCTATCCTGACAACCGCCACCATCGCTGATACCAACACCACTGAAGAGACAGCCATAGCCCTCGCCGCCACCACAGCACCTACTGGCTATGTAACCATCCTTACCGACTCACAGCAAGCTTGCCGGAACTTTCTGATCAGATGCATTTCACCTCCCGCCCTCAAGCTTCTCCAGACAATAAAGACCCTTCCCTACATCCAAATTGTATGGACCCCAGCTCATGCCCTACTCTTAGGGAACGAGGCGGCGCACGCCGCTGCCCGCGATATCCTATACCCGGGCACCGTCCTCCAACCTTACCTTCCCGTTACCAGTCACTACACCGATATTCTTTATCACTACCGGCAGAGCTGACGTCGTTACCAGTCGCTACACCGCTACAGTCGCCCTCATCCCTCCCTTAGCACTTGCGACGCCCGAATATGGCGCAGACTCCAGACGGAAACATATTTTAACACCCCTATTCTTCACCATATATCCCCCACTACATACCCTTACAACTGCCCTACCTGCCATACTCCCAATACCACGTACAATCTTGTATGGGCATGCGCCGACAACCCGACCCCCTCCCTTCCCCCACCCCGGAGCAGTGGGAGTGCGGGCTGACCAGCTCTCAGCTCAAGGCTCAGGAACACCTGATCTCCCGGGCTAGAGCAGCAGCAGTCGCTCGCGGCTTTCTGAACTGAAAAGAGGCCACCCACCTTTTTTCTTTTCTTTTTTGTCGGCTCAAATAAAAATGTTTTTCCACCACCACCACTCGCTCAAAATATTTTTCTTTCTTCCCCGGTCTTGACGTCATTCGACGGCTTGAATTACGTCACTAAGGCCATGTAGCGGCTGTTGGCCGTTTTCTTTCAGTTGCAGCAATGACCGCTTTTCGATATCCGCTTTGAAAAGAAAGCCTGGTGCGACGAGCAAATCTGGTGCGACGAGCAAATCACGCAGTGCCTCTCCGCGCTGGCGACAACTATAGCTTTTAGAGTGGTTCCAGACGCGAAGGAAAGAGTTGAAACGCTTATCGAAATTGTTGCAGGGTCCCTTTAAAGAGACTCCGCAACATTTCCGATAAACGCTTTCACGCTTTCCTTCGCGTCTGGAAGCACCGCGAAATCTGTAGTTACAACCAGCACAGAGCGGTACTGCGTGATTTGCCGTAGCAGCAGACATGCCTTCCGTTTCTGCTTTGCTTATGTGGCTTTCTTTTTAAAGCGGATATCGAATGTGTTCCTTGCTGCAACTGAAGGAAAGCCGGCCAATACCCGCTACACCGCTCTAACGACGTACATGGTCGTCCGCTCTTGGTGCGAATACGGCGAAGCGTGGCCACAAGCCACGGCCGCGCATTGAAGCAAAGCCAGGCTAAGCGGCGTAGGTGCCCATGAGCTTAAAGGCGGGGCTTCGTATGCGCGCCGTGCAGCATGCTATGAAGCATGGTTAACTCTCAGTCCGCTTGTACCTTAGAGGGACACTGAAGTGATTCGTAAACATTGCGGGAGTACTAGCGCAAATTGTAGTCCGGAATCCACAGGCCATGTTTCGACCACTCTGAGTGCGTTTACGCGAATTTATTTAGTAGAAAAATCAATGCGAAAATGCTGTCCTCCTGTCTGCATCCTCGCCCATTTTCTGCGGCGTTTTCGTGTGACGTCAGGAGGAGATGACACTGCTCGCCGACCTTCCGACAGTCAGTCGGCCCAGCGTTTACAGCGTTTAGTCCGCCGGCCGCCGATGGGTCGTCGCAATTCGTTCGCTCAGTTGAAACTAAGCCACGACATGTTTGTGAATGGAAGAATGTGCGTTTCTTTAGTTCGTTAGTTTGTACACTGTATCAAACTCCAAGACCTGGTCACTCCACACAAGCGCTGCACAAGCGCACATGCGACGCTTCGCTTACTGGTACGCCAGTAGGAAAATATAAGGCCTCTTGAAGGCGGGAGAAGAGTCATCGAAGTCAATATAGGTACTAAGAAATGAAAATCAACTGAAACTTTTACCGAACAGCGTAAAACTGGGGAGCAGGAAGAACTTTTTCGCTCTGGGTGAACAAGCACAGCGGTCAGCAGCACGACTACCGTATAAACCGGAATATAGGTCGACCCGGTCGACCCTACTTTGAGGTGGGAAAAGTTGACAAAAAAATAATTCGCCACAGAAGCGCACTCACAATGCCTATATTTATTTTCGACGCCCGTCCGTCACTGCCACTCACTATGCCTGCCGAAGTCACTTGTCCGAGTTCTCAGAGTCGTCCGAGGATGACTGCTTCGCACTGTCATCTTCCATGCTATTAGGAGCGTTGCTGATGGAGCACTTCCTGAACGCTCGTGTAACCATGTCGTCGGGCAGCGACTGCCCAGAGAAGGACACCCAGCTTGACACAGTCGCAACCGGCCCGTATAGGTCTTTTTCTTGTCGCTGGCTATCCACTCATTGTACAGTTCGCGGAGTCGGTCCGCGCATGGCCTCCGGAGCGATCGTGAGCGAAGTTCCCGGAAGAAGTTCCCGGACGAAGTCCGCCACTTTGTTCTCCAACTCGGGATGCACTGCTTGACGTCCACGGAACGATCGGTTTCGGGGGTTGCAGGCGCGCAGCTTAGCTTTCTAGCTCCGCCAGTACCGCACACTTTTCTCTGAAATGCCTAACTGGCGTTGCGCCGCCATATTCCCATTCTGCTCGGTGACTCAATCGCCATCAGCTTAAACGCCGCGGTGAACTGGCGTCGACTACCACCATTCATCTCGGAACAGAGACGTACAGAAATGTACGCACACACGCACAATAAACGAGTAAAAGACGAAAAACTAGAGAAAAGCGAAATCAAATAAAGGCCTGATAGTGCAAGTACAGTGAACTAGAATATTCTAGTTCACTCTAGTGCAAGAGAGCAGTCCGACACGAATGGCGATGGACTACGCTTGCACATTGTTACCAGACAACTATTTACATTCTGCCAATGACTGCTATATAAGACGAGGGGTGACTTTTGTGAGGATTTTTTTTGGAAAAAAACTCGACCTATATTCCGGTTTATACCAGAGTTACTCAATATAGACAGTTGCGAAACTCCGCTTCAGAATCCGGGCGGCGCTAGCCCCCCCCGCTCCGTGGAAGCTGAGGGGCAAGTCGACGCGCGCGGCACCTAGGAGATAAAAACGGAACTTCGCTAAACTATTATTATTCAAAATTCTTCTGTAAAATAAAGATTGCTTTTTAAATTAAAACATAATAATTATGTAAAATTTACTTGTGTTTTTGCGGCTTTTCTTTTTATGACTTACGGCAGCAGCCGCAAGCACTTGAGTACTGCTTCAACGTCCTGCCGACAGACGACAGGCTAGTCAACTTGCCCCGTGCTTGCCCCGGCGCAGGGGGGCAACCGAAGACCGGCTTTCGATACATGGGGCCTATGGGGAGTTTCGCAACTGTCTATATCCAGTAACTCTGGTTTATACGGTACGCATCTGCGAACGCTATTACGTCTAAGAAATGCAATTGCCAGACATGAGTTGCTTACTGCAGGAGCGCTATACAACAAATGGTCGCCTGAGCTGCTTGAATAGTCACTAAGCTGCTAAAACATAATAAAAGTGTAAACTGGTTATACATTATATACCCCATATTTACCAAGCCGGCAGCGCTGGCCCGTGGCCGAGTGGTCCGGAGCTCTACAGATTTTGCGGTTTGCAAGTTCGAATCCCCGAGGATACTTTTTTTTTGTAAGGTGATTTTTTTCCTTCACGGCCGATGTTTTCTGTACTGAGTTTCTGTACTCAGTTCACCATTTTGTGGCCGTAACGTTCACTGCTCCACAAACGAGTTCTCTGAACGCGCGCAGACAGGCACTGACGCGCTAGCGAGTTCTCGTTGGCGTGCTGTGGCCATAAGCACCGACTGCTTGCGGGCAGTGGGCGCAGGCCAGAATCAGCAGACTCTTGGCCTGGGGCGAACACGCTTTTTACGATGCAGGCATGACTGAGGCAAGCTCCAAATATGGGGGAAAAGCGCATGGCATTTGAACGCCTGCGGTGACGCGGAGGGCGTTCATCCACTGCGTATATAGGCATCGGCTAGTGATTGCTACGATTCCAAGCTGTTCTGAAAGGCTTATTTTAGGGATTTTACAGCCGACAGCATGGCAGAAGCGCGGTATGATGATTACTGAGGTATCCAGAATGCCCATCAGATAACGTCGGATGTCAAGCATGTTGTTTTACAGAACCGAAACCGAAATTTCATTGAGTGCTAATCGTGGGCATCGTCCAATCACGGTGCACCTCCTCCCGTCGTCACAGCGTTTAGTTGGTGCGGCCGCCGAAGACAGTGCATGGTAGGTTTTCTTCTTTCGAGCTTTATAAAGTAATTACCGAATTGTCAACCGGATATACAATGAAAAGTGTGTTAACTTGAGCCAGTCTACGCAGCGCAAGCCAAAATGAGAGCTTGACAATTTCAATTCAATGTCCGTTCAACACGAAGTCCCGCCTTCAAGCTCATGGGTGCCTACTCCGCTTAGCCTGGCTTAGCTTCGATGCGTTGCGGGAAAGTGCACTTTACTTACTGTGGCGCGTTATGCAGTTCCTGCGTTCAACTCAGAGCTTCCTCTTTTCAGAGCCACGATCCCAGTTAAATGCATGTAGTGTTGCAAGCATTTCAGGACTTGTTTGATTAGTGTTATGTGGTTTAACGCCGTAAAATGGCCCTGGTTATGAAGACCCTGTACCTGTAAAGAAGGGCTCTGGAAGACCATCCGAGGGTCTTTAACGTGCACTGATATCGCGCAGCAAACGCGCGTTCTTCCATATCGAACCCATTGAAACGCGACACCAGCTACCGGAATCGAACGTGGGTCTCCCTGTTCAGTATAGCCAAGCACCCTAACCCCTCAGCGCCACCCCGGCGGGGCATTCACAGGACTTGACGGCACTCTAGTAGTGAAGAGGGTCACGGAGTAAAGCTTTATTTTCTGCGTGTCCTCTCTAAAGGAAATTGCCGTATGCCCGGAAATGGCGTCTGGCTCCCTTTTATTTTTTTTATTTTTGATCGGAATCTTCACTTCACATGCTCTCTATAGCTCGAATGCGCTGGCGGATTGCTCGATGCGATTCGAATGGGACCAATAAACTCATGGAAAACGATAACAAATGCCATAAACCTGAAAAAAAAATCAGTATGTGTTCAGTCCACAATGCAAGTTTTTGTTTACAGGTAAGCCATTGCCTGTATTATTAATCAGGTTGAACGACGATGTAATAACCACTGTGATGAAACGCCTTATAATGGGTCAGTCAATCTCCTGGTCTCCGTGGAAGGTTTTCAGCCACCAAAGATATTTCTCGTGTCAGGCGGAATGTAGCGCAAAGCATGGGCAACAAGCTTAAAGAATCACAAGGGCAGCTGCCAACTAGCAACGAAAATTGTATTGCTGCTGAAGACACCGAGGCTTTAATGGTGCGAAGTCTCTTTCACGTCTGGGCTGCACTTCCGGAAGTGCCCTAAGCTCAATAGAAGGTGGGTTGCCCACAGCATTTGGCACAGCCTGCATTCTGTTCTACAGGACCTAGAGTAGTAGTTGTTTGGCCTAAGCCACTCCCACTCCTCTTGGACAATGGCCCACAGCGCGTCCGCTGAAAGGGCACAGAGCTGTGGGTGGGCCAGAGCAATCCAGTCGCCCCAGACATTTTCAGTGACATTGAGGTCAGGCGACTGTCGAGGCCATTCGAGGACGGACACGTCACGACTATCTCACGACAAGCCAAGCAACGTCACAAGACAAGCAACGCAGCAACTTTTTTCTTTTTCGACTTGTATATCGGCGGCGGCCGCATTTCTGATGGGGGCGAAAAGCAAAAACGTCCGTGTGTATGAGATTTAGGTGCACGTTAAAGATGTCCAGGGGGTCAAAATTAATCCGGAGCCCTCCACTACGGCGCGCCTCATCGCCTGCATTGCGTCGGCGCGTTAAACCTTATAATCAACGACTTGTATGTCGGTCAGTTGTCATGGTGCAGGATATAATATTCGGGAAACAGTTCCCCAGGTAGGTATGGGAGCAGCACATCGTGACGGTTTAAGTGGTATCGTGGCACTGGAAAGAAAAAGTGCTCAGTTGTCGTACGCAGAAGTTACACAACGCGCAACAGTAAGGGAAGTGCGCTTCCCCGCAACGCGGTCGCGGTGCGCTAACACGTGCGCTAACGTGGTGCGCCACATATTTGGGTTAGTATTTTGTGTACTGTGTTTCAAGATAACTTCATGTTAGCAAACGGCCTCCCCCAACCTTAAACGCCCACCTTGCCCCCCCCCCCCCCTCCGCCAAATCAGAAAAAAAGATATGCGCTAACGACGCCGAAACTACGAAAAAATCTTGAGCCTGCGGGCTGAAATACAAAACATAATTTTGTTTCGACACATTGCCTTTTTTGTATTCGGTCACTGAATCAAATTGTGATAGGTCGTTAGGTCGTAGGATCATGAAAAAGCCCGTTCACATCAGAGACCATTGATGTATGAAGGCTCTTTCGGACTGGGTTTTAGTATTTAAAAAACAGGAAAAACCCAGTGCCTTTGAAAAAAAAAGTAATGAACCCTTGCACTCTTGGTACCAGCGAAGCCGTTGAGCACACGACACCGTGATGACACAGAGTTTTGAACAAAGTACTAATTTATTGTTAACTAATATTGACCAGTGAATGAAACTCAGAGTAATCATAGAGTTTTCTTGGTGGCCGTTTGTCACATAATTTTTATTGGAAAAGTTCCGATAAAACGACAGTTGCAGCAGTTGTATGCCGAGCATTCACTCAGCAGAAAAGTTCTCTTCCCCGCAATTAAAATATTACTAAGCCAAGCATAAGTTGGCGCTCCGAGAAGGCGTTTTTACTTGCGCACAGGAAAAAAATGCACAGAATCCTACGCCATATAAAGCTTTGCTTTAAAACAGAATGTTCGTGGTTACCTTTGTTTTTAGGTTTCCGGAACTTATTTCTCAAACATTACGGGAACAATCCGTAGACGCAACGCATCACCGGAATGAATTCTCCACATCGTTCGTCCCAAAGCCAAGAGGGATATCAACGAAGACATCCAAGTCCAACAACAGGGACCCGTGATTATTCCCAGTACCAGCATCAAAATCTTAAGAGTCCACCTAAAGCAGACACCAAAAGTGACATCCCTCTAAAAAAACTGAAGGAAACCACCGATAAAATTTTGCACATAATTAAGGAGGGTTTCAACCAGGAAGAGAGGAGTGAAAGAAACGAATACCTTGCGCTTGGTCGAAGCATTCGTCATTTCGAGGATAACACATCATCCGGTACCTCTTGCTGAACCAGATGCGACATAAATTTCAGTATACTCATAAGCAAGTCAGTTAAACATGCCATAGGACTATCCATGAGCGCGTCCACAGACAAGCTCCTCAGAATGTGCCTACAGAACACAGCAGAAGAATTAATCGAAGGCCATCTACCGAGCCAATAGACCAGACTTAGCAGAACTATAAGCTGGACGAAAAATTCTGCTTAAGATAGGGTGGACGGCCCTCGAGGCGATTCCGCAAGTGCAGAGTCCATAATTACTCACCCACTCCCCAGAATCATGCACCACTCCCATCACGAGGCTAGAAGAGAAGCGAGAGCCCAAACGCACAACACGAACTTTGAAAAGACCACAGATGGCTCCCGGTGCAGAGGCTAGCCACAAGCGACGGTAGTGGTATCAGCCAGAGAGAGAGAGAGAGAGAGAGAGAGAGAGAGAGAGAGAGAGAGAGAGAGAGAGAGAGAGAGAGAGAGCGCAACCATCTTTGCTGAGCGCAACCACCCGAGAGGGAGGTTCCGGGTGGGCGCTTCGTCAGACGACGGCCAGGAGCCCATGGTCCTTGGCGGTGTCCTCAGCCAGCTGGGTGACTGCAACTTGCGCTTCAGAGATACAGCTGAGCAGCGTGGCCTCCCACTGCTCGTAATTACTCATGGGAAATTCGGGGTTGGAGGGAGTAACTATGACTCTCTCGTTAATCCGCGCGGAAGCAGGGATAACAGATTTATCCAATGGCTGGGAGCAGTAACGCGCTCCTGTAATCCTGCGTGGGAGGAGGCCGGGGTGTCAACGTTGTCTTTAACTACGTCACTCGACGGTACACACCTGGTGTCTCATCGGTTTATTAAATATGATGGAGACACGGGCCGGAGGCAGATGCACACCTCTGTCCCCCATGCGGGGGCCTAAAGGGTGTTGGTCCATTTCGCTGGGGGAGCTGGCATGCCCCTGTAATCCTGTTTCTGGGGAGCGCGAGTGTCGAGTTAGGAGGGTGGTAGAACTGGGCCTCCTGGGTGGCCCCAACCTCCACGAGGTACCCGCTGGGAAGCGGCGGAACTTCCGAAAGGGGGTGAAGCTAGGCTGATAGGGGTCACCCACTGGCTGCGCGGCATTGGGCGGCAGTCGCAGGGTGGAAAGAAAGGTATCGATCCTTAAGCAGCCCGGGTAACTACCGCGGGTCTGCACACCCCCCTGCCGGGAGAGACGGGCGGTTTTGCGTTTCCGTCTCTCCGTCACACCGTGAGAGGAGACTGGTTGTATCTCGGCGAGTGGGTTGGTGGGCTTGCTTCGGCGCCCCCCCCCCCCCCCCTGCGATCCACGGGTGAAACCTCGCAATTCGGTCTTGGTACCAGCGGACAAATCACTCCGGGGGACCTTATCACCCCTCGGACCGATCACCCGCAGGTGCTACGGAGGAGGCCTTCTTGTTGAAGCCCGTGCGCCTGATGCGTGAGCAGAGCTTAACCCGCAGGTGGGACTTTGGGATGCCCGGAGGGACTATCCCCTCTCCGAGCGGTCCGTTGCCCTGTGTCTCCCCCTTCGGGGATGCCTCTCTCGGTTGCCCTCGGGCCGGTGGACGATGTGCAGACTGCCCGTCTCAATGACGAAACGTGCCTCGGACCGTTGAGGCGGTTAACCACTGTCCTTGGTTCGTCTGGTACGGTAACCTACGACTATTAGTCGGAGGCCCACCCAGACGATGCTTGTCCGGTGCAGTGCCGGCAGCAAAACCGAGGTCCGAGGAGGCGCAAGCCCAATACTGCTGGAGTTCGAGATGACAGGTCCAAACCATGTGTTTCAGTGAAGCGGAAGATAGTCCACACCATTTGCATGTGTCCTGGTATCTCTCTGGGTACTGTCGATGTCATAGGACGGGGTGGGGGAAAGCGTATGTCTGCAGGCTACGCCACGCTACTGAGTGTCCTCTTGTAAGGAATCTGTGAGCTGCCGGACGTTCCAGACGACTCAGGGTAATTTCCTGGCATGTCCAAAGTCTATCCCCCCTTCCCTTCCCGTGCCAGACGGCACCTCTTCGGACTCGAGGTCAGCATGGTCGCAGAATCATCGGGCAGCCTCGAGTGTCATCCGGTTTCCCGTAAGGGACGAGTGCACTGGTGTCCAAATCAGACGGACTTGCCTTGTTGTTGTCTCAGAGAGGGTCCGGAGTATATGCGCCACCGCCGTAGAAACTCTCCGTCTTTCGTAGTTGCGCAGGGTTGTCTATTCCGTAGTTGCGCAGGGCGGTCTTCCAATCCGATATGATGAGGCTAGCCCATGTACCGGCGATGGCGAGTGCGATGGCCACTTCTCCTGTGTCTGGGCAGGCGGTGGCGCCTGGACACGAGGATACCGCATTTCCTTGATGGCCAACCATCACTGCCGTTACTGCGCCTCGCCCAGGGTAGCTTGCCCCATCTACGTAGCAGACTTCTGGATTAAAGTGGTACTGCTTCTGTAGCGCCATGGTCCTTGCTTGCGTGCGCTCCTGGTGATGTGATGGATAAATGTTAAGGGAGATCGGTGCCACTCTGGTGTGTTCCAGGATTTTGCGATGTAAGGTGGTCTTGGGTCCACGTTGATTCTAGGGATTCTAGGATGGTTCTCCCGGTAATGGTACCAGCTACCCTATTGTATTGGGTCATACCTTGGGCTTCGATGAGCTCGTCCAAGGTGTTACGGATGCCCATATCTAGCAGCCGATCTGTGGCGGCGTGGATAAGGATGCCGACTGCTGCCTTGATGGCTTTCCGAATATTTCTATTAATTTTATCTATTCCTGCTCTCCGGAGCTTGAGATACGGGACGACGTACGTAATTCTTTTAATGATAAATCTCTGCACATGACGGAGGAGGTTGTGCTCATTGAGGCTGTGCTGTTTGTTTGAGATCCTGATTGATCTGCTAATCTGGAACGCTGCATTGTGCAATGACTGAATGGTTGCTGTGTTAGTGCCTTTCTCGTGGATCCGCAGACCCAGGATGCGAAAGCATTCAGTCTTGAGGATGGTGTTTCCTTGAAGGGACACCTGAATGTCTGGAGCAGATCATAATCTCCTGCTCGACCTTGTTGGGTTGTACAGAAGGATTTTGATTTCTTCGGGGAAAAGGCCAAACCTCTAGCGTGTACGTACGAATAAACAACATCATCGGCTGCTTTTTCCTATACCTATCCGTCACTACCACCTACTGCCCACACAGTAACGTCATCGGCGTACAAGCTGGTGGATGTTGGGTATCAGTTGCAGCAAAGGAGGCAGCCCAAGCAGGGCCAGGTTGAAAAGGAAAGGGGAGAGCACGAAGCCTTGTGGTGTCCCCCTGCTGCCCAGGCTAGTCAGATGGAGTCAGATGGAGTCAGATTTGAGGCCTTGTCGATGTTTTGAGTGGTGCGTTACGAAAGCAAGTCCGTGCTGTTGGTATATGTCTCGGCCCCAGCGTTGAGGTTGTCCAGATTATTAATATAACCGCATGGCTCCCGCAATCAAATGCCTTATTCAAATAAAGCTCCATGGCGACCCGCGCGTCGAGAGGGGATGCTTCAGGTTTGTTAATTATCTGATGTTGCACCTGTAATATCACATCCTGTATAAATAAGCCAGGCCTGCATCCTAACATGGTGTGAGGAAAAAAAATTAGTTCCCTTCCACTCTGTGAAGGATGACCTGTGAAGCAGGACGCAGTAAACGAAATACACGAAATTAAAAACGTTTGTGTGTTATTTGCCATCGAGCAATTAGCACTTAGCACAATGAAACTTTGAAGGACTCGGGACTAATGGTAGTGGACAGACATGGAGATGGCTGTTTCCCTCCCGCGTCGTAGGCATCTTACGGTCTGCGTAACACCAACCCAATCCGGTCGACCACGGAGGACACCACCGGAAAGTTCGCATTGGGGCGATGAATTTGCACGTTTAAACCTGCCAACAGCACAATGTACATGTCATCAATCAGTGAAGGCATTAAACCTACATTTGCGCGTGCACGCCCCCTTCTCTTCCCTTCCCTTTCCTCTACTCGAAACTCGTGCCTTATAAACCGGCAATCAGCTATTTGCGGGTGCTTTCACACGGAATTCCAATGCTGATTAAATAGGTGGCATGCTTGTCAATATCCTTGTTCAGTCAGGCAAGCCTTAACCGGAGGGTGCGGTTGTGTCTGTCTGTGAAGGAGGTTCTGGATGCTTTCCGTATCAAGCAGACCCTAGTCTACTTGTTAGAGATTTGCTTCTTCGGTCTTCGGAAATGGTTTTAGTTCCAAGTCGATGTGCTCACGGATGGTTTTTACCCACTCCGCGACGCCTTCGATATTGGGGTAGTCTTGCGTTTGTCAGATTTTTCGGAAGAGGTCCCAGTCAATTATTGTGTGCTTGCGCTCCACTGATTTGGTCGGCCCAGCCACGAGGAGTGTTTCCACAATATAATGATCGCTACCTCGGTTGGTAAGCGTATTTCTCCATTGTGTGCTGCTGATATTATGCACTGTACTCAGATCCATCGTGGTGTTGCGCTGGACGCTGTGGCCCTGTCTTGGTAGGTACGCGCCGGATCCGTTAAGATGCTGAGATCCAGCTTTTGCAGGGTATCCCATACCTGTGGACCATTTTTGTGGGTCGGGGGTATCTCCAATCTGTGTGGGGCGCATTAAAATCCCCAACGATAGTCATAGAGTGCCCATGGGACATCTGGTGAGCCATCTGGATCAAAACCCGGCATTACGGGATACCCTTAATGGGCTGTATATATATATATATATATATATATATATATATATATATATATATATATATATATATATATATATATATATATATATATATATATATATATATATATATATATATATATATATTGTGAGCACAAGGAGAATCTACTGTGCTGGGACAATCGCCGTGATTCGATAGGATGCCCTATCATCGCTTCATCTTCATCATCTCGGCTTCTGGCATCATCATCACCGCTTCCTGACGGGATCTTCCTCGGTTATCAGCTCTCGGAATAAACCGCTCTCCTTCACGAGTCCTCGACTCTCTCAAGTGGTGGAGGGTGCCTTTGATCCTGCCGTCTACCTTTCCCAATCGCACAGCTGGAGCTTCGATCAGGTCGGCCCTTACCAACTAGCCCCATGGATCGCGAGAGCAGCAATGGGGGCAGCAACGCTGCAGTTCCCGTCCAGCCCACCTTTGCTATCACCACCCCCCAACGCAAACCGCCCTTTTTCGCTGGCCTTCGGGGCGAAGACGTTGAGGAATGGCTGGACCAGTTTGAGCGAGTGAGCGTGTTCAACCGATGGGACGACGCATTCAAACTGAAGAATGTTGGCTGGTCCATGAATGAAGTGGCGAGGACGTGGTTCCTTAACCAGGACAGTTTCTCTAATTGGTCGAACTTCAAGGACAAAATACGTAAGATCTTCGGAACGTCTTCTGCTTGCTCGGATGCAGCGAAAAAGAAACTTGATGCCCGTGTGCAAGGCCCGGAGGAGACTTACGCTTCATACATTGTAGATGTCCTCGCGCTATGCCGCCGGTTCAACAAGGACATGCCTGAAACGGAGAAGGTACGCCACATCCTGAAAGGGATCGCTCATTTTGCCTTTAATGCTATGGCGATTCAGAACCCCACTACCATTGCTGATGTGCGAACGATCTGCCAGCGGCTCGACCATCTCCAGTCCATCCGCATTCAACACGACACTTTGCCTGCCTGCCCTTCTGGCTATGCCGAGCTCCGTACTCTGATTCGCGACATCATCCGTGAAGAGTTGCATCATCGTGACACACCCTGCGCTCAGAACACCCACAGTCGCGCGCCTGGGCTGCGTGACATGATCAGAGAGGAGCTGGTGTCCATGACAACTCTTCCTCAGCCATGTCATAGTGCTTCTCTTCACATGCCAACTTACTCTGAGGCCGTATCCCGATCACCTGTTCCCATGTAGCATATCGTGTCCCCACCCTCGCACGGCCACTTGACCGCCCTTTCTGCACCTCCGGCCGCACCGCCTTTCCATTCAACTTGGCGAGCACCGAGCCCTATTAGCGACCGGCCCGTCTGCTACTACTGTGGCATCAGAGGGCACATTTCTCGCTTTTGTCGTCGACGACAGATGGACGAGCGGCGCAGCTACGCCCCATACGAGCGAGATAACCGCTTCACTTACGCCCCTCGCCAGCGTGTGTACTCGCCTCCTCCGCCTCGCGCTACGCCCCCAGTTGATTCAGATGACCGGCCCCGGAGTCCACGTTCTCCCAGACACCGTTCGCCTTCGCCTTTCCGCCGGTCTTCGTCCCCTCTCCGACCCGCATCACAAGTTTTTGACAGACACCCGGAAAACTGAAAGCAGCAGTTTTCTGGGGGGAAACTGCATCACTGGAAGAATCTCAAAGTCCCCCTGAGTCACCATCGAACACATTAACGGTTTTCATTGAAGGCGTTAGTGTTGAAGCTTTAGTGGACACTGGGGCTAGCATTTCGGTTATTCACGCAGATTTGTGCTCTCGGATACGCAAGGTGACAACGCCGTATGATGGTCCTGCTCTGCGTGGTGCCAACGGTGGAAGGATTCGACCATCTGGACTATGCACTGCGCGTGTTTTTATTGATGGCATTGGCCACCACATACAGTTCTCTTTATTGTCCCCATGTGCACATCAAGCCATCTTGGGCTGGGATTTCCTGTCATCAGCATCGGCAATAATCACCTGTAATCAACCCACCATTCACATCACCGACCCCTGCCTTGCCAGTTTGTCGGAAAGTGGGACGGACCGTCTGGTCGCAACAACTGATTGTGTGCTCTTTCCAGGCAAAGAAACCGTTTTCTCCGTGTCGTCCGACAGAGTAACCGATGTCGACGTGTTGATTGCACCAGCTGGCAATTTCATTCTCCAAGGAGTGGTCATACCTACCTGTCTCGTCCGTTTTTCATGTAGGTCGGCTTTTGTTGCCGCAGTGAATACATCTGCTGAAGCAATTTTAGTGCCGCAAGGTGCCACCATCGCTTCGGTTTTCGGCGATGAAGAAGCCTGTATTCTTCCGCTGTCAACCATTTCGACAGATGACCACGTTTCCCCATCGCCCGCTCCAGTTTCGGCTTTTAACACCGCCATAAGTTCGGACCTTCCGCCAGAGGACAGGCAAGCATTGCTGCTTCTGCTGACCAAACACCAGAGTTCTTTTGGCGCGTACTCTTCTGTCCTAGGGAAGACATCAGCAGCGGTACCTGTATCGGATCCTGTAACAGACGGATCCTGTATCGTTCGTCGCCGTCCATACCGTGTGTCTATGTCTGAGCGGAAAATAATACAGGAGAACGTCGACGACATGCTCAAGAGAAATATTGTTCGCCCTTCATGAAGTCCCTGGTCTTTTCCTGTTGTTTTGGTACAGAAAAAGGACGGTTCTGTACGCTTTTGCGTAGACTACAGGGCACTGAACAAAATAACACGCAAGGACGTATATCCAATGCCTCGTATTGATGATGCCCTGGACACTTTACAAGGTGCTGAATACTTCTCGAGCCTAGACCTCCGCTCTGGGTTCTGGCAGGTTCCCATGCACGAGGCAGACAAAGAAAAAACAGCTTTCGCCACACCCGATGGTCTTTACGAATTTAACGTGATGCCATTCGGGCTGTGTAATGCTCCAGCCACATTCGAGAGAATGATTGATACAGTCCTCCGTGGCCTTAAATGGAGAACCTGCCTGTGTTACCTCGACGATATCGTCGTTTTTTCCTCGACTTTTGACGACCATCTGAAGCGCTTGGATGAAGTCCTAACATGTCTTACCAACGCCGGACTTCAACTAAACACCAAAAAATGCCGATTCGCGAGCAAGTCCATCAAGGTGCTCGGGCATGTTGTGAGCAAAGACGGAATTCGCCCTGACCCGGACAAAATTAATGCTCTAGGCAATTTTCCCCACCCTGCCCGCCAAAAAGACCTCCGCAGCTTCCTTGGTTTAGCTTCCAATTTCCGGCGTTTTATTCGTAACTTTGCTGCCCTTGCTTCACCCCTCCATAAACTTCTTGCATCCGCTGCCCCATTTGTGTGGTCTGAAGATTGCGAAGCCACCTTTCAAAAGCTCAAGCATGCTCTAACATCTGCGCCAGTGCTGCATCACTTTGACGAAACGGCAGCCACTGTACTGCACACAGACGCCAGTGGACATGGCCTTGGTGTTGTGTTGTTACAACGCAACGCCTCCTCTGTGGAGAACGTTGTGGCCTACGCAAGTCGCGCATTGACACCTGCCGAACGCAACTACTCAATCACTGAGCAGGAATGTCTTGCAGTTGTCTGGGCCGTACAGAAATTTCGTCCGTACTTGTACGGACGGCATTTCACTGTGGTCACAGACCATCATGCTCTCTGTTGGCTTTCATCGCTCAAAAACCTAAACGGACGGCTTGGTCGCTGGATTTTAAAGTTACAGGAATACGACTTTACTGTGACATACAAGTCTGGCAAGAAGCACATGGATGCGCTTCCCGCTGCCCTGTGTCTCCAGAAGATGATTCGCCATCCAATGCAGCCCAAGTCCTCTTCGCAATGGCACCCTTGGACGAAATCAATTCCGACAGCATCGAAGATCTACCGTCCCTTCAACGTGCAGACCGGTACTGCAGAAACCTAATTGATCAACTTACCGGTTCGACGAAGCCACTTACCAACCGCTTGCGCCGCCAGCTGCAAAAAATTCGACTTTTCGGCGGTGTTTTATACCATTATAATTACGACCCTACCGGTGACAAGTGGGTTGCCGTCATCCCCCGATCTCTACAGCAGCATATTCTGAGGGTTTTTCATGACGACGCTACTGCCGGACATTTAGGTTTCCACAAGACCTACCACCGCGTCAAAAGTCGTTTCTTTTGGCCTGGCCTTTCCACCAGTGTCGCCAAATACGTCGCCTCCTGCGCGCCCTGCCAGCATCGTAAACGGCCAACGTCACCTCCGGTTGGAATGCTACAACCGCTACCTTGTCCGTCAGCACCGTTCGAAGTCATCGGCATAGACCTGTATGGTCCTTTGCCCATTTCCACAGCTGGCCAGCGTTGGGTTGTGACCGCCGTTGATCATCTAACCCGCTATGCCGAAACCGCCCCTCTTCGGACTGGCTGCGCTGTAGAAGTCGCCGAGTTCTTTTTGCGCTCCATATTTTTGCGCCACGGACCTCCTCGAGTTCTCCTGAGCGACCGCGGAAAAACATTTCTGTCCGCTACTCTTGCGGAAGTTCTTCGTGCCGCCGACACCATTCACAAAACTACGTCCAGTTATCATCCTCAAACGAATGGTTTGACTGAACGTTTTCATCGAACACTATCCGACATGCTCTCTCTGTACATCCGACCGGATCACAGCAATTGGGATACAATACTTCCGTTCGTAACATACGCATATAATTCCGCAGTTCAGCGCACCACAGGTTTTTCGCCCTATTTTCTTGTCTATGGCCGCCACCTCCCTCCGTTCTGGATTCAACTTTCTTGTCGGCACCTGTTGACTGCACGGCCAGTGTTCCTGAACAATTCGCTTCCCGTGTCGCTTACTGCCGCCGTCTCGCCCGCATGAACACAGAAGCCAGCCAATACGCCCGCAAGCCTCGGTACGACGAATCTCATCGCGACGTCACGTTTCACCCAAGGGACGAGGTCTTGTTATGGACTCCTGTGCGTCACCCTGGCCTTTCAGAAAAGTGGCTTTCTCGGTATATCGGACCCTATACAGTGCTCGAGCAAACGTCTCCTGTAAATTATCGCGTGGCTCCAAACAGTGCCGTTACCGATCGTCGCTGCCGTGGAACAGAAATCGTCCACGTTTCGCGGCTCAAGCCTTATGTCCAGCGGTCCGACACAACCTCGACAGCGGCCGGGTGACCGCTTTCGAAGAGGGGGGAGATAAGTGTGAGGACAAGGAGAATCTACAGTCTTGGGACAATCTACTGTGCTGGGACAATCGCCGTGATCCGATAGGATGCCCTATCGTCATCGCTTCATCTTCATCTCGGCTTCTGGCATCATCATCACCGCTTCCTGACGGGGTCTTCCTCGGTTATCGGCTCTTCGAATAAACCGCCCTCCTTCACGAGTCCTCGACTCTCCTCTCTCAATATATATATATATATATATATATATATATATATATATATATATATATTGAGGAGGTACGACTTTCGTTCTTCTTGACGGTAGCGGGCAGGTTTTCAAGAAAAATGTATTCCAGTCCCCCGCATTCAAGCGATATGTGCTTTGCGGGAATATTTCGATGCAGGAGGTATAGTGACGGGCCGTCTTGGCGAAGGTCCACCGGCATCTGTCGGAACGTAGTGGTAGCCAGTGCTACCGAGATTTTAGCTGGCACCACTGTCTCTTGTAATGATATGAAATCTAGTGTAGTCTGGATGTCTTGCCGTATGTGATTGATAAATCTATTGAAGGAGCCCCGTTTGGACCTTGCCCCATGTTGGTCAGAGGCTAGTTGGACGACGCCAGCCAATCGTACGGCTTCGTCATAGGGGGGTTCACCGTGTCCCCGTGCACATGGATAAAGGGAGGAGCGAATAGTTCCGACTTGCGGGGGTGGTGTTTGCGATGATGTACGCGCCGACGGGAGTATAGCTACTTTAAATTCGAGAGCGGTGGCATTGCATAGTGTAACCTGATATTGGCCAATGCAGTGTATAGGGCAATGATTGAGCATTGAAGCTCCTCAAACCCCTGCTTGGAGTGCTGCTCAAGTTGCATTTGATGGCTTTCTTGCGATGGGCGATCTGCCGCCTCCTCGGCTCTTCTCTTGCTGCGGGGAGGCTTTTCTTCAAAAGAGCGTGAGGTTGGTGTTCAGGCTGACGAGGTTGCCGGAATACAGCTACGTTTGAAGCCGTAGAGGGCTGCGCAGTACAGGAACGCTTCAACTGGCATCAACCAGGAACAGCCTCCTTGTGAGCGCTACAGACCATGGACATCACAGAAGCGGAGGAGATGGCCATTGCTCTGGCCCTCACACAGACGCCGGCAAACACGATCTTCACCGATTCGCAGCAAGCATATCGTAACTATCGGGGTGGGTCTCTCCATCGACCCTTAGAATTGCTACAAAACAAAAAACTCAGCCGAAAAATCAAATTACTGTGGAAGCCGGCCGCTCACGCCCTCACGGAGAGCAACACAATGCTCTTCGACAAATGCACATATAAAAAAACATAAATGCGATGAGATATGAAGGGGGAGGACAAGGGCCGTCGTAAAACGCATCTCATGCACAGCAACCTCCACTTCACTAAGCATTCAAGTCAACTGAATATTCGAGCAACAAGTTTTTTTCCACGCCCGCTCACGCCCTCATGGAGAGCAACGCGTTTGCCCACCAGAAGCCTGCGCACTCGCACCCCAGGCTGAGGGGGCATACGTGGAGTACTGCCTGCTCCTTACTTTCAGGGAAATCACGCAGCAGTATCGGCTACAAAGACAGACACGCCCTCTTCTTCATCCTAGCGTCTCTAGAGAGCAACAGGCAGCCTTTTGCTCCCTTCAATCTGGACCCTTCCCCCACCCAACAAAACGACACCTCGTGTTCCCGGATCATTACGCTACCGATTGCAAATTTTGTAAAAAACCAGGATCACTCTGCCACATAATTGGGTAGTGCTACTTCATATATTCCAGCCCTCTTATATTCCCCCACCCCCTCTTTTAGAGTCTAGAGCAATGGGAGGTTTCGATGTCCAGCTCCTCAATGGCGACCCAGCTTGCGCTGGCCGACAGGGCTAAGGAGGCTCTGACGTCATATGGGCTCCTGTTAACAAGGAACCATTCCCAACGGGCCACAGGACCCACTTTAGACGTTCAATAAATACATTCTCTCTTTCTCTCTCTCTCTCTCTCTCTCTCCATCAGCACTTCGGAAGGTAGCACTGGAGTAAGAATGAAATCTTTCGTAATTTTTTAGCAATCTTTTTTTCAATGTGTACTTAAAACAGTAGATATTTGCTCTGGTTATACAGTAATCCCTCGTTATAACAAAGTCATCTAGACGGCAAAAATTTCGTTATAAGCGGTATTTTGATATCAGCGACCACTAGAGAAAACTAAAGTACTTGAGCTTTAATTGTGCCACAACTGCGAGGAATCAAAACACAATGTATTCAGGGAAAACCTTATTCAGGTGCAAAAAAGGCAGTGAGCTCTGGCTGTTTCATGTTCTTGCCGGGCGCGAGCAACCTCCGCTCCAATTTGACCAAGCAATGACTGGCGTCCGAACGCCTCGCAGGCTTCAGAGGGAATGAGGAGGGGAAGGCAGGGGCCACTTCGATAGGGGAGGGGGGGGAGGGCGGGCGGGTGTCACGGAACGCTACGAGAGTGTCACGCTTGAAAGCGCTGCAAATTCCGCTGCTCGAGTCTGAGGTTGTGTTTGTTGATCTAAAAAAAAAAACAATTAACCGGTGGCTCATTGTAGGTACACAGCGAAATCATGACAACTGACTTTTTTTGCACTAAGGGCTTTGCGTGAATATTGGGCATTTTTTGCTCAAGGTGTGCAGCCATGCAGTTTGCAAAACAAGAGCTTTTGGGCGCTCCGAATCTCGACGACACTTCTAATTCTACGCTTCGAGTGTCACTGTTCGCGCACCGTCGCGTCCACGCCACTGACCATTCTCTAGGAACAAAATCCAATCACTTTACCACACATTTGGGCTGTTTGTCAAAAGTGAGATGGCGTAAACCGAGCATGACCAGCTCGAGAAAATCGCCGAGGAAACACCAGCTTGTTAACCCGCCATATTCACCGCCTGACTCGCCGCTGGGTCGCTGGTGATCGGCGACGCCTCCGCTCGCCACTTCGCTCTAAGCGGGTCCAGCTCATGGTGCGCTTCGATTAATGCGGCCTAAAATGCATGCGTTTGGGTTGGGACCAAAAGAAATGTCAAATAAAGCGATATTTCGAGTAAAGCGATTTTGTTATAACGAAACGAGGGATTACGGTATGTTTTTCCGTCAATACATTGCCATTTTTATTTTAAACGTTGATGTACGCTATACAAACCCGTGGTTTAGCCTCCCCGCAACGCACTCAATTGGCCAATCTATGCAGCCAACCATAAAATTTCAGCGAATGACGATGTCGAGCACACGACTGGACTCAGAAGTATGGCCTGCGCTGTGGCATCACGCAGTGCAAGCATGGCGTTTTGCATAGTTCAGGGCCACAGCGCAGATGCCATTTTTAAATCAAAGGGATCCAGGTTGCTGCAATTCGCAAATTTTCTTTGTTGCGGAATAGATTGGTAACTCGAGTGCGCTGTGGTGTACCTTAACACCGGGACTGCATATATAAGTGCAAATGCAGCAACCCACCCCAAATCATTTACTAATTTTCCCCATATTTGTTCTCCTTTACACTACACTGGTACAGCATTATATCAAGTTTATTATAATCAACGCAGCACATTTTAGTCACTTTCCAATTTATTCGAGCAAGTTATCTACATTTTTGCCCACCTTATCACGTTTGCGCCAGCCATTTATAAAAGAATTGCGGGTTGTCCATGCTACAGCGCAACTAAGTGACCAACCGCTGCGTCCGAGGGAGAAAATTGGAGGAATAACTCTGACACGTACAGGATTTCACACGAAAATGTGTTATGTGCTGGTACACCACGCAATGCAAAACCCAATGAAAAAAACTAGGAGTCATTCCACTCTGTGAAGGTGCATGACCAGCGAAGCTTTTTAAAAAAGCACACGATAATAGGTGACACAGAATTTAGGCGAAAGATATGGGCAAATTTTATTTTACTCTCGCGTTACGCTACAAAGGAGGCGTATTCCAAGTTTGATCTGGAGTTATACGTTTCGCTTGAAACACAATGCTCTCTTGTCCTGTCAGATCGCATGGTCCTGTCAGATCGCATGGATGCTGGTGCGTGTTATTGGCCTCCTTTACGTCAAGATAATTAAGGACAAGCAAGTGCCCTGAATCAGTGAGGCAGCTCAGATGGCGCATGAAAGGAACGACTGTGTTAGCAAACCGTCTGTTGCGTTATCTGACCGTGAACTACATTTCCTGCAATGTGATGCCATACGCGACAGGCCACTGTGATTGTCAAAATGTTTGGCGTGTTGGGTGTATTCACTCTTTCTTTGTCAGTATTTTTTTCCCTCTTTTTACTGTTCCTGCTAAGGCAAAGCATATACATCTGCCGTTACGTGAATAAAGAATCAGTTGGAAGTTAGCGCTCGTCCATGTGTATTCTTTCCGTCCCGTGTGTTTCTCCTGCGCTACATTTGACCAGTATGAATTACCAACTAGCCCAGTCTACAGCTTTACTCCTTTACCCACTTGATAAGAGTGAATGCTCATTCGAGAGCATTGCGGTGAAACCTGTCCATGGAGGTTTTTTTTTACATGCGAAAGTCCGCGCGCTGACGTGCGTAATGTTAACGCGAAAATGCACTGTCTATGCAGCCGCTGCTGTCAAGCACGTCGAACCTGAAGAAGTCGACTATCTATGACAAGTTGCATCCATGGCTTGGGTCGGGCGGCCTGATAACCAGGTTTGTTATAGATAAGAGCCCTAACCTTGCATACTTTGTAAGTGCCACCAGGAGGTTGTGACGCTTGTTAAAGCCAGATTTCTTCTCCGTCCGACATGTTGGATCCGACATACCGGATACAACTTGCTGGACCGACACATGGGCCCGTATCGGGCATAGAGTTTGGTGTCGGGCGACCGTTTTCTTTTGCATCCGCAGCAGGACCATGACAGCAGTGTCGGTCCAACCACGTCACTTGAATCAAGTATTTTGATTGGTTCATCCGACCTTATAGTACCTTTTGTTTATGGTCATCCAACTATTGTAATAATTTGAGAAAATTTAAGTTTATTTCTCGCAGCATATATGAATTTAGCGTACTGATGGTGGGAATGTTGGTCTCACTAGACGTAATTTGCCAGCAGCCGTAACGTTTATGTAGACGTAAGCGCATTGGAGTGCTTCCCCTAAAACCGGTGCATATGCGGCGATGCTGCAGCTAGGCTCGTACAGGGTTCTCTGGGTCGGGTTTTAAGCGGCGGCGGCACAAAATCTACCCTTCCCACTTTTACGAATGTCATGCGGCAAGATCGTTCTTACTTTAAAGCATAGCCTCCCTACTAGCAATATGTAACGTGCATCCACGTAGCAGCTCACCCAATGATTACGCAGGAATAAGCTCTCACTCAGCGCATCGCATTCTGATATGGCGTGCATGGGCTGTCTATTTGCATTGTTGCGGCAAATGTTAGAGCTTCTTTCGTCGACTGGCATGAGCGCTGGTAGTAGTTCGGCGACGCAGGGTACGAAATCTGATACAGAAATATTGGCAGCATATATATAGCTGCTTTGTTGCAAACATAATTCAGTGTAGCAGTCCACATTTCTTAAAAACGCCTTTAGGATTTCTTAAACACATCTGCGCAACTGTGGGAGCCAGCGAACATATTTAGAAACTAGCACAAACAGGATTAGTTCCATAGACCGGCGCTGCGGTCATTTTTTAATATTTTAACAGCCAATGCCGGCTTTGACATCGTTCTTTGTTTTCTACAACGAGATCACTTTTACTGGACGATTGTACAAGGCTCTCATCCAGGTCAATATAGTTTTATAAAGTAAATAAATTTTACAGAAAACCCAACTAGACACATGAATTTAACACTTTGCTGCATATTTCCATTGTTTACAGATAATTACTACAGATTTTATTAGCAGATTAGCAAAGGCTTCGAACATGGTTCAGGATTGTAAAAACAGGTGCCCATACACAATGTCTGCATATGGTACCCATATACCTGAACCAACGCCGCCTGTATAAACATTGCCTAACGCGTCGCGCGCTTTTCAATGGGAAAGGTAAGGACGCTTAGTTCAGGCACTCATCCGCTATGTGGCGCGCGCCGGCGGACATCTCGCATTACGCCACTGCCCGCGAATCGCGAACGCTGCACCCACTTCTACGACGTGTGTCTGTCAGCTTGCCTGTTGGGTTTCAAGAGCCGTTTTGCTTGCTCACATATTAGCCGCGACGGGGCGCTAGTTCTGGGGCGCACTGGGGATCGCGTTCAATGTGGCGCTCGCATCATACATGGTGCATTTTCCCTAAGATAACTGACGGAGGCGGAAATGAAATAGTGTAAGAACGTATTAATTGTCGGATAGACAAATAGCGAACAGAAAAACAATATTTTCGGATGGTGCAGCCATTATTTTTTTATTATTTTTGAAGAAAAATTTGCGTGCACATTTTTGGTTCAGGCGCTCACGTCTATCATTGCTTTCAAAAATATCACGTGCTTGTAAATTTCAGAACATTATAGAAAACAAAAGAATAAGCAGCTGACGGCCCAGCCACGCTGACCGGGCGCTTCTAGAGTACAGTCCTCAATTTTAAAAGTGCGTACCGATGCGGAGTGCAAACAGTGGGAGAAAAAACAAGACCGAAATGCGGAAGGGACAGAGGGGTGATGCCCCTCTAAGAAAATTTCGGGGCCCGTGATCCAATAGATAAGCGTGCAAAGCCCGCACCAGCCTAGGGCAGCACAAGTGATTTTGCGTACGTGGCAAAGGCGGTTTTATCAGCGACAGACCAAGACAGACTGGCATGGTGAAAAACAAGAAGGCGTAGGAGCGCCACCTGGGGAACGCTAAACAAACTTTTAACTATTTTGCATAGTTTCCGAGAAGCGGCACTGGCTGGCGGACATGAAAGCACGCAGGAAGGCTACGGAGCGGGGAAGGGTAGGAAAGAGGCAACAGGAGAGTGGCTGTTTGGACATTTTTTGCTGACGCGTTAGGCAATGATTATACAGGCGGTGTTGCCTGAACACATGAGGGATTTATACAACGGAATGGAAGTTTTTTAAATGCAGAGCATTTTAGTAACTCACGATGTCACCCGCGTTGGCGTCCGTAGTCCGCACCCTACACTATATAAAGAAATAATACCTTCCGGCGCCAGGTTTCGATCCCACGACTCTGCGGGCGGAACGCAAGGTACACGGCACTTTACCGACTGCTCCACGGAGCCGACACAGAATGGGAGGTTACGCACGCGCCTTATATCCTTGACTCATTCAACCGTCGGCCACAGGTGCGCCCTCTCCCCCGCGTCCTCCTCGCCTTCTCTCCGCTCGCAACACCCTCTCTCGCCGCGTTCGGTTCGCGTTCCTGTGGTGGCGCGATTTCGGCGCTATAACACTCTCTCGCGAAGGGCATTGGATTGGATTCGATTGGATTGGATTGGATTGGATTGGATTGGCTTGGCTTGGCTTGGCTTGGCTTGGCTTGGATTGGATTGGATTTGGATTGGGTTGGATTAAAGTGGATTGTGTTGGAGTGTGTTGCGTCATAGCCGCGCCACGTTGCGTCGTAGCCTCTCCACGTTGCGTAATAGCCGCGGCAGGGGGTTCACGGCACGTTTCACGTTTCACCATCGACTTCATCGACAATGTCTACGCTGGAAGACAACAATAGGGGATATTCAAAAAGAGGCGCCATCTATCGAACGAAATGCAAACTATGCGCCGCCATTTTGAGAGCGGCGCCGCTCGACGCGGAGTTCTTCATTCCGTACACCTTCGTACGGAAGCGAGCTCAATCGCTCGACAATTACAATGCCTTCGCACTGCTGCGTGCCTCTGTGCACTCAGCGAGGTACCAGAAACGGCACAGGAGACAAGGTAAGCCCTTATTTTTATTACCAATCTTGTTTAACTTAATGAAAACAAGAGCGAATGAAGGAACCAAAATACAGCATAGGGGATCGCGCGCAGGCTGATCCGAACGGCTTCCGCTGGCGTCAATGTTGCGGCGTGAAAACTAAACACGTAGTAACTCAACAGTAATACAAGTTACGAGTATGTATTGCTACGCATGCATTCCTAACAGCACATGAGTGCGGCGAATGATAGCTAGCTCACGGGCAGGGACGGCTAAATTATAGCCCGGAGCATTGAAATTTCCTCTGTCGCGGCGTAAGGAAATGGCGTTGTTCTGGTTCTTCAGGTTCGCGGGCAGGTGTGTAAATATTTGGGCATGCCAACTGTGCTCTTTCGTAGCGTAACGAAATGTGCGCTTCGTGCGTGCGGTGCAATGCCTCGGCAAGCACGAAACGCACATTTCGCACACACGCCCATCCTTTGGCATTCGTAATGCGAGAGCGTACGTTCCGTTCCCCAGGCATTTTTTAAGTCTACATTTTATTTATCATTGTAGTCCTTCCGAGTAGGTCAAGGTAGGATTGCCGGATTACATCGATGGGTGCGCCCTACCTACATTTAAACACAGCATCTCTTTTCATCTGAGCTCGTGCCGGGCAAAACTAGTGGTGTCGACGGAGCAGGTTTGTTCATTCGTTTTGCGTTTTTAGGTTTTTCGCAAACTTATAACGGGTGTTGTTACGTACATCCGGCGTTATGAAAAAAAAGGGCAAAAGACGCATTTCCAAATACTAGCCAGTTGCCGGGCTCTCAACGAAAAAAAAAAATGTTAGACACGGCAGTGTAGACTGTTATAAAAAAGACAGTGGCAATGAAGCATACTGCTTTGGTGTTGACAATGCTATCTTCTAGAGCAGCTCATTCGCCAGCATTCGAGAAAGTTCCGACAGACGATGATTTTGGTTTATTTAGCCCTGTGTTCCTATGCGGGTTAAGAGAGTTGCAATGTCAGAGCTTTGTAAACAATATTAATTTGTGTCTGCTTTACACTCCAGGTCTCGTACCACCGTTTTCCACAAGCCTCTTCACTTCGAAAAAGCTGGATAATTGCCATCAAGCGGGACGAGGGCCCATTGTTCACGATAAAGAGCAACACAAAGGTCTGCAGTTCCCACTTCAAGCCAACAGACTTCATCCCTGGAGTGGCAAGCGGAAGGAGGATTCTTCGTGAAACAGCAGTGCCTTCAGTGTTTGTGTTTTCCAAGCCCAAAAAAGAAAGGAAGGCACCGAAGGTGCGTACCCCCTTGCCCCAGCAGAAAAATGCCCAATCCTTTGCTACACTAAACTTGCCCTCGCCTGACAGGGATGCAACTGAGGAGTCTGGAGGGAAAGATCAGGTGGAAGAGGTGGATACAGCCATCGATATGCAAGACAGTGATGAGGTGGAAACACTAAAGGTTGTTGTGCAGAAGCAGGCTGAGCAAATCGAACTGTTAAAAGAGCAGTGCAGTGGCCTGAAAAGGAAACTTGAAGAAGCGCAAAGCCGAGAAGCTCTTCAAGAAAAGAAGCAAGCCGGAGATCTCTCAAAGCTACAGAAACAGTGTGATGGTTTGACGGAAGAGTTGTTGCAAGCAAAGGCTGCTGCCTACAAAGCGGAGGGAGACCTCCTTGTGATTCAGCAGCAACTGGAAGAAGAAAAGTTGAAGAATGCACCTTTTTGCATTGACCGTTTCAAAGGCTCCAGTGAACAAATGATGTTCTACACTGGACTCCCCGACTATGACACCTTTGTTGCAGTGGCAGAACTAGCAGATCCAGGAAGCAACAGCCAGGGAAGGAAACGGAAGCTGGACCGAGAAAATGAACTGTTTCTCGTGTTAGTGAGGTTGCGGCTTGGCCTGTTTGAGCAAGACCTGGCGGATATATTTGCCATTTCGCAGCCCACTGTGTCGAGAATTTGCTGTGAATGGGTCAACCTTCTTTATGCTAAGGTGATAAAGATGCATATCTGGCCATCCAGGGAAGCTGTGAATGATACAATGCCTGCTTCGTTCACTGAAAAGTGCAAGAAAACCAGGGTGATTTTGGATGCCACAGAGATCAGGTGCGCAGTCCCCAGCTCCCTTGCATTACAGTCAAGCACGTACTCCCAGTACAAGTCTGCAAACACCTTCAAGGGACTCATTGGAATAATGCCGAGTGGTCAACTCTCATTCGTTTCCGAGTTATACACAGGCTGCATGTCGGACCGTGAATGTGTAATTCAGAGTGGGTTCTTGGACCTTAGCTTTGACGAAGGTGATGTTGTGATGGCAGACAAGGGGTTCAAAATTGCCGACCTTCTTGAAGAGAAAGGTGTCAGCCTGAACATTCCTCCTTTCCTGCAAAACGGGAAGCTGTCTGAACAAGAAGTGAGAGAGACACAGGAAATTGCCTCCCTGAGAATTCACGTGGAGAGGAGGATACAGCGAATCAAAGCGTTTCACATCTTCGATCGCCCAGTTCCCCTCACACTGGCACCTGTGGTGACTCAAATATGGACTGTAGTCGCCGTGCTAACTAACCTTCAGTCAGACCTGATTGCGAACCCCGGTGTGGCCTAGTCCAATGTTAGCATGAAAACAGATGTGGGTAGTTTAGAGAGCTGAATAATCATAAGACATGTACAGTGAAAGCTCGTTACTTCGAACTTCAATAATCCAAATTTATGGTTATTTCAAATTGTACGATTTGGTCCTAACAAGGCTCCATAGAAGTCTATGTATAAAGAAGCCCGTTAATTCAAACCCCAGTAGGCGCTGCTGCCACGGATAACTCAAACTATGTGCCGGCGCTTCGCACATGGCCAGAGAAACGCACCCAGTGCTTGCACACACTGCTCCATAGAATACAAGATATGCTAAAATCAATCTATATCCCACATGATGGAAGTTTTGGAAGACGCATTCATTGCGAACTACGTGAGGATGCTGTGGTGTGTTGTCCACTGACAGATGAGGGCATCATATGTCAGGTCAGAAGCACTGGCTTTGTGCACGTGTTTATTTCGTTATGCCTGCATTTCCTTGTGTGTGCATTATCTGTGAACCAGCAATCTATTTAAAATGTAACTTTATATTCCTTGTATAAACATAGTGTAGCGACTGTTGATATTTATTGCTCATCTGTTCTTTTTTTTCTTCTTCTTTTGTAATCATCAGAATAGCGTGCAGTGGTATGGGCACGTCGTGTAG
Source organism: Haemaphysalis longicornis (assembly GCF_048455015.1). NCBI lineage: Eukaryota > Metazoa > Arthropoda > Arachnida > Ixodida > Ixodidae > Haemaphysalis > Haemaphysalis longicornis. The sequence goes on from NW_027526314.1 coordinate 3,692,361, forward strand.
TGTTTGTGTTTTTGTGCATCAGATAAAGGTCACCATGTACTGATATTTTTATTTTTACTTTTTTTTACAAGTTTCTGAAGGAATATGTTTGCTTCATGGGGCATTTTCAAATCTTCCAAGCGTCCATGTATTTATATTATCCTTTTTCACGTGGTGCTGTCATGTATGCGGCCCTCAGGCACCTTCAAGCGGTAGCTAGCCGCTTTTCCCCTAAGGGACCCCCAACACTGTTGTTGGAAATAAACTGATTTGATTTTGATTTGAACCTGTCGCTGCCAACAACAGCAAGGAGGAGAAAAAACAAAGCATAGTGCGGCCGTCCGCTATGAAGTCATGGCCGTATGGAATGCCGCCCATCTCTTCTGTGGATTTCGAGAAGGCAGAGATAAGGTTTTGGCTACATTTGGTAGAGTAAAAAGTGCCAACTGTCAGGGACAAAAGTCAAGCGGCAATCACAGGCTTTTTCAAGCGTCAAAGTGTTGACATGCCCTACTGCTTCCCCACTGTCATTATTGTTCCTTATTTACAGTTTTCATTAATTCGAACTGAAATGGTGTTCCCTTGCAATTCAATTAATGAGCTTTCACTGTACTAACAAATCTGCATTTGGACCTGATTTCAAGCCCAGATGTCCAGTCAGTTGTTGACGGATCTCAGATGTGACTGGTACACAGGGCTGAATTTAGTCCAGACATGTTACTCTTGTGTAAATATATTGTGTGAATAAAATGTTTGTCATAAAAGAATGCAACTGAACACCTTTCTTTGATCAGTCATTCTACTTGATGGTAATGCTGACAGGTTGGTTGGTATATTCGCATGAGTTAAAGGGGTAACAGTTTTGTTTCTGGCAGAATAGACGCTGACATGCTGGCTCGCAGGTATGCACACAAGTTGGAGTCTGAAGTTTTGCCCGTGGCAGTAACAAAAACAGTACACGTTTTATTGGAGCACACAAATACGTACCAGATATTTATAGGGCTTGTTTAATGCAATCATTCCTGAACATGTTTTCCTTAAAGAGGCAAATGCAAAGATTCAGACAGTTATTCACTAGTAACATTAAACTTTAGCAGCTCCATTCATGTTAAAAAAAAAGACAGCACACTTCCAAGGTGCTCCTACGTTTCACAGAAGTAACGCAGCATATCGTTGAAAAAAAAAAAATCAAGCCGAGCCTTCATTGCCTCCCACTCAGAGTTTTCAAAGCGTATTCTTTCAATCGCAATCCACTTCTCAGAGAAAACAGCAAAGTCTCCCCACTGACAACCCGTTAATGCCATCTGGCCTACTACCTGCTGGTAGTACTCATGGTCGCGCAGCAGACGGGGTTCACTGCCATTAGTGAACTGCATATAGAAGTTCTCGTTGTCAGGCACGGTTTTTGGGTCAGAACCCGTCAACGAATACGGACACTTCACCTCCAGCACCCCAAACGTGCCTTCTTCAGGGTCGAAAACAAGCCTGTCGGGTGTTGCCCCCAACCACGGAGAGGCAGGGTCGACGAAAAGTCCACAGTGCTCCACAGTGACGTCGTGGCCCAGCTTCCGGAGAACGTTTGTGTAGCGATGGGTTGCAGCAGCTTCATTCCTCCTACCATACTGTATGGGCCGCACCCGCGACAGGTCCTTGGGGTCAAGCAAGTGGTGCAGGCCTTTTTGGGTCCAGCTTTGCCTCATCAGCACCTTGCCAAAGGCCGACGCAGTAAGACGGTGTCTGCGAGCACGAACCCATGTCTCGCTTTGGCTATGCTGTCGTGTATTCTTTTCCAGGTCACGTGCCTCCTGGATGGATACGGATATGTCCTGAAAAAAATTAAGCCTGCTAGTCAACCATGCTAAAGAATGCTTTATTTCAGTTTTTAAAAATTAAAAGAAAGTTAAAGTTCATGTGCAGCCAGAAAACTCGCTGGGGGAAAAAGTCCCACGGATGAAGTTCTACGACGGAAAAATGAAGGCGCACTGCAGTGCCTACACCAAAGTTAACTACAATATTGGGAGCTTTAAAGTATGCTGACGTTTAAACGCTTTAAAGTATGCTGACCTAACACCCCGGATAGGTGCCATGAAATTAAGTTGTTAAAAAAATTCCACCTTCAACTGACCAACTTCCATGTTTTGTTAGAAAAATCGGTTTTAGGTACTCACATCAAGAATGGCTTTCTCCCGGCTTGAGAAGTCTCCTTGAAATTCGTGCTGCACACTGTCCTCGAAGAAGTCCAGTCTTGGCAGAGGGAGTGACAGGCTCTTTCCAGGGCTCAAGTTCCCAAGCCAGGTGGTGAAGCCGGATGGTTGGTGGCCCTGGTGATAGGTTGCAGGCGAGCCAGACGGTGCAAGACCGAATTTTGTTGACACCATGGCTCCAGGATCGCTCAACAGGACAGCTGCAAAAGATGTCTTCCCCAGAGCCATTAACCTCTCGCCAAAGTTCTTGCAAGATTGAAGCACTCGCTCGTCATCCTTGCTTTGGGCACCACACAGATTCACTGACTTCGGGACTTCACGTCCACCCTCATGCACCCTCCGCCAATCCACAGACTGGACACTTGTGGGCTTGATTCCTTCGTGTCGGGGGCGCCTCCACCGCTGGGGCAACTCCGTGCAAGAAAGCACTGGTGGTGGCTCTTTGTAACCATGTTGTTGGAGGAGGACCAGCAAACGCAAAAGCGCAAGCACGTGGCTGCATGCACCCCCACTACCAGCTGGACACTGGCACGTTGTGGCCTTGACGACACCCGAGCTTCTGTCCAGGGTTACTTGAACTTGGTAGGGCGCACCTGCCTTCTTTTGGCTCCTGAAGCATGTGCCTCGAGCGTGGACAAGACCACAGCTAAAAAAAAAAGCAACAAGGAAGCTTTAAGTTTACTACATACCTTAGAAGAACCCTCAGTTCAATGTCCAGTTCAATGTTTCTTTTACATAAACGGGTGAAGTTTGTACACAATGTGCCTTGTGCTGACAAAAAATACATAAACCATCCATTTGTTCTACACTGACACTTGCTGGGAAACGTACTTGCTGGCAATGTAAAACCCCCGCTACAAGCACGCACGCGCGCGCACACACACGCCCGCCGCTTACTGCTTTTATGCTAAAACTTCATTTTCCTCTCTTTTATGCCCTCAAACCAGCGCACTTTGTTAAGCAACACCCCCCTTTATGTCTGCCGTTTGATGTCATTACAGAGCCGATAGATGCACGGCAGATGCATTGAAGTTCGCCAAATGTACGAGTTACGTATAAAAAGCACTTCGCATCTTCAAAAATAACATCTTATGCGTCCAAAAACCCTTCTGTAACCCTACAAACCTCTGTTGACGCCGTCGACGACCTCGGTCTAAGCGCTAGAATATGTTTACGAAAACACTAAACACTACGGTATGCTGTATGCTGGAATGTCCTCGGGCGGGTGCGCGAACCATGAAAATGTGTGGTGTAAAGCTTTTGCAGTTTTCGTACGAGCACGAAAATCTATACTTTACGCTCAGGAGTTCGAGCGCTTGCTTCTACCGTGTTGCACTGCAGGTAGCTTCGTAAACAGAACATCCGCAGGTATGGGAACGATCGCCAAGCGGTAGACAAGCAGCGAAACTAACGAATTAACACTACTTATGACATAATCCACAGTAGCACACAAGAAATAGCACTCACCTTACGTCAGGCATACAAGTAGCTACCGAAGACGGCTCGGCGTACGCCTCCACCGTGAAGTTGTACGCTCGCCGCTGCTGCCGTAGGGATGCGTCGTTTTCGGTGCAGAAGTTCGTTACCGTTGCATCGCTTAGTGTAGGAAGGACGCTTAGATCACGGACCCACCGAGAACTTGCCATAGCTAGAATCCACAGCCCGTTAAAACATCGAAAAACACCCGTAGAGCAAGTATTACAGCTAACACACAGCAGGCCGCAAGGTCAAACGACGGCGCCGACGCCGCTCTCAAAATGGCTGCGCGCACAGTGTTGCCAGACCACCTAGCGTTTTGAATATCCCCTATTACAACAACAACAACCAATACGTAATCCATAAGACTTGCAGGCACGCCCCCCGCGGAAATGCTCTGCATTTGATCGTGCCCCTCGCGAGGGGGATGTTTTGATTTTTTAATCACTCACAGATGCAGGTCAGACCCACCACCTGAATTTACTGGTGAATTAGAACCTGCCGTTTGGCCAAATTAATTTTAAAAAATTAGTTCACAAATTGCCTCCCACCCTTTCGCTCTTTCTTGTAGCCTGGGTTAATGCTGGGTTAAAGCTTTAATGGCAAAGGAGCCTCCACGATGATAATAGTGCCGAAATAAATAAATAAATAAATAAATAAATAAATAAATAAATAAATAAATAAATAAATAAATAAATAAATAAATAAATAAATAAATAAATAAATAAATAAATAAATAAATAAATAAATGATTTGACTGAGAGAAAGCTTCAAATAATACTGATAATGTTGGTCCCAGAAATGGCGGAGCTTGCTGCGTCAGATGGGGGTGAACACGGTGACGTGAAAAAAAAATAAATGGGGAAGGAGTGCATATATGAACAATGAGTAAGAGGGAGAATAAAATGAAATAAACAAGAAACAGAAAAAAATGGCAGTATTAGGAGAAAAGGTCCGATGATCTCAAGGTTATAGAACCTTCACCAATCCAGAGATAAAAAAAAGTGAAAAGAGCCTTTGTCCCTACCGCTGGGTTCGCATGATTCTGCTACAGCTCACGAAAGAGATTCCGTTCTAAAGTTTTTTTCATAGCAATCGCACAAGAGTTCTTTCCACTGTTTCGTGTTGGGTTGCATGCTGCGGGCAGTAGCACAAGAGATGACACAGGTTGTCTTTCCTGGAGCATGAGCGGACTGCATCCTGCAGTTCGCCCAGCCTATGCGTAAGCTTTCTTGAAGAGGGTGTTCACTGTGGGGAGTTACTTTTTTTTTCTAATCTTCTCGTGTTCAATGAGGGTAGAGCCTCAAGCAGGTGGACTAAAGGCACAAAATTGGTACGTATAAAATCTCAGTGGAAGAAAAATTGGAAGTGAGTAAATGGTGTGCTCAAGCCTGGAAAACCTCGATGTCATCAGCGATTGTCTCAAGCGCCATCGCCTTGGACGCTTCTGAAGACTCTACCACAGTTGGCATAAACTTGTTCATTTCTTTTTAGGCGTGGTAATATGACCACGTGTTAAGCTTTTTTTTGCACAACTTTGATGTCATGCAAAATGTCAACCAAAGAGGGCATGCCATTCAGTGAAGTTAGAAAGTTTGAATGTCATGCGGCAGAGCCAACTTTTACTGCTCTGTTATTCACAAATTTTGATCACTCCAAAAACACAGAATACTTCGAATAATAAAAGTATGCTGCGAATCGAATACAAACAGTATTCGCAAAGTGTTCAACGTTTTTAAAATTTCCTCACCTCTACTTTATTCTCCTGTGTTTAGCGGGCAGATGAGAAATATCTCTGAGATGCAGCTAAAGAATTGTGTCACATTTAAAAAACTGGAAGAACCTAAGAGGAAGGTTTGGCCAGAGTAGGTATCACCTACCCAGCAGGGGAACAGAAATGTCCTTCCAAGGCCCTGAAACCTACTGGCACTTTAATTAGCCGTCCACTATTGAATGTTGTGGCGAGTTAAAAGCGTTCATTGGACAACTTAGTTGAGAGCTGCGTGGTATCAACTGTGCTCACGAAGCTTGTGAAATGACCTAACCTTAACATGCTTTCAAGAGAACCCTAGCCCATGTTATGACAGTAGAAGTCATGTTGAGTACGCACAGTTGAGTCCACAGTTTCTCAACACGCATGTGGTTAGAGGAAACGGGTTCTAAGTTGTGAGGTACAATAACCACGTTATGCATAATGGTATGCTCCGTTTCTCTGGACCTCCAGCCTAATGTTAAAGGCAATGTGGCATTCATATGGGTGCATTCACTACAAAAAAATGTCATTTTATGTCGGACTGCTACAACTAGCAGAGAATGGAAACAATTGCATTGAGAAAAGGACTAGCCTAGTCTAGGGGAAGTGCTGCCAAAATACTTACATTGTTGGTACTGGACAGAACTCATAAGGATGGGACCAGCAGGTTTGCATTACAGGCATTGATGCATGCAAGGTATGAGGCTACCTCTGTGAGCCTGCCTTTCATGCCACAGGACATTCTAGGCAGCCTCACACAACGAATCGAGATCGAGTGCTGCATGCCCGCGTGACATCCATACGGACGGAGCTCAACACTGTCAACAACAGGTTCGAGCCCCTCATTTCTAAGGATGGCTTGGAGGAAGAATATACCCAAATACTGGAGTACACTGACCGCATCATGCAATGCTTGGCACAGCTGCAGCAGTAGATGACTGGTGACTGAGAGCAAGACTCTCCAGATCAAGCAGCAGCAACTCAAGCAATTGAAAGAACGAACGGGGACGGACCTCAAACAACAACGTCGCAACAGATGAATGTAAAATTACAAATAATTGAGCTGGGAAAAATCAGCACACAGCGGTATGACTGGCAGCCCTTCAGGAAGCTGCCCAGTGCACGCAAACAGTCGTGCTGCAAATGTATGTCATCAAAAGAAATGCAGCTGATGTGCCGACCAAGTTCTGTACACTGGAATCAGTAAGGGTGAACAGAACAACATGGAGGAAACGAAGAGCCCACATCCCACCCTCAAATTTTTTTAGTAGACCATCAAACAAGTGGATGGACATTAGGAGGTGCTGCTTACTTGAAAGGCAGTGTCACTACACCACAATAAGGAGATGACTGCTTGGAGCGCCTACACCACTTGAAAAGGCACTTTCTAAACTCCCTATTGGTGCCAGAACTACCGACGCAGTGATCAGAAACTACGACCGGCGAGGGATAGCTTAAATTATGAAGGACAGTATGAGTGAAGCCGATGCTGTTTACTATATGCCGCACCAGGCTGTTGCACGTGACGCTCACAAGCTTCGCGTGGTTTTTGACACCGCCCCTCAGCAAAGATATTCAACAACTTTGAAAGCGGAATGAACCTGACCGCCGATTTAGTCGGTCTATAGGGTGTATGCACTGGGCTTTCGAACGCACAGCAGCGTTATTTGCTCGGCTACTCCGATTCCATATGTACGGTTGCATTCTGCTGCTCAGGCGGAGCGTTTCCTCATGCGAAATGTAGTTTGCAGTGTTGTGTTGGCAAAAACATTTGTGTGAAGGGTGTCTTTTTCTGCGTAATTCCTGAGTTTGCGAATGCCTTGTCATAAGTAGTAGTCAGCATTGTTTTCGCTTCGAAATTCCAGGCTGTGCTGTTCAAGCTCCCTAAAACGGGAAACCCGAAACAAGCCGCACAACAAAAGCAAGCATGTCGCTTTTTTTTGTGTGTGTTCCGTAGCAAAGGCTGGTGGCTCAGTGGCTAAGGCGTTGCGCTGCTGAGCACGAGGTCGCGGGTTCGATTCCCGGCTGCGGCGGCCGCTTTTCTGATGGAGGCGAAAAGCAAAAACGCCCGTGTGTACGAGATTTCGGCGCACGATAAAGATCCCCAGGTGGTCAAAATTAATCCGGAGCCCTCCACTACGGCGCGCCTCATCGCCTGCGTTGCGTCGGCGCGTTAAACCCTACAATCAATCAATCAATCGTAGCAAAGGCTGGAGCAGTGCTTGAAGACGGTCTGACTTCTGGTGGCGAATTCGCAAAAAAGTAATCAATGATGCGTCTAATCAGTACCGAATCTGTTGCACCTGTTTCCTTTCAGGTGGGAACGACGGGTGTCAAAACTTTCACCTCGCATCTCGTTACATGCTTGAAACATTACGCAGTGGTCTCCGCACCGCTGTACGCGCATGTCCAACCGTTCGACAGGCGCGGATAATGCAGTCCGCTTTTTGTGCTATCTCCGTGTCATTCCCGTGGACTGATTTTCCTATTCTTGGGTTGCTTCGAACGATCACGACGCAAGTTAGGAAAATTTCTCTACCCTAGGCTGCGACGATATTTGATGTAGTGGTGGCGTGAGAGACAAGGTGCTGGCTTTATCATGCCGCTCAGGCATACTGCATGCTTCTTGGGGAGTACGAGAGATGGTGAGTTGCTCTAACAACAGTATTCTGGTGTGTTGAATGCAAGACCACCTAAGCTCCACGTAAGCTCCAGCTAAGGTTATCCACCTAAACTCCCAAAGGTGAGCAATTACGCATAGGTTCTAGGTGGAAACGGTCGCGAGATATGTATGAGATAAAATTAGGTGTGGCGGCGTCGAGAAATATTCCACCTATAATTTTCAAGTGCTTTTTTTTGGTGTAGATGAAGTGGTAATTACAAGCACGACAAGATTATGGAACATGCTCAGACTGCTTCAAAAACAGCACAGAGACAAGTGGTAAACAAGACCGCTCTAGTTTTTTGACCAGCCCTTGTTCTTGTCCTTGCGATTTCTTTGCATGACAGCGGCCCGCGCGGCAAAATGCAACCGTGCAGATGTCATCAGCGCAGCCAAGCAAATAGCGCCGCGGCGCGTTCGAAAGCCAAGTGCATACACCCGAAGACCAACTAAATCGGCGGTCAGGTTCAGTTCGCTTTCAAAGTTGTTGAATAATTTTGCTGAGTTACTGTGCGATGAGGCGTCAAACACCACCCAAAGCTTGTGGGCGTCACGTGCAAATTCCTGGTGCGGCATATAGTAAACAGCATCGGCTTCAGTCATGCTGTCCTTGTTAAGTTATGCTATCCCTAGCCGGTCGTAGTTTCTGATCACAGCGTCAGTAGTCCAGACACGAGCCTGGGGTGTTTAGCAAGTTCCTTGTCAAGTGGTGTAGGCGCTCCAAGCAGTCATCTCCTTATCGTGGTGTAGTGACATTCGCTTCCAAGGACGTGCTGCCTCCTAATGTCCATCCATTTGTTTGATGGTCTCCTCGGAAATTTTGAGGGTGGGATGTGAGCTCTTCATTTCCTCTATATTGTTCACTCTTACTGATTCCAGTGTACAGAACTTGGTCAGCACATCAGCTACATTTCTTTTTATGGCAGTCATCTGCAGCACGACTGTTTGCGTGCACTGGGCAGCTTCCTGAAGGGCTGCCACTCATACCGTTATGCACTGATCTTTCCCAGTTCAATTCTTTGTAATTTTACATTCATCTGTGGCGACGTTGTTGTTTGAGGTCCGTCACCGTTCGTTCTTTCAAGTGCTTGAATTGCTGCTGCTTGATCTGGAGAGTCTTGCTTTCGGTCACCATTCATCTACTGCTGCAGCTGTTCCAAGCATTGCATGATGCGGTCAGTGTACTCCAGTATTTGGGTATATTCTTCCTCCAAGCCATCCTTAGAAATGAGGGGGTTCGATCCCCTTGTTGACAGTGTTGAGCTGCGTCCATATATATGGATGTCAGGCGTGCATGCAGCACTCTCGATTCTTTGTGTGAGGTGGCCTAGAATGCCCTGGGGCATGAAAGACGGTCTCACAGAGGTAGCCTCATACCTTTCAATGCACCAGGGCCTGTTATGCAAACTTGCTGCTCTCATCCCTAATGCAGAAGGCTAGGACTCCAAGCGAGTTCTGTCCAGTATCAACAATGTAAGCATTTTGGCGGCACTTCCCTAGACTAGGCTAGTCCTTTTCTCAATGCCACTGTAAGTGCTCTCTGCCAGCTGTAGCAGTTCTAAATAACATGACATTTTTTGCATGCAGTGAATTCTGCACCATATAAATGCCACATTGCTTTTAACATTAGGCTGGAGGTTCAGAGAAACAGAATATACCACTGTGCATAACCTGGTTGTTGTAAATCACGGAACTTAAAACCTGTTTCCTCTAACCACATTGCTTTCCTCGCCCAATCGTCCGTTTTAGTATCTAACCACATGCGTGTTGAGAAACTGTGGAAACCAACTGTGTAGACTCTACATGACTTCTACTGTCATAACATGGGCTAGGGTTCCCGTGAAGGCATGTTAACGGTAGTTAATCTCAGAAACCGCGTGAGCGCACTTGATGCCACGCCGCCCTCAACAAAGTCAGTCAATGAACGCTTCTAACTCACCATGACATTCAATGGTGGCCATCTAAAGAAAAGTGCCAGTAGGTCTCGCGGCCTTGGAAGAACATTTCTGTTCTTCTGCAGGGTAGGTGATACCTACTCTGCCCAAACCTTTTTCTTCGGTACTTTTATTTTTTTTCTCCCTTTTTTGTACCTTTATTTTTTTTTAAATTTTGCTGGGTTGCTCTCATGCAATAAAAGCATTAAGTTCCATTTAAAGCAGCCATGGCCTCGGTCGGCCTTGCGGGGGTCTTTTGCTGCACCATCCCTGTTGCACTAAGTTCACGTGCTTGCGCCTCTTGTACAAAGTAACCGACAGGCGTGATGAGCTCGACAATGCCTAGATCGGGATATGTGCCAAGCTGACATTTGAGGCGCAGAAGCAGAATTGAAAGGGTGTCTCACTTCTGTCTCCCGATCGGCACCAAGCGTAGGGAGAAGTGGAAAAGGTCACTAGAACAGTTGGAAGCCGACTTTTTTCGCTGTGGTTCTAAGAACATTTGCGTTTGTAAGGAGTACTTTGTTGGTATTGGTATAATACGAACTTGCAACTTTATTGGCAGTGGGCACGTGTTTTTGCAACAAGACAAAGCAAGGCACTGCAAATGAATCGTGTATTCTAACTCTCAACTCAAAACATTGATTACTATAAGGCGCGCCGTCCGCATCAATTTTGACATATGAGCAGTGGGTGGCACAGCTGACTAGCTCCCACCTCTCCTCTCAGCATAGCCTGGTGGAGAGGGCCGTGGTGGCCAGCATAGGCCAGGGCATCCCGCGATAGAGGAAACCCACCACCAAGCGTGTGCCCAGACATCAGCACCCAAAGCTCGCCTAAATAAAGTTTACTCCTCCTCCTCCTCCTCCTCCTGCTCCTCCTCCTCTTTCTGACTCCCTCCTGAAGGAAGGAGTCAGTAGTACCAGAGTCTTTCAATGCATTACTGGTCACGAAACTTCGGCGCTCGTTTCATATAGGGACCGCGCGCGCCACTACAGACGCCACCGCCGCATGAAGGGCATCCAGCCGCCGCGCGTGCGGCGTATTGGCCTGCGCTTGGCGTGCAAACTCTCGCTGCTTTCGGTGTCTGCGCGCTGATTAAGTGTTTTTTTTTGTAGTAGTTAGCGGTGAATAGTCCAGTCATCACCTGCCTTCAATGGGGTTTTATTTTTCGAAGTAAATTACCGTAGACTTTGGCCGCGAACGGCAACGGCTTCTGCGTGCTCTGGCACAAGCGCTGCGCCGTCGTGTTTTCGGATTTTCAAATCTCTATTGCTTCTTTGCTTAAAGCAAAAGTTGGAAATATCACACATATGGTATAGCTGCGTAGTCACGGACTACTGCGGGCCTATTGATAATACAATAAAAAACCGAAAGAAACCAAGTACGCGTCGTTCAGACTAAGCTTAATAAATCCGTTGATTGCTCTGGAATGCACAGAACGCTAAAAGAGATAGCCCAATAGTATTGTCGTTTCGATGATTGGGTACATACTTGAGAACATCTAAAAACGCTGCAGAAACGTGAAGGATCAAAACACGAAGAGATATATGTTGCACCATGTGTCTTTCCGCTTCCACGCTTTGCAATCCTTGCAAAAACAGGAAGCAAAAAAAGAACAATAAAACTGATTTAATCAAACAAAAAATTCAATGTTACGAAGGGAGACAAAAGAGCGTGGTCCAGTGTATAAAAATTTATTTTTTCGCGCTCACACGGAGGAAACAGAATATTGCCACGTAACCAAGAAAGACGCAAAGCTTTAGCTAGCGAGCTCCTTTTCTACAAAAGACTAGCATGAAACACAAACGTCAAAGAAGCAGTCCGCAGTGTGACGTGCACAGATGAACGTTGATAAAGTGAGTTGCGCGGCGTTTGCTATACATGCATTACTCTCGGAAAGTTACTAATTTCAGATCCATGGAAATAGGACCGAGGACATTGTCGAATAAACAAAAAATCAAGTTGGCGACAAGGTGGCACCCTTTTCATATCAAACAATATTGCCAAAAAGAGCAAACGGGTGCTCCGGTTGAAACGCCAGATAAGAAACCGGAATCGTCCACGCGCGGTTACAAAACAAACAAAACGAACCCTAAGGGATAATTCGCGGACATATGAAAAGTAAAAGCACAAGGGCGTCCCAAAGCTTTTTTACACGCGAGCCTGAGCGCAAGGTAATACAAGTTGCAAACAGGTAATGAAGCACCGCTACAACCTGACTGATATGACAAAAATCCGGCTTTAAGTTAGCCTTGTACAATTCTAGGTCCGTGATGCTCTCAAAAGGGACATTGCTTTTTCCATTCTTACAGACAGTGCATTTCCACACACTTCCATACACTTATAATCGAAGCTGAAATCTCCCGTTTCTTGCCTTGGAATGGCGCGCCTCCATTTCTCACGCAGCTCCCCGTCGCTCGGTCAACAGAACAAGGAAACATTTTTGTTGTATCGTTGTACAAGGAACGACATTCCGGGACGCAACGCATGTTCGGCATCGTCGTTGCACTACTTAAGTCGCATCACAAGACCGCAAGATGTCGTTACATTTTTTTCCCGCATGAAACAAACGCAACTCGCCGCGGCTCTGCCGTTCGAGCCAGCGCAACGCCGCTCGAAGAGTGACCTCAGTGAGAGGGTGGCGTCACCGCGCAGCGGCCAAATGCAGCATATGAAGCTCTCCCATTGAGTTACGGAGCATTTTCGTGACCAGTAAAGCATTGAAGGACTCTGGTAGTACTAACTCTATGGAGTGGGAGTACGTTTCGTGCTTTGTTCGCCCGCAGAAACGTTTTTACGGCGCAAGAAGGTTCATTTTGCGTTCAGAAGGTGGCGCTCCGTAAGCGCGCAATTTTTAAATTGTGAGCCACGGCATTCGCGATCACGTCTCTTGCTACTGTGGAGATTTCTTTTTGTTTGAATGCGTTTTTAGCATTTCTGCGCGTACTGTCGCATGATATCAAGTTACTTAGATGGTCTAAGGGATTAGCAACCATGCTGAGATAAAAACGTATTCACGCTGCATTTTTTATTCAGTGACAAAAAAGTAAATTCTCCAGAAGACAAGTGGGGGGAAGGTTTATTACGCGAGTGGGTTCTTTACGCGAGTAAATATGGTACTATTGCTTGTATTAACTGGTGAGGCGTGCATGCAGGCAACCGTTCAAGTGCGCCGTCACTGGTTATATGGTCCCTAGAAATATGTGCTAGTCGGCCGTCCGCGCGCTTTCTCTGTGGGAAGGTGTGTCCGCGCCGCTGATGCACGCACAGCGCTGCGCTGAGGGCGCTGCGAGCAATCGGAGCGCCCGAGCGACCGGAGCGAGAGCGGCCGCAGGCCCGCAGGCCGGCCTGCGCCGCGCGCTACTGCCGCGGAGCGCGAGCGCGCATCGGGGTTTGTCGGCCACTTAGAGTGGTGAAATCGAATGGCACGAGGTACATCAGCTCACAATTGGAGGTACGATAGTACTATAAGACCTTTTAGTTTCACGTCCCGAGTTTTTCGCGAATTGGGCTACGGAGCCTCTTTGCGGCCGCTGAATTTCGCGAGTAAAACCGAAGCGAACAGCGTAGCCGTTTCGCTACCACCGCTAGAGCCATTATTAAAGTAAAGCTTTCTATGTCTCACTGATGCCCTATGTCGCCTCGAAAAAGCACTGCAGGAAAGCCCACTGTCTCTGACGACGGTGATGTTTGTGAGTAAAGTGAGAGGGGAAAAAAACGCTTCCTGTGGTCAGAATGGACGCTGGGTCGATCGCGTTATGACGCCGACGTCTATCTCATTGCGCAATTCCAACATGGTCAAAGCAGTTTGGATTTGGAGAGGAGTGCATGGACGTGCACAGGTAATTAGTCAGAAAAATTATCCACTCCTCCACTCCGCAACGACGGTTGAACACGAAGCTTTCTTCGCGTCAAATCAAACGGCAAAGGGTCGATGTCAAATCCGGTGCGATCATAAGTTCAAAATGCGTCCGAGTCAAAGTCAAAGCTCAATGAGTCAAAGTCAAAACTCAGAAGGCAAGGAATCGCTTACAAGAAAGCTTCGCGTTCAACCATCTTCGTCGTCAGACAGAGGGGTGTATGATTTTTTTACCCATTGTTCAGACAGAGAGATCCAGTTCAAAAAGAGCTCCCTTTGGCACCAGAAGCTGCGTTTGTTCCACATCGAAACAACCGGATTATTCCCGAACGTCATTGACAGTACAAGCACGCAGCCGGCTGGTAGGCTGACAAGAAGAAAAGCGAAAGCTTGAGTAAAATGTTGTGCCAGCAAAAACTTGTTCCTAAATACTTTGGGCAGAGTGCGGGGGGAGGGGGGATAAAGCGAGGTATATATGGTCATGACAGTATAAATAAACTTCATTATTTATACTCCTTGGTTTCAAATAGCCGGGATTTTAATGATTGGCCATTACACAAATATTCTCCCGTTTTGCTTTCCCCGCGTGCGTCTCGCAATTCACTCCGAGTATGTGGGTGATCAAAAAGATCCCGTGCAATGAGGAATGCAAGCGCATTTACTGATTTGCAGCCTGGTGTTATTAAAAATCAGTTTCAGGTACCCAATGCTGGCGAATGTTTCTAATCGTGGTATTCACGAAAATTACAGGCACACAAAAGAGATTTGATAGTACCCAAATTTTTGAAAACTTTGAGGTAAGCGGAGTGTTGGGTTAAGCGAAATGCCAAAAATGTATGGCCAGATCACTGGAATAAGAGCTAGTGCTGGTAACAAACGCTCCAATGCACAGGGAAGCTTCCGGAATACAGGCAAAATAATTTGCAGAAAAAAACAATGTTTATTAGGTATTGCGGAAAAAGAACTGCGTGATGCTCGCCTGTTTCGCGTACGCATCTGGTCCCACAAAAGTGTTCTCGAGCTTCTTAATGCCGCATCAACTGTTGGTCACCAACGCTATATTCTATCTTGCTGTGAAGCAGGCAAAGCATATGTTTTTCTTTTTCCTGCCGTTTTTGAAACTTCTTGAGACACGTCGTCGTCCATATGATCAGAAGCGTCTTCCCCAGCTATATCAACGCTGTAGGCGTCAGACAGCACTCCGCTAACGAGACATCGGCCCCGCACAGTGCGTACCCCGCGTAAATTTGCCGTTCGCGACGGTGTTCGGTACGTAATGGGAGCTAAGCGTTAACCGAGAGCTTATCAGCTGCCGGCAGCGATGTTGCAATGTGTCCTCTTTGTCAACATTTCGAGATATCCGTGATCCCCGAAAAGACGTTTCGGGACAAAGGGTGGAAAATGTCGCCTATGGCAGGTATATGCACGGCAAAAAAAGGTTTCGACTTAACCGATATTTCGAGATATCCGAGTTCGAGTTATGGAGAAATCACTGTATCTGATGACTGAAGGTGATAAAACTTCGTATGCATGTGCACACGTCTTTTTGTTTTATTCGGTATTTATATTTAACAGATTCCCAATTGACTGGATGTAACTGAGGGGGCCACGAAGACGTGCGCTTAAGGGCCTCCAGATCAACGATGCGAAAGGTCAGAAAGCACCGGTTCAAGCTGCTTTATTTGCATACGCGTACAGGGGACAACATCTTTGGAAACTTCCAAAGAAAGACGGTTCCAAAGAGCTATACAAGGGAAAGAACGGTTGTTTGCTTGGTAACGTAGCTGAAGTCCCGCATGAAGTTTCCCAGCTGGAAAACGATGCCGTGCCGGCAGTGTTCCCGAAGCCCCCGAGTATGTGTCGAAATCGGTTCGACGCATACTCAGGGGCTAGCGTAACGACACCATTCCGCAGTTTTTACAAGGCTCGATCCTTCATAATACGCGAAAACGTACTCCTGTCACTTCACGCTTCGGTTAAAACTCTTTGTACTGGTAGGAACCAACTTATTTGGCTAATTTTTTTGTCAACAGAAACGGATAGGGTTCGAAAAGGGGCAGCTAAAATGGGCTGAACCCACCCAGAAATAGGGCAGAACTACGAAGGCAGCAGCGGCACGGCAGAGCGCCGTCCACCGCTGCCCATCGCGCCGGCCGGCCACCGCGCTCCGATTGACTGCAGCGCCGCCGCTGCATGCATCACGGAGGAGCCCCCTTCACGGCCGGCGGACGGCAGGCTAGCAAATATTTCTAGGGACCATACTGGTTAAGTCGGGCTCCGCGGGAGGGCGGTACTTGTCCGTGCTAAGCACATGACTGTGTTGCACGCTAGAAAATCTACCTCATCAAACGCAAAGTATTGTCTCGAGTCCGCTGTAAGTGCGATTAATAACATCTCTGCTGACACCACGGTTGAATATCGGGTTGAAACGGAGCAGACGCCGCACTCCGATGTTTTTTCTTAAATGCAGAGCATTTCTTTAACTCACGATGTCACCCGGCGTTGGCGTGCCTCGGCTTCCGCAACAGCCATTCCAGGTGCGCCTCTCCCCCACTCCTCCTCTCCCGCATCACGCTACCCTCCTCGCTCTCAACAACAGGTCCGCACCCCTCCCCCTACACTATATAAAAAAATAATACTTACCGGCGCCTGGTTTCGATCCCACGACCCTGCGGGCGGAACGCAAGGTACATGGTGCTCTACCCACTGCGCCACAAAGCCGACACAGAATTGAAGGCTGCGAACGCGCCTTATATCCTTGACTCATTCAAACTACGTCAAGAAGCTGCTGATATAACGCATTCACTACCACCAACTCCCCAAACACTAAACGTTAACGCAATACACCCACCCCCTATGCGACGCATTTACTCGAGTCCCCCTCGCGGGGAGATGGGCCCTTTTTCGTTAGCGTGCGGGCTTAGTGGCCCAAGCTGCGTCATGTCCGTTACGCATCGGCCATGTCTGTGGCCATTTCTAGTGTTGCCAAGCGAAGAAATTGTCAGCTAAACTTTTCAATGAATACCACCTATAAGGTCCGATGAACCAATCGCAGTAGATTAAAATGACGTGTTTGGCCCAACACTGCCGTTGGGGTCCAAAACGGTCGCCCGACACGGCCTTGCGTGTCAGTCCGGCAAGTCGGACATGATGGATCCAACTTGTCGGACGAAGAAGCTCTCGACAGGGCCCGACAGGGCGTGTCGGACGATGTTGTGCGCTGTCGGACGAAGAAGAAAACAGGCTTCCCATATGCCCTGGTCTCTCAATGCTTCCAGTGCTGCACGTGCCGGTTTCTGCAAAGTCAAGCGCTTTTTCGTAGCATATAAACGCCATGGGAAGGGTTTATTTTACCCTGAAAATATTTTAGCGCTATATTGATGACGTAAATTTGGTCAATTGCTGAGCAAACTGTTTCAAATCTATCCCGTTGTATCCATTGTTAGAATCCTAGGCTGATGTGGTTAACTGTTATCTGTGTAACTAACTTGCGTACAACCAAGAGTACGCTGATGGGCCTCGAATTCTTACGCTCTTTGACATCACTCATCCTGTTAGTCAGAATTGTGTGGGCATTTCCCCAGGCTAGACACAGCCGTAGTGTCCCGAGACATCCTGAAAATAGTTTTGCAGCATTTTCTAGTGCAATGCTGCTCGTCTTTTGAGTATGGTTATGCCGCTGTCCCTTGCAGCATTTCCTCCTCCCTTAAGGTTATCATTGTTTCTTGCTAAACTATTCAAAACAAATAGTTTACCAAGTTTACCAACAAATAGCTAAAAAAAATCGAAACAACATTTGTGTTCAATAAAACGGACGTATCCTTTGGCTTTC
Source organism: Haemaphysalis longicornis (assembly GCF_048455015.1). NCBI lineage: Eukaryota > Metazoa > Arthropoda > Arachnida > Ixodida > Ixodidae > Haemaphysalis > Haemaphysalis longicornis. Next base: position 3,710,063 of record NW_027526314.1, read on the forward strand.
ACTTGGCACGTCAGTTCTAATTGCATGCCCGTTGTGCTGGGGTAAAAACTCCTACGGAAAAGGGCAAGTCATTGCGCGAAACAGATTTAGTTTACATATACTAGGCTTGCAGGCTGCAGCTATTTTTTTTCCTTACAAATGGGTGCAAACTTATAACATGGTCCGACCACGACGTCGGGCCTAAAAAATAAAAAATAACATATAGTTGTGAAAAGCCAACGAAGATGTCAACATTCCTGCGGCTGGAACACATCGGATAGTACAATGACCCCGCCGCGGTGGCTAAGGTGTTGTGCTGCTGAGCACGAAGACGCCAGTTAGATTACTGGCCGCGGCGGCTGTTTTTCTCACGCTGGAGGCGAACAGCAAAAACACCCGTGTGTTCGAGATTTCGGCGCTCGTTAAAGATCCCCAGGTGGTTAAAATTCATCCGTAGCCCACCATTACGGCACGCCTCATCACCTGCGTTGCGTTGGCGCGTTAAACCCTACAATCAATCAATCACTAGTACAATGAAAAAAATCGTTGCTGCGCAGCTTCGGAGAACGTTGGCGCCTACACCGGAAACTTCTCACACCGGCGTTCCACTTCCGGGTGCTGGATAATTTCCTGCCCGTTATCAACGAGCAGGGCGACCGCCTCGTCGAAGAACTGAGCCACCTGGCGGACGGAAAAGCCGTCAACCTGTGGCCTGTGCTATCAAAATGCACCATGGCCGCAATTTGCGGTGAGTTTTGACCGATTATAGGGAGCAAACAACTTGCTATAATAAATGCTTTGGTATTATGCCTTTTTAAATACAAGAATGACGACATGTGGAGGCCTGCCGTTTATTCTGAGTTTGACAAGCATGTTCTGTTTCTCGGCAGCAAGCCGGTCCTGCTCTCGGCTCCCAAGCAATATCATATACGCACTCGACATGAACCTCGCAGCACTGACCGATGGAATAATAAAGACAAACTACGCCGAAAAAAATATAGTATAGGCAGAGGACATAAGAGGCACAGAAAGAGTACCAAATGTGCTGCTAAACACGTGGTGTGAGCTCCAGCTGTACATGGAGTAAACAGCAGTCCGTCTCATGAAAAGCCTGGTGCCCACAACAGCACAGGATGACCTTCGGTGTAAATTTCTGGCCTCTGAGACATGCCTTGAAAAGAAATTATTTTGTTTTGGTTTCATTCAGCTTCTTCTTGGATGCTAGCTTAGAGAGTGTCATCCCAGTGTTCAGTTTCCAAACAACATCGAGCAGTTTTTGCACGTCAAACGTTTTTGGGTTACTCGTCCGGGATTTCAAGGCAAAGACGAAAACTTCGTGCCCGCAAACCTCAACAAACCCGAATGAGAACAATTAATGGAATATATCGAAGGTGCCTACAATCCAGAAGAACAAGAGCTCTACTGGGAGAACATTAAAATTTGCCAGCCGCACTTCTTTCTCCTTTTTATATACAGAATTCATATAGAGAGGATATACACACATATTTTTATATAAAGAATTCTCCCTCATAGACAAAACTTATATAACAACATGCACTCTTTTCTTTGGACAGAGACTGCGATGGGACTGAAGCTTCACTCCGCGGAGAAAACCAGTGAAGTGTCTGCATATGCCAAGGACTTGGAAGTGTGAGTACAGCGCTCATTCATTCCGTAACAGTTGCTTAAGCCAAAGAAAATCACGGAGTGTGGTAACACCTGTGGCTGCAGGTTTCGTGGTAACGTTTTATCGAGAACACGCCATAATTGTTTTGAAGATTTTAATTTGTTTTCTCTATTCTGCTTAAAACTTCTACGTATGACTTTTTCAAATTATATAACGTCTTTAGTGCCAAAGAAAATGAACATAAGTGCGCGTGATCCCGTTCCCATCTTCTTCGCCTTCCCCCTCTTTATCGCCTGAACCGGACTTCCGCAGTGCATGCATGTAGCAAACCGGTCTCTTCACTAAAATAACCTCCTTGGCTTTCCATTTGGTTTTAAAGCCAAGACTTCTAAGTCTCACTGATGGCGTATATGGCGCCGAAAACGCTCTCTGTCGATGATGATGATCGTGGGTGAAGTGAAAGAAAAAAAAAACGCTTCCCGTGGACGGAATCGACCCTGGGTACCTCGCGCTATGAAATGAAGCCGACGTGTATCCGATTGCGCCGTTCCGACGCGGCGGAAGCGCTTTGGCTTTGGAGAGGGATAGATGGACTTGCAAACCCGCCGCGGTGGCTCAGTGGCTAAGGCGTTGTGCTGCTGAGCACGAGGTCGCGGGTTCGATTTCCGGCCGCGGTGGCCGCTTTTCTGATGGAGGCGAAAAGCAAAAACGCCCGTGTGTACGAGATTTCGGCGCACGTTAAAGAACCCCAGGTGGTCAAAATTAATCCGGAGCCCTCCACTACGGCGTACCTCATCGCCTGAGTTGCGTCGGCGCGTTAAACCCTAGAATCAATCAAGATGGACTTGCAAGATTAGACAGAAAAATCATGCACCTCTATATCTAAGGAATACGATAGGTGAACGCGAAGCTTTCGACTTACCAAATCAAATGGAGAAGGGTCAAAGTCAAAGCTCGTAGCGATCAAAAGTCCAAACTGCGTGCGAGTCAAAGATAAAGCTCAGCGAGCTGAAGTCCAAACCGTCAGTGAGTCAAAGTCCAAATTTGGACGACAACGAAGAAATCCCTCCCGAGAAAGCTTCGCGTTCAACCATCGGTGTCGTTGGTCGGAGGGGTGCATTATTTTTTTATCCTCCGCCTCCACAGAGCTATTATTGTAGCAAGAATCCTACATGCACTGTTCTTGTTCGCCATAAGCGTCCCGAAGGCAGTGACAAAAAGAACAAAATGAGTGCATGAGATGCCGTTGCCCTTTTTGAGGAGAAGGATGGTGGAGAGATAATTTTTTTTTACAAAAAGAGACAGCCGTAATTCATCCGACAGAATAAGGAGCGCAACAATGATAATCTCCTCAAGAAAGATATTGACATGTCATTCAGCTTCCCTGCCTCCTTATCCACCCCTGTGTCTTATAAACAGTGACCTCTCATTCATCGTGACCGTTACGGATGAGCAAAGTAGGGCATCATTTCGCTCTACAGCTTAATGAGGATGTATAGCGCGAAATATATAGGCACAGGTCACCGTGGCAGTTCAGTTCGAGAAACGTTTTTAATATCTCTGAGAGCGAGTTCACGGTCCTTAGCTTCGGGCGTCGATCCGCGCTGACACCAAGATAATCGGGCTGGCGGTGACTGCAACCACGGTAAGGCTTGTGCGGCGGGCACTACTAGACTCCTCCCCGAGTGAAGAGGCCATGGTCAACGAACGAAACTGAGAAAGCAAATCGCAGTAGACGCAGGAGGTGCCAGCACTTACACAATGAAAAGGTGGATTTTTCAGACGGCCCCTTTTTAAGGCTCGCAGTGTCCATGCGGTTCAGCCACTCCAAGGCAATGGGTTCCCACCTGCAGTTGACGTTTGCACTGAATGCAGAGGCGCACTGCTCAATAGCAGGGAGCAGGCCCATGAACCTGTAGAGTGTTGCGTACACAGAGAGGGAGCACGTAGAACATTCGTAGTTGAAGGCAGCTTCGGAGTTTCGCGTACAGCAGAGGGAGGACCAGGCAAATTTTTATGGCTTCAAATCATGGAAAATTGAGCAGCTAGTCATAGTAGCCGCAAGGGTGGATAGGCAAGTAAGGTCAATAATCTCTCCAGAAAGTCGCAGTGGGCAATATTTATGAATAAACTCCAGAAAGTCGCAGTGGGCAGCTATAAATCAAATCCGCTATGGTGCAGAAGAAACGAGCTTTCCATACACAGCGAATGCCGAGAAATATGACAGGCAGCTGCTGAACCCAGCGAGTTGATGAGGCATAGGCAGTTGCGATGAAAGCGCTGTACAAGTTTGTTTCCACGTGGTATAGGCCTCACTGCTTTCAGTCAGCCAGATGTCCTCGCATATTCTTTTTTTATTTTAACGCGAGAGGGTAACGTGGCTCTTGGAGGGATTTTCCGCGGGCGCTAGGCATCGAGAGCTACCGTGGTCCTCAGTCACACATATCAGGCGTCCGTGGAAACGCGCCACCCCCTCATAGCGCGAACCGCATGCAGCTGGAGTCGCGTAAACAAATTGCAAAAATTAAAACCTAGAGACCCCACAGCCAATGCATTGATTACGAACAGAAACGATCGAAAGTGCGTCTTAATTAGCAATCAACTACAGTAAATAACATAAAATTAGACGTCTTTTCAACGTACATTTTAAATTTCCCGCATGCGGTTTCCGCAGCCAGCTCTGCCTGGCGAACTATGTATGGGTGGCGCCACACGGCCGAACGGTGGCCTCCAACCGCACTCGCAGAATAAGGAGGAGGAGGAGACAATTCGAAACAGGAAAGGGTAGCCTCCTCACACCACTCCGGACCCAGACATGCAGGACACCTTGATGACGAGAGCGAGTACTGCCAGCAGACACCAAGGCAACCAAGGTATGCCGCGAGTCCGACGCCTTCCATACGCTGAGGTTTGTAACATAACTTAGCTCGTTTGAATAAACATTTGTTCAATCACTCTGCAAGACTCTGTAGCCGAACGGCCTCCGCCCACATCTTATGTCGCACTAGCGTAGATAAGTTATCTTTTCTTACTCTTTTGCAATCCCGGTAATAAACACAATAGCCTTAAATTAAGAACCGAAGAAGCACTTATTTTTTCCAAGGACACTTTCGCAGAAAATTTGCCCCTAAGCCGGGCGAACGCCATTCGCCAAGATATCAAAGGTAGTATATAGGCCTCCATGCGTGTAGATTCCTCCGATTCCCCTAGATTAGTACCAACGATTCGCAAAATTTGAGGATCAAGGCTATTTATTTCTGCAGTTTACTAAAGCTCGTGAGAGAGAGAGAGAGAGAGAGAGAAACGTTTATTTCCTGAAAAAAAAACTAGCTAGGACTTGGTCCTTGCCGGTCCGAGGTGGTAGGTCTCGTCAACTAGTCCAGAAAACCTCTGGCGGTGGCTGCCCTCTTCGCCGGTTCACCAGAACCTTCTGGTTCTCCGGAACGTTGTCGGCGAGCAGTGCCTCCCTCTTTTCGACGGTGTCGTTTCCACCTTTTGTATGAGCGCCCGACAGCTTTTCTTCTGATGTAGATCCATTATCTTGTGGTAGTCAGTCGGGGTTGTTAAGGAGGCTTGGTTATCGACAGGTGGGTCTGGGTGGTGGTCCTCGCAAGGAACTCCAGGATCATGTGTAACAAGGTGCGGGGTACGTGGCAGTAAGGGCAGGGATACGGAAATTGCGTGGGGTAGATGCGGTTCATGATTGATCCGTGCGTTTGGAGGCGGCAAACACATTGCGCTTTCTTCCTTGGTGAGATCGGGGTGTAGTGCGGGGGGATCTCATCCGGTCAAGTCGGTAGTGCTACAATATGTCTGTACAGATGGTAGGTATAAGTCTGCTGCGCCCATTGCGGCACGGGTGTTGGGTAGCACGAAGGCCAAGGCGAAGAAAAAATAAGCTCACATATAACGCGTAAGACGGGAAGGTAGCGAAGCTGTACGCAACTCTCACGACCATCATGAAGGTGAAAGTCCACGATGACGATTGCAGCCTATTCGCTTCTCCTTCGCTGCCGGAACGACCTTTACTCCAGCATTGTTGCTATAAGTGTGAGATTCCTTCATTTTTTTTTATATTCTACGGACATCAACTCGGAGGGGCGTACGCTATGACGTGTCTTTCTTGTTCCAAGCAAGTGTTGCCGCGATTACGGCGAACGCTGCAGTTTTTTCCCCCTATCTTGGCCAATATTCCTAAGTGGTTGCACACTTTCACAAGAAGACGGCACACAATGCGCCGTCTTCTTGTAGAAGTGTACGTTTTTTTTTTCCTGTGTCCGTCTCTGTTATCATAACAAGAGCAACCTTCAATAGCATGTTACACCAACTAGCCCGACATCAAGCTTTACTAAATTTACTAAATGGGTATGCTTGGCTTGGCAAAAACGAGCGAGGAGACACTGGGCGATCGTCGCGAGGCAGGCACACGCGAGCCTTAGGTAATATCCTGGTTTTGTTAACTGTCGGGCGGTCGCCGCGAAGCCCGCGATCACGTGCGCGCGCTGTGTAATTTCTTGGTATTTTTAACTGCGGACACGAAGAAGTACGACTTGCTAAACAGCTTCGCTGTTAACCACGTGTCGGCTCACTTCGCAGCAAACGTCGTCGAAGGACGATAGTCTTCTGCCTTTCCTGCCACGTAAACATCGCCCTTCTCTTTTGCGCCCACCTCTCACGCTGTCCCCCAGCCGCTTCGCTCCTCCCACTATATATACAGTGGAGGATTGCTGAAGTCCATTCAATTTTGCCGTGTTCCAATGCTCGCGCCATCTACTGGGACCATTTGTTACTTTTGAACTTGGAACACTGCCACGAGGGGGTGCCGCGAGCGCTTCTTGTATTTTGAGGTCAAATCATTTTTTTTAAAGGCGTATTTTTTCTTTGGTATCACAAAATTCAACCAGCCATGTATTCTTAATTACAAGAACAATGCAAATATCCCTTATGCATTCATGTCTTGCTCAAGTATGCCTAATGTTTCCTTTCTGCGCATCAATGTTGACAAGTATGAGCATTGTCACCAAACTTTGTAGTTTAGTAATGCTTTGCATATATAAACGGCGTGTTGAATAATTCTGATGGCCACTTTTCTTTGCAAGGTTTTTGGCCTGTTTTGGCCAGGTGGCTGAATCGAGGGACAGCAGATAGGCAGATCAAAATTTTAGCGTTTAAGTAGCTTAAGAAAGACTATAGTCTTCAAAATGCAAAGAAATAGCGGCCTTTCGGCTGTGAAAGCTGGGTAGTGATGTGTCCTTGACTATTCCGCTATGCGCTGATACTCTAGCTATCTATTATTAATCTGCGACGACTGCGCACCTAATTTATTGAAGAATACTGCTGCACCATTCAGCGTTGTATTGCAGTTGACCGCATTAACAGAAATAATTTCAAAGGCTTTTTTTAAGCTCCTAAAGAAATCCGGCGTAAGATCACTGGTACGTCTTTACCGGTAACAAAAATGACCTTTGCTACTCGCGTGAACGCAGTGCCCTTATCGTGACGCAGCCTTCAGGTTCAGCTTCACCACAATGCACTCTATTGACCAATCCGTGCAGCTAGCAACGAAACATCCTCAAATGACGATGTCAAGCATACGATTTGGTTCAAAAGTTCAATCTGCTCTGTGGCACCCCGCCATGACCGCATGACGTTCAGCATTCCGTTGTGCCACAGCGCATATTTGCCGAATGTTCGTGGTTGGCGGCATCGATTGGTCACTCGAGTGCATTGTGGTAAGCTGGACCACGTGATTTCCTCAAAATGCGGTACATACATACACACATACATACATACGCACATACGTACATACACATACATACATACCTACATACATACACAAATACATACATACATACACATACAGAAACATACATGTATACATACATAAACACATACATACATACATACATACATACATACATACATACATACATACATACATACATACATACAGCGAATTAGAATAGGAAATGAGGGGCTCGTTGAAAATAACACAGAAATAAGAGTTGGCAGTCAAGAAAACCTCGGAAAGCAAAGGGGAGGATGTGGTAGGTCATTGAAACTGATAAAGAATTTGGAAAGAAAGAAAGAAAGCAGAGAAAAAATGCCCGTCAGGTGGGATCCGAACCCACGACCTCCAGAATCGCACCAGACCGGTATTCTGGAGGTCGTGGGTTCGGATCCCACCTGGCGGGCATTTTTCTCCACTTTCTTTCTTTCCAAGTTCTTTATCTGCTTCAAGGACCTACCACATCCTCCCCTTTGCTTCCCGAGGTTTTCTGGACTGCCAACTCTTATTTCTGTATTACATACATACATACATACATACATACATACATACATACATACATACATACATACATACATACATATACATACATACATACATACATACATACATACATACATACATACATACATACATACATACACACAGAGTGGTGCGACGATAATTGGAACGCTAAAAATTTTTCCTGAGCGAACCGCCGCTTTGTTCGCGGTCAAACTTCACACGAAGGTCGCATTTTGTGGTCTATTTTGTTTGACACCGGGAGCAACTACTGTACTTACTGAAAATAAATAAAAATGGTTTTCGCCTATGGGAAAATAGCGGCCGATTTCGACGTGCGAGCAGTGTTGTATGGAACGGAGTTCCTGTAACTAGTTCCTTTTTGGAGGAACGGAGTAACGCCACCCTTCCATTTAGGGTCGGTGGAACTGTAACGGTAACTCGTTAGGTTTATGAAGGAACGGTAGGAACGGAAGGAACATAACATGCATCTCGTGAATGTTGTGCTTGCTATCACGTGAAATCGGCGTCAAAATCCCTGTGATACTACGGGCGAACGCTGCCGGCCAACGCTTACATTTCCAGGATTTGGCTGTTTTTGATGCCAAGGCTCGCGTACAAAAACCTACAAGTCGCTACGGTGTTACTTACCCACCCTTCAGCGGAACGTGCTTCCTCGAAGGTCAAAGGCAGAAGAATAACCACGCAGCGGGCCGCAGCTTGTGCTTGCTTTGATGCTGGTTGAGCTTATACGTGGCGCTCGACGGGCGAATAGTGTGGCGGCGAGAATGCTTTTCACCTTTCATCGTTTGTCTGGGGAGGCCAAGATGCGCGTCTGGACGATAGAATTATTCCCTGCCGGGAAAGGTTGTCTAAGTATCTGTATATTGTCAGGGGTAATTACCGAATTAGTGCGCGCGAGGTGGGGGTGCGTTGTTGTCGGAAGAGTGGCGCTCGATGTGAGATCATTCGAAGGGTCACCGGGTGTTAATAGAGCTGGGCGCGCCGCAATGTATCGGGAAGTTGTACTGCTCGAAGTTACAGAGTACACGAGCAGTTAGTCACGGCGGGGCGCGGTATGTTGCCGATCTGGCGGGAATCGGTCGACGGGAGTGCCAGGTATTTTTGTATTGCACGCGGCCTGTTGACAAAGGATATGAATTTCTTCATTATTGGGACTAGTTCCGCCGCGTGCCGTATGGACAATACCTGAGAGTGGCCGCCTGAAGGTCGACGGCCAGCGTTCAGAGTTGCTTTTCCAAGATTGTTTGTGAAAACCCTCACCACAAGTTTTTGCAGATTTGTTTTGTTTTTTCGTTTTCGCGCGTGCGCATGCAATGATATGCCCGTCTGTATTTATGTGTGTTTCTTGGAATAATAGTTAGTTGCAGGTCTGCACCGGTCCTTGTGTATTTCTTTCTGTGTGGTGTCTTCCTTAGTGTAGCTTACGCCTTTTGATAATGGGCACCAGTTCTCCCAACAAGTCCATCTAAAGTACTTACTTGCCTCGGCATCTTATGTGAATATCACCTAGATTAGAGATACACTTTTTCTTTAAAAGGAAATTTGTTTGTTTTTTAAGCAGTAAACGGTTAGAGATATTTTGGACGCATTTACGTTGTTACCTTGCAATTCTGCGATTTTATTAATTGCCACTGCTATCATTATCGAACAGACTTTTTTCGCGTGCAGACCCGCATGGCCATAGCGAATGTCTTTTATAGTTAATGTCGTTCGCGTTGAATGACATTAAATACCTATGTATTGTTCCTTTCGACGCGGTTCCTTATGGAAGAAATTTAATTATGTTTCTGCGTGTGAGTAACTTTCTATTTGCACATCTGAAGCGAAGTAACCTTACTGCGCATTTGTAAGACGGAAGTGTAAAGTGCCATATGTGTTGCACCTAAATAGACGACCACCAAAGTCGCCGTTTGACATGTCTGGAGTTGGTCCGGTGCTCCCTGAAAAGATTTGTCTAGGAGCGTTTCTTTACATTCTGTTTGTCTCCAGATAATATGCTGCCGGTGGTGTTCATTAATATACGTAGGTCGATGCGAGTTTTAAATTTCTCACTTTATTTCGCCTCAGGATTATCCGACACCATATATTAAAGGAGGCATGAAGACAAAATACAGGTTTGTTTCATTCAAAATATTGCCTCGTTAGCATCATACTGAATCACTTTTAACGTAAACTTCGCTCAAATAAGCTACATAATTAGGAAAAAAAGAAATGACCATGTGACCCACTAGCTCATTTCCGCAATAGAACCCATGATGTCATACAAGACTGCTTAGCGATAGGCGCAGGCCGGCAAAAGCAAACGCGAATTAGGCAGAGCTTATAAGCTTGCCGAACGAGCTATCTGCGCCTGAATGTAATGCATAGCCCTTTTACAGCAGTAAGAATGGTGCGGTAAACAGCAAAAGTTACGAAAATACACGTAAACATAGAAGTACCGATGCGCACTGCTGTTGGTACTGGGCGCACTATGCTTGTTTTAGCTGCACAGCAGGCCAACGCTTTGGGGTTGTACGACGCTGGCCGATTGGTGTAAGCGACGTTGCCTTATGGGACCCTGTTGGTCAAGCGTACCCCCTGTTTCACGAAGCGATTACTTTCTACCGTAACAAAAAACAAGCCAGGAGTAAATACGGTCAAAAACAAAGCAACGGCGGAGTGCTGAGTATGCTAGCGCCATCTGGGAGGTTTGACGGCAAGCAAGGCTGCGGAGCCGAATGGCGCAGTGGAAGTTCGCCATTATGACTTTGTTGTAGACGTCAACAAAGCACTGGATTTGGCGGGAGAATCAAAGTTTTAACCTAAACTGAATAATTTATCAGTGAATACGGCATCATTTGCTGCCGCGCAAGCGCTGGGGACACTATAAAACACGAAATCTTTCGAATAAAACAAACTTGTATTTTGTCTTCATGGTTCCTTTAAAAAAAATGAAATATAACGTTAATGTAACGACACGTCCCAATGTTCGAAGTGGAACTGGAACGCGTTCCTTTCTCAATAAAGCCACTTATAACGGGAACTCGTTTCACAATTGGGAAGGAACGAGGAACGAGCTTTCGTTCTCGTTTTAGAGGAATGTGTACAACATAGAGTTTCTTACAATATACACTAGAGAGGAATCTGGCGCTAGCGTCTATGCGGCTCACATCAAGGCCGTCTGTGTCGTCACGGACCGCCATTATACATTGCGCTCGCCTTAGTTTCATCATTGGCTTGGATTGAAACATTTTAGTGACCGCAAATTTAAACAAAGTGCCACAAAAACGCGAAGAATAGAATGCAATTATGTAAGGGGAAAATAAAAACAGGCGGTTTTAAAACTAAGGAAAAAGGAAGTAAAGCGTATTTTTGCCGGAACGGTTGTGCCGGCTATTCCGGACCGCAGGCCAAGGTTGTAGTTACGAACAAGGTTAATATTTGTGGGGTGAAACTCATTAAAGACTCTGATTTTATTAATTTTACCATTATTGCAAATAATAAGTTGCTTGAAGAGTTTGGAAAGCTTTTTGAGCGTGCCTCTTAAAACGTTGCCTTCGTGGTGAACCGGTGCACCGAC
>NW_027526314.1:3726540-3774040 GCF_048455015.1 Haemaphysalis longicornis
GGTATTTTCGTGTTTACTAATGGTTGGATTTCGGTAGGTTGAACGGCGCGCCGCCGGTAGCCGATCGCGGAGGCCACGATCCCAAACGTGCGTTTCGCTTTGCATACCCTAGGTGGCACCGTCGTCCCACGATCAGCTCGCGCTGACTCGCTCGTCCAAATTGGCCGCCATTTTCCCATAGGCGAAAATAGTTTTTATTTATTTTTAGAATAATCACGTAAGCACCGTCGTTCTTTTCGTTGTCAAACAAAATATACCCCAAAACGCGACCTTTGTGCAAAGTTTGGGCGCGAACAGAGCGGCGGTTCACTCAGCAAAATTTTAAATACATACATACATACATACATACATACATACATACATACATACATACATACATACATACATACATACATACATACATATATACATACATACATACATAGATGCATAAAAGCGTGTGTGCACCAAGGAGGTTATACAACCTCCTTGGTGCACCAAGGAGGTTGGTGGTGGCACATATGCAAATCCGCTTTAATAGCTTCTAACGCCCGGTTCCGACTGGTGCTGCAACTGCCATCTGTAATCCCTAACGTCATGTCACGTATCAGCCAACCGAATTGAATGAAATGCAGCTTCGTACGTACCCAGCTCGCAATATGGCTGCTGCGTCACTGGTGTGGACATAGCACTATTGGCTTCCTAGCAACACTTGTTACTGGATTTAGGGCTCATAACAGAGGCTATTTATTCTATTTGCTCAATACTAAAAAAAACAGAGGTGATCGGGTTATGAGGACGCTGGGTTCAGGACATTTCAAGCGGCATGTGCGCTCCCTAAGCCTGTAACCTGTTGCCTATTTCTCTTCTAGACGCTACCGCATGCGTCCTAAACTAAGGCGCTGATCCCATAGGACGCTCTAATGACGCCCATCAGCTGCAGCGCACGCCAGAGACAGATTAAGCGCGCGTGCGCGCGTGCGTAGAATAGAGGCGCAGACAATGGACGCCGCTGGGCAGCCGTGTCGCCGGTCACGTATATAGTCGAGGCATTTGAGCGTGAAGCTTTGTGGAATGATCAGTATTCTTATGGACAGCCTTGGGGATGAAAAAGAAAATGGAAGCGAGGGAGTGCGCACCAGCTTTCTCAACAATGCAGCCGTGGAGTTGAATATTCAGGTTTCCGTACGAACGTCTCGTTTTGTAGGAAGGAATAAAGCAAGAATAGCGCTTCTGGCGCAGGAGAAATAGCGAGGAAAGATCTCTGTCGGCCAAAGCGAACAGGGTGGTGTGTCTAGATTTACCTGGGAGGCGCAAGCGAACTGCGGAAATGCGAATTTTAGAGAGTTACTTCATATGGAAGCTGAATTGTAGTGCCATGAGCACCCTGCAAAGAAAACAGCCGCCATGTAATGCCTGTGCTACACGGCCGTTTCAAATCCCTTCCAAAGGCCCTTGAACCAATTGTCTATCGAGTGCCTTATTGTAAATACATGAGGCGCAGTTGCGGGCGAGAGTACAATAGTCACTTGAAAGTTACCGTGTAGCACATGCATAAGACGTGTATGCTATTGACAGTTGTCCGGCGCCAGGCGAACCAATTGCGGAAAAGCACTGCGACAAAGGAAATGCTCCCGAATGACGATCTTTTTAAATGTGCCATTTTTTTTTGTATCAGGCACCATGGTACGTCCTTTCGCGCGCTTATCTTTTTCGCCGCTTTAAATTAACCCGGCAAGAACTATGTCCTAGGCTTCGTCCACTCTTTTTTTCCTGACTTAAAAAGCCCGCGGCGCCTATCGTGGCCGAAGGTGTATATATCACTGCGACGAATTTTATTAAACCTTTGCAATTGCATGGACGCCATTTCCCAACGTTATTATTATTATTATTATTATTATTATTATTATTATTATTATTATTATTATTATTATTATTATTATTATTTAGCACATGTTAATTAAGTTTCCCTTGTTACAAACATTGAGTTGTTCTGACAAGTCATTCGGCGAGTTCATTTTGCTGCCCCGGTAGTGCAAGCCGCCGGGGTCGGCTGCACATATCGGAGCTTTCGGGTGAGGTTTCACGCGTCGTTAGTAAAGCCAGTGTGTCGAACCGAAAGAAATACCGGTTCGGTTACGATTCGGGTTCGGACGAATTCGTTTTGTTTTGGTTCAGTTCCGGTTCGACTAAATCACGCACCGAAACGGTTCGCGAACTAGTTCGGAAGATAGAACCGGTTCGCAAACCGGCTCGATCAGTTGAACGAACGATGATGATGATGATGATGATGATGCTTAGTGGCTTCCCCTTTGTAACGGGGTGGCGTTGCGCAGCGGCCTTAGTCGCAATGCCACTGTTCAATCACCTCGCCAAAAAATACAAACATGATAAATTAAAAAAGTCAAAATAAAAAGAAAATACTTTTCCAGTACCGCTCCTCCTAGCGGCCGCCACGGCGAACTTAAAATGGCAGTAAGGCATGGCCTTAAGAAAGTCTTGCTTTCGGAGAACTCGTGCACAAAATATCCTGGCTCTGCAGTCCCTATCGCACCCACCCGTCACCCGTACCTTTCACATGTCACGGTAGCAGGCGCACGTTCCCGTGATTAACCTGGAGTGGTCGAATCGCCCCTTTATTGTCCCGCACGCAGCGAAAGAACCGTTGGCTGGTTGAGGAAGAAAGCTTTGCTTTAAAAAGGTCCGAATGACATTGACTGCGCAATATCGACAACTGACGGTCGAAGCGTTTCGTCGCGAACCGGTAACCGTTATTTACTTTTTCGGTTCAGTTCCTGTTCGGGATCGGCATGCTAAAAAATATAGGTTCGGGTTCAGTTCCGGCAGAAAAAGCGGTTCGGTTCCGGTTTTCGGTTCGGGTTCGATGCCGGTTCGGCATCCTGGTAAAAGCTTTCCCTATTTTTGAAAGTGTCGATATGGGCCATATACGCAACATAGGCACGTAAATTCTTATAGTTGCTTACCTTTTAAACGAATCCATTGAAAAGTGTGCTTCCAGAGCACTTACCAAGTTCTGTCATTCTGTGGCGTGATCACTACATTTTCCCGCCTGTAACTTCAGCAGACCAAGACAGTGAATTTTAGCCTGTCCTCCCCTTTACGGACTGCCTTTACGGGCCTCATACGTTTGTAGTACCTCCCCCAGGGGTGAAGCGAAAAAAAAAAAAGAACTAACCTGGGCCGGAGCCCGAGCCGCGAGCGCGCAGGGGTTTGAAACCAGAGCGGGCTGACAGATCCGCGGCCTTTACGGGCCTCAATACGTTTGTAGTGCCTCCCGTGGTGACGAAGCGAAAAAATAACAAACCCGGGCTTGAGCCCGAGCCCGCGGCACGAGCGCGCAGAGGTTTGTAACCAGAGCGGGCTGACAGATCCAAGGCCTTTACGGGCCCCAATACGTTTGTAGCACCCGCGAATGTATGATGCGAGCTAATAAACAGAGGGCACTCCTGGTCTGGCAACCATGGTAGCCCCGCGAAAAAATGGCGGGAATGCGTCTAGCTTTGACAATGATGTGAGATCAACACTGGCAGTTTTCGAAGATTGCCTGAAACCACCTCAGATAACTCACGAAGTACCAGAAGGTTACGCGCTGAAGTTCTTGGACGTGAGCCTCATGTTTTCAGACAACCAGGTTTGCTGGAGTTACGCACCCCGCAGCCAGAAGCCCCTCTTGCCATTTAGCTCTGCACACACCAAACTGGTGAAACGCTCAGTAGCAACGATGTGCTTCAGCAATGCTCTAAAGAAATCCTGTGTCCATCACGTGCAGAGCGCTGTGGAGGCGCAGGTCTCTCGGCTGAGACGGTCAGGGTATCCTGAACACGTCATTGTGGCAGTCGTTGAGTCTGTCCGCAGGCGTGAGAAACAGGTAATAAAAGCGGCCGAAACAAATGAGCATGACTGCAACGAGCGCCGTAAGACGGCAGTTATACCGTATTTGCACGGTATCGCCCATCGGGTAAAGAAAATAGGGCAGAGGGCTGGGGTTCGCGTTGTAATGTCCGCACCAATCAAGCTCGAGAGGCTTTGCAGATACATGTCCTGTAGAAAAAGAACATACTGGTTGTAACGTTGGACACCAAAACAAGTACGTGAAATGCGATAGAGGGGTTGTGTACCATGTTCCATTAGCCTGCGGAAGGGTATATGTAGGGCAGACGGCACGGTGCGTCAACTCCAGGTTAGGTGAGCATCAAAATAACGTACACAAAAGAAAGGATGGTAACCTGTCGACTCACTGCGGTGAATGCCCCAAGTGTGAACCATACTTTAAAAACTCTGTGATATTGTTTCACGACTCTGATCAGAGCACGCGTGAGATAGTAGAGGCAGCTGAAATGCAACTAGGTAATTTTGAGTGTGTCAGCACGACATCAGTAGCCTTGTCCGATAAGGAGGCAGCTTTCTTAAAGAAGAACTGGTCGTGGTAATCACTAGCTGACACGTAAGGGACAGCGGCAAGCGATTCCGTTATTTTAATCAGTGTATAATCGTAACCTTTTCTGTATCGATCTCTTGTATTTTTGCTGCTATATATGTCCCCTTGTTTCAATAAAATTCAGTTGGAAGTAGCGCTTCTCCTCGTCTACTGTGTCCCTGTGTTTTTTTTTCTGCGCTTAAGATGAACGTTATGGAGTACCAACTAGCCCGAACGCAAGCCCTTCTTCATGTAAATTGATTTATTACATGTACATTATTTCCGTGGAGACCAAACAAGTCGGAAGTGTTACAAGATACAAATAGAAGGGGGGGGGGGCAAGTGTGGGAAAACTTTTTACTATAACTCACAGGTGACACGGAAAAGCATCATAAGCTGGTAAAACGCACTTTCCTTTGTTTAGTTTTTAAGTAGAAGTGTATTCTCAGCATGACGCTTTTTATTGATTATATTGTTTAGCCCACCGAAACTACGCAGGTTATGAGGCGCGCCGTAGCGGAGGGCTCCGAATTGATTCCAACGTTAATAAAGGAGAGTAGCCACATATTCCCGAAGCTAAAGGCAGTCGTTTCATTAACTAGTAGCTGTGCGTACGAGTGGATATCGCCAAAAGCAATTACCACAGCAAGCGGCTCCTGTGACGAATGCCAACAGCGAATGATGCTCACCTTGGTAAGCCCCGCACATCGCGCAAGAAGCGTGCGTTCACTCGCCACTCATGAGTGGTGAGCGGGGCTCGCCGCGAGTGGAACTCGCACTCGCGAGTGGTGAGTGGGGTTCACCGCGAGTGGCTTTCCCACTCGCGAGTGCTGAGCGGGGCTCGCCGCGAGTGGAACTCGCACTCACGAGGGGCGAGTGGGGCTCACCGCGAGTGGAACTCGCACTCGCGAGTGGTGAGTGGGGTTACCGCGAGTGGCTGTCGCACTCGCAAGTGATGAGCGGGGCTCGCCGCAAGTGGAACTCGCACTCACGAGTGGCGAGTTCCACTCGCCGCGAGTGGCGCTCGCACTCGCGAGTGTTGAGTGTGGCACGCCGCGAGTGGAACTCGGACTCACGAGTGGCGAGTTCCACTCGCCGCGAGTGGAACTCGCACTGGCGAGTAGTGAACGGGGCTCACCGTGAGTGGCGCTCGCACTCACTCGCACTCGCACTCACCAGGCCAAAACGACGGTAAGGCTCCCTCACCACTCACTCATTAGTGGTGAGTGGGGTGTATGTGAGTGCACTCATGAGTGAGTTTGCCGACCTATGGGCATGGCTGCAGCGTTGCCAGATTGAAAATACCCATCGACACCATCTCCTGGCCCAAATTTTACCAGATTTCACCAGCACTAAATACAGCCACTATTACATTGTTTTGGATCCTTCACGTCTTCTGTGCATGCAATTCTCAAAAACACAGCCTTTTGATATGGCGTTTTGGTTGCTTATGGCAATCCATCCAGCGTATACCCAGGGCGTGATTTGATCATCTCATAATTAAAAATCAAAGAGTGTTACTCAGTTACCTATATTATTAAATTGGCAAAGTAGTTTCAAAAGAAGTTAAATATTACTTCGTATTCATATACATCGCAGTACCTGTCTAAGGAACCCTTATTCCATGTTCTATGGGCACGCCCGCAGAGCAGGTTACTGCGCATCCAATTCAGTTGTCGCTATGCTTTTTCACCTATATTGAAACACAAGACCTGGTACAACGTAAATTTCTCTTTAGTTAGTATGTGAGGATTTAACATTGCACTATTTTTTATAATAAACATGCCATACAAATCTTATGTAGCTGTAACCATTTAGAGAGGGAACCTCAGGACGCTTTTGGGTACACGCCCCCCATTAATAAATTCTGAGGTTGTGGTTCATTGGGGTGTATTTCAAATACAAAATGCACCATTTGAGCTTTCGTTACTTTCAAGCAGTATAGTGAAAACCCAATATACTTATCAAGCACATTAGAACACGCATGCTCAGACAGTCCAGCGGCTTTTGGTGTTTATATGCTGAAAAAGCTTTCATTCAAGAAATAAAACAGTCTAGTTCAAAGAAACAACACGCTTTTTTCACCAGTTTTCACCAGATATTGTCTGGTGTAGCCGTATTGGTACCTCAACACCAGTAGCCCCCGAATTTCACCAGATTTTCACAATCTGGTGCCCCCGAATTTCACCATCTGGCAACGCTGCATGGCTGCCATGCTCGCAAGCAAGCGCTCGGGCTGGTAGGGCGTCTTTGAAGCAATAAACGTTTGCTGGGGCACTAGCCGGAGGAGCAGCCACCCTTGCACTACGCAGCCGCCATGAAGCCCTCTCATGGCGCTGTTCGCTGCGCCATTGATTCTCAGCCATGAGTTTCCCAGGGGTTGTCGACCCCTTTCATGCTGGAAATTGTGAGGGGGGAACCCATAAACGGTGCTGATTCGTGTTTACATGTCGAACAATTTGCCCTTTTAGGTAAAGTCTCCGACATACTTATTCAACGCCAGCATTTTGTGTCTGCATAGTATTGCTAATGGGCGTCTATTGTCCGCGTTGCAGTTTGCTCTTCTGCAGTTAAAATTCACCGAACCTATATGCGGCCTTTTGTGTGTCTGCAATAAAAGGAGAAAAGAATGGGGAAGAATTTTGGGAAGGGCTTCTCGGACCCCTGAAATGCCCTCACGAACCCCTACTTGAGAACCACTGCGCTACGCGATGGTGCAGGCGCCTGGCGGATGCATAATGCCTATATAGAGAGATCGCACTGCACTGCGCCGAGTTAAAAATGGGCAACAGCATCCTTGATAAACCGCACCGGTGCGCATTATCTGTCCTCGATAAACCGGAGCGCACCGTCGCGGGGCAATTTTTGGTTGCCCCATCGCGCACCGTGAGAGTCGACGGGGCGGCGGGGTGCAATCCCGAGATGCATCGCGGACGACGCCGGTGAAGCGGCTTCCTCCGCCGTCTGCTGCAGCGACGGAGCATCGGTACAGTGAACTGCACCATCGGCGCACTTTGTGAAGGCAAAACGGGCTGTAGATTGTTGCTGGCAATGGTGGATTGCTTTCGAATTCATCGGGCAACGATGCCACTGGCTCATAGCAGGCGCTAATAAACGGCTAGAGATTGTAAACGACGACGCGAACTTCGTGTATTGCAAGAAGGCTGATTGCATGGCCAGCCAGTTGGAGCTTTGCATTCGTTTAGTTCGAATGAATTGCAAGAACAGTTACTGGAGTACCTAGACCATGAAGACGTGCATACTTTGCTGTAGCGGAAGGGCAGAACATAACAGGCACTCGCGTTATGGCTCTAAGAACGAAGATGAGAAGCAGCTTGTAGCTGCTGGAAGCAGTGGAAGAATGTTGTTGCGCATGTGTGACGGATATGGGTTGTGTGTACACATAATCATTGGCCTTCAATAGATGTCACTTTCCAGTAGCGCTGTGTCACGTTACGCTGCTGTATTGCTACGTGTGAACGTTTTAATGAGTTGCTTTCTTACTTAAGAGATGGCGCTTGGGTAGAACCGCTCAGTTTGTCCTCGATCAACGCCCCGCGCCGGTGTGCGCCGTCGTGGGGCACTGTGCACCGCGCCGGTTTTGGGGGCAACCCCGGTGCGTGTTTTTCGAGGAAGCTATTAGTTGGCGTAGGCGGTGCTGGCTTCGACGAGGTTTTGGGCCCATTTTGCTTGTATGGCGAAGTGTGCGTAGAAGTTTCTGATGGTGAAACAATAGAGTTTCATTCTAATATATACTCGAAGAAAATCTGGCGCCGCGGTCTAGGCCAGCCGCGATTCAGCGAGCATTTTGTTGGTTTCGTTATGTAGCGGGGCAAACACGTTCCACTTGTCCTTGCAATGGCTCATGAACAGGCTGAAAAGTTGCTTCTGACTGCAAGAAAGCAACAATATTACTGCAGAAGATTAGTCAAATTTGCTTTGTTATTATGAAATTGAAGCCCCCAAACGATTTATTTGTCAGTGTTCATTTACAAGCTTCAGTAGAAATAAATGAGAAGAAGATTACCCTTATTTGTTGATTTTGGTTTAAACAGAAAAACAAAGCCATGCGGCTAACCAAGCCACGTGGGCGAGGAACGTAGCTAGCCACAATGGCGGCGCTCACGACGGCCCGCGAATGCAGCGCCAGATTTCCGTCTAGTATATACTATTATGAAACTCTATCAGTGAAACCGCTTTCGACTGCTAAGCCTTGCGTGATTTTTTCCCTGGCCATACCAAGAGCTTACAGGGGCCCTAAACAGGATTCCAGAAGTTTCTATTTTACGGGCGCAATCGCCGGAGCACTATTCAAGGAACGTCCTGCCGGAAAAAAAAATGTCTTAAAATTGCGTTAAAGGGCTGGTGAAGAGCTTTTCAAAAAAATTTTGTTGGGGGCATTACATTATGGTTTTCCTGACGCTGAATTCGAAAAACATGTTTATTTTGTGTGTAAATACACCCAAACCATCTTTTTTTGTCAAAACAAGCGACCCTTGCCCGCGGGCGCGGTGAGAGCCCTGGCTGCCTTTCGCGATAGGCTGGCGGCAGATGACGTTATATTCGGAAGTGCCGGCGCTGCGGGGACCGCTCGGCCTGAAGATCTCATTTTGTTCCCGTTCAGATACTGGCAAGAAGGTCCTCTGGTGAATGGAGGGCTCACACAATCTTTCATTAGAATAGGAGAGCCTGAGGGAAGTATAAACGCAACAGGTTCGCTCGCGGCGAGCTTCAGAAAGGGGTTCTCCCCCGACGACTCATGGCCGTCTTGTTTCTCGGGTGCAGGGAAGTTGCGCAGATATTGGTTCGCCACTTTTAGTACCAGCGCTAGTCACAATTCCTAGCACAATTTTTCAACCCACCATCACCCCCATCCTCGAATGTGGGACTTTGTTTTTACATTTGAACAGGCGGCAACAAGCTGTGTGCAGCTGCCTGCGATGCGCACAGGTAGCACGGCCGCCGCCGGTCGCCGCGTCGCGCAGAGGTGCTGGTGCCGGGTCGCTGCTCGGCCGGTCAGCGGAACGTGGCATTGCTGCACATACGCATGTTTTAGAATAGGGGAGCCGAACGTTGGTCGCCCCCCAAAAGGTAGAGGAACCCAAGCGCAGCACGCTGGTCCCCGACGAGCTAGAACGCCTTCCCCAACAGCTCCAGCCGGCTCAGGTTGCCCGGATGGCCGCTGATGTTGGGAACTTTGGGCTTATCACCAAGGGATATCGCTATCTCTACAATTGCGAATGACTAACCTTAACACAGTTTTTCACCACACTATCATCCCCTTTCTCGCATGTGAAACCTTATTCCTACGTTGATAGTCACTCTAGCGATCGGTGCTTGCTCATTCTTGCGCGCAGGTAACGCCATCCATCGGCCTCTCGCCGCATCTCGTGCTCGGGCAGGTTCGTTTGCTGCCGTCGACGAGCCTCCGCGACCAGTCGGCGCTCCGCATCGCGATACAAATTCGATCACCTCTTTCGAAATCACCTTTGGTTGACAATCCCTAGCACAATTTTTCACCCCACAATCATCCTCTCTTGCCCGTTTACCTTGCTTTTCGCGACAGCCTTTATTCTGGACGGCAGCGAAGAGCGGTCGCTGCCGCGGCATGTGTGATGCAAGCCGTTTCGTGCGCCGTACGGGCATGCACGACCGGCGAGTGTGCAGAGCGCTTCCGCGCGCAGAAAACGCTTCATGCTTTCAGCTTGCTTGATTTCTTCTTAAAATCTAGCAATTCAGCTAAGCTGTCGTCACAGCCAACAACGTTGATCGGGAAAACGAGTAAATTCGGGAAGCCCAGAGCGCTGTGGTCCCACAAATTTTCTAATTCCCTTATATTAATGGATCAGGAACTTGGGGTACATCCGTATTTGTTTGAGCCCGTCGCTTCGCGTGTGAAGCACTGAGCCCGACGACACGGCCGTCCCCGCGACTACTCGTGAAGGCAATCTAATAGCCACGGGTGCTCGGGTAGGAAATCTCTGGTATCTAGGAGTCGCTTTAGGGAATCACACAGTAGCATTACGGTTAAAAATCGACGCGGAAGCAACTCTACACAATGATGGTTAATGAAGTGCAGATTACACGCCTGCTTAATTAGGAACTTCGCCCAGATAACTGGGACACAGCGAAGCGGCGGCGCACGTCGCTGGCCGTCTTCCGAATATGACGCTACTTCCGGTCGCTGCCTCTCGGTTTGTCGCTCTTCCGCCGATGCGGCAGGGAGCAGTGGGCAGGGCGTAGGGTCAACTTTAATGACGAATACCGCTGTCCCCAAGCTAAAAACGACCAAAAAAACAGGCATAAACTGACCAATGTAATAATTGTAAAAAGTAGAGTTTTGACCGGTTTTAGAAGCGCTTCACTAGCCCTTTAAAGGCCAACTGCACTCAAATTTCACCTCGGCCAAATTTGTTTTTAATGCGTAGTAAGTACCCCCAAATAAGCTGAGACACAAGTGGTAGCCCCGTGAAACGCCTCGTTAATCAGTCAGAAGCGTTTAAAAAGGCTCCGCCGCAGGCCACTCTGCACCTGCCGGCGGATCGCGTAAACAGCCATGACGCGCCTGTGACGTTCCAGCCTACGGTGGCTTTTTCCTCTGGCCAGCCACGCAGCGGGAGAACCGATCGAGCTCTTCTGCCCCGTGCGCGCGTAGAGCTTGCGCGCAGACATTCTCCCGAACTGGTGACCGTCCGGCCGCTCGCTGGACGGTTGCAACGTCACTGCAATGGCCGCGCTCTCCTCGGTTTCGGTTTCAAAATCGCCGATTTTTGCTGGCCGCTTGCGGCGTCCACGTGCGTATTTCAGCTGTTGTATTTGCATGTTGCTTTCTTTTTAAGCAGACTATACGGAAATAGGGTTTTCAAGAAGTCGAAATTTTGAGTGCAGTTGGCCTTTAAGTATCAGCCGAGTTATCGTTCATTAAAAAGGGCCAGCAATAAGGCCTGGAACTTTTACCCTGTCATCGCGCCTCCGAAGCACTGTGGAAGCTATGACGTCCCCGACCCGGCTCAAGACCACAAAGTGAAACAGGACAGGGCCTTTGCGGCTTCGAGGTACGCGCAGCCATTGGCTCCGCTCGGCGGTACCTCACGCTTTTTTAGCAGCAGACGCGCATGCTCCACCTACTACTGCCAAGCAGGGCTGGTCAGCCGCTCGCACTGCCGCGCGGTGGGGCTCCTCGTGTCGGCCGTGGTGCGTTGGCACGTCAGTCAATAGGGGATACGAGCGTTTAAAGGGCAGGTAAGGGGGTTCCAGCACAACAAGCTGGCTCATGACAGGTATTGAATATTTCCACCGACTAGAGGCCTGCTAGCATTTCCGCATGCGGCGCTGTCGCGGCGAAAAGGTCCCTCCGAAGCCGGGTCGCGCAGAAAAGGCTTAGCATTGTCGCAGTTATTCAGTCACCGCTTTACGAAGCCGCGCCGACGACGATCACCAGCGCAATCTTTCTGCGCACCATAACATCCTTTCACGCATTTATAAACTGATTATCAGCAATAGGACTCCCGGTGACAAGTTTTAGCTGCTGCGGTGTATGCCGTATTAGGCATATACTGCACAGTGGATTCCTTGACCGTAAAGGCAGATGCTTGCCGCGGTTGCGCGTGTAGTTGCGTTTCCGTCTGCAGAGATGCTCCGTGTTTTTCAGCGTTATCCTTACCTTGTAAACGCGCGCATTTTGTTGATATAGCATGCTTGGCATGGCCCTGCAGAGACGCGCCAGAGCCGATGTCACAATCGCTAAAATACCGGAAATCTTTGACCATTCGTGCCACATTCTAAGCAGCCTGTACAGGGGAACAGTGGGAATTAAAGTAAGGGCAAAACTTATGCCGGTACTCATCATTAGCCAGAAATTGCATAGCCTGCATGTGGCACCTGAAACCTACCCGCACTGAAGAAGGCAGCATATCAGAACAGAATATATGACAGCTCTCAACTTCCCCTATTTTTACGTTCACCCCAAGGTTCTTTAAATTGTGTCACGTAATACCTTTAAAGAAATCGGGGACTTCCTTTCCTAGCCCAAAAGGAACGTCTGAGAAGAAACAAAATTAGGACCGGTAATTATACTAAATACAGCTCAACATAAGAGAAAAAGAACAGCTGGATGCCATGATGAATATGTCGCCGATCCAGCGCCTTTTCATAAAAGCCCTCCCACTACTGAAAAACAGCCAAGCTCACACAAGGGCAGGCGACGAGCCAGTATCAAATTACTTTGAGGAAAGTTTAAAAACCACCAAAACACAGTGTACGCAGAAGCCGGGGAGTTAGAAAGTACTAAGGAACCAATTGTCGTAGTGGAATACACTGACAATCGCTATGTCGTCATTAGCACACTGCGCACAGGAATGAAAAAAAAATGGAAACGTATCTGACCCATCCTTGTGACTGATTGATTGATTGTAGGGTTTAACGCGCCGACGCAACGCAGGCGATGAGGCGAGCCGTAGTGGAGGGCTCCGGATAAATTTTGACCACATGGGGATCTTCAACGTGCGCCAAAATCTCGTACACACGGGCGTTTTTGCTTTTCGCCTCCATCAGAAAAGCGGCCGCCGCGGCCGGGAATCGAACCCGCGACCTTGTGCTCAGCAGCGCAACGCCTTAGCCACTGAGCTACCGCGGCGGGTCCATCCTTGTGACGATCCACCTAGCGGAACTATTGATTGATTGATTGATTGATTGTGGGGGTTTAACGCGCCGACGCAACGCAGGCGATGAGGCGCGCCGTAGTGGAGGGCTCCGGATAAATTTTGACCACATGGGGATCTTCAACGTGCGCCAAAATCTCGTACACACGGGCGTTTTTGCTTTTCGCCTCCATCAGAAAAGCGGCCGCCGCGGCCGGGAATCGAACCCGCGACCTTGTGCTCAGCAGCGCAACGCCTTAGCCACTGAGCTACCGCGGCGGGTCCATCCTTGTGACGATCCACCTAGCGGAACTATCGAATCGATGCTTAACCATCATTACACACGCTAAAAAGCCATTAGTGTTTTGACTGTAGGCGGAGTACCTAAACGACTGAGAAAGATTCGCCAAACCGCAATGATGAAAGTTAACATTACATTACACCCGGGAACAATGAGAACGACGCAACTGACCAAGATATACGCAAACCCGACACCGGGATCCGTGTTGAACAAGACTACCACAGTCCCCTCCCGAAAAACAACAACAAAAAAAGAACCTCTCATCCTAAGCATATAGAAGCACCATCCTTCCTTGTGCCACACGGGGGTCTCAACGACGAAGAATCGCAAACTGTGCGCAGGATACAAACCAACAAATGCATCCACAAATCTGGATAGCGAAAATTTTTGGTAAGAAACGGCTGACATGAAGTTCCAACTGCGATAAATTTTGGGATACATCCACTCCTTTCTAAGCAACCTCGTCATACCCAAGGATATATGCTCAGGGGTGCAAAATATATTACATATTCCAGTTACATCGATTCATGACAGGCTTCCCTGTCCGGCTTGTCACCTCAAGATCAGCGTGAGTTAATTTTGTGGCCCTGGAGATTCATACTCAACAAAGGTGTTTCCCTCTCTCCGTCTTATAAAAAACCAAAATGTTCCGTCAGACCCCGACGCTTCAGAATAAACACTTTTAAACACTGGCACCCTGGCCTTCTCGTCCTGCTGGCCAATAACCGGCAGCCGCAACTTTTCACGCCCTCATCTTAAGCCACACAAGCGTAGATAGCTAATGCCTGTCCTGTGCCGTGGTGACTAAAAACAGTTGCTCCTATATAGCCTAGCTCTCTTCACAGAACTTCAGGGCTTGGAAAGCATAAATGCTAAATGCAGCAACTCCGTTCCAAAACGCTCCCTCGATGAGGAAGTAACACTATCGCGCCGCGCATCTTAAAGGGACACTGACGTGATATGTAAACATTGCGAGATTACTAGCGCAAATTGTAGCCCGGAGTCCCCAGGCCATGTTTCGACCACTCTAGGCGCGTTTACGCGATTTTATTTAGTAGAAAAACTAATTCGAAAATGCTGTCCTCCTCTCTTTACGCTCGCCCATTTTCTGTGGCGTTTTCGTGTGACGTCAGGAGGGGATGAGCTGGCAATTGGCTGGCTGCGCTACTGCACGGCTCCCCGCATGCTCCCCGGCCTTCAGACAGAGTCAGTCGGCCCAGCGTTTCGTCTGCCGGCCGTCGACGGGTCGTCGCAATTCGTTCGCTTAGTTGAAACGAAGCCAGGACACGTTTGTGAATGGAAGAATGTGCCTTTCTTTACTTGGTTTGTTTGTACACGGTATCTAGCTCCAAGTCAAGGTCGCTTCACACAAGCGCTGCACAAGCCCACATGCGACGCTTCGCTGACTGGTACGCCAGTAGGAAAATATAAGGCCTCTTGAAGGCGGGAGAAGAGTCAGCGAAGTCAATATAGGTACTAAGGAAATAAAATCAACTGATATTTTTACCGTACAGCGTAAAACTAAGGCGCGGAGAGCACTTTTTTGCGCTGGGCGAACAAGCACAGCGGCACGGAGCAAGAGTGCACAGCGGTCAGCAGCACGACTACGCATCTGCGAACGCTTTTACGTCTACGAAATGCAATTGCTAGACGTGAGCTACTGTGGAAACTCGGGCGACGCTTACTGCACGAGCGTAGTACAACAAATAGTCACCTACGCTGCTTGAAATGCCACAACTAAATAAAAGTGTAATCCGGTTGTACAATATATACCCTATATTACGATGACGATCGGAGCCAGCTCCGTGGCCGAGTTGTTTGGGGCGCTAGATATGCCGCCGCGAGTGTTTTGCAAGTCAGGAGTTCGAATCCCCGCGGGTACGTGCTTTTTTTTGTTCTGTAAGTTACCTTTTTCGTTTTCCGCCGATGTTTTCTATATTGAGTTCACCTTTTTTTGGGCCGCAACGTTCATGGCTCCACGAACTAGTTCACAAAACGCGCGCAGGCTGGCACTGGCGCGCTAGCGAGTTCTCGTTGGTGTGCTGTTGCCATAAGCACCGACTGCTTGCAGGCAGTGGGCACAGGCCAGAATGAACAGACCCTTGGCCTGGTACGAACACGCTTTTTACGATGCAGGCATGAGGGAGGAAAGCTCCAAATATGGGGGAAAAGCGCATGGCATTTGGGCGTCTGCGGGTACGCGGAGGGCGTTTATGCACTGCGTAGGTCTCGGCTAGTGAATGCTACGACTACAAGCCGTCCTGGGAGGCTTATCTTGTGCATTTTACAGCCGACAACGTGGCAGAAGCGCGGTACGATGATTACTGAGATATTGAGAATGCCCATCCAGCAACGCCATTGGTTATGTTTTACAGAACCGAAACCGAAACCGAAACTTGTTTGATTGCTAACCTTGGGCATCGTCCAATCACGGCGCCCCTCCTCCCAACGTCACAGCCTTAGTTGGTGCGGCCGCCGCAAACCGCGCATGGTAGTTTTTCTTCTTTCGCGCTTTGTAAAATAATTACGGATTTGTCAACCGGATAAACGTTGAAAAGTGTGCTAATTTGAGCCAGTCTACGCAGTGCAAGCAAAAACGGGAGTTTGACAAATTCACTTCAGTGTCCCTTTAAGACCTAAACGTAGATGTCACCTGCATGCTACTTTTTTTATAAAAACCTTCTCAGCTTGCGCCGGAGTGAAGTGACCTGTTCATCCCCCGTTTGAAACTTGATTGTCTTGAAGTTGAATGCGTGCGTCAAACTGGGTCTTTTGGTTCAGGTTCCACTACGGTGCGTACTTAGGTGAAATGATATTTGTATCATGTTATGCGCGCGTTTTATTCAATACCCCCGCTAAAGCGTTTGTTAGTGGTGGTTTGGGCTCCTGTAAAAGCTCTAGGCACACTTCTGGCGGAAGGGGTAATAGGCAACTCGCTTCGCAAAACATTCAACAGATGGTGCAATAAGCGTTGCCTAATCGCAATGGAAAAATTAGCACGTGTTTTAAGGTTAGCTTTTAGCACAACACCCCCTCCATGCAGAAAAGCCAGACACACAAAAAGGCTGGGAATAGGTTTGGTGAATTTTAACTGCAGAAGAGCAAACTGCTACGCGGACGATGTTACGAGTTAAACTAACAGATGGCACCACGTTGTTAAGCCGAACGCACCGAAGCGACTAATGCCCGACCATCCATAACGAGAATGCAAATCAAAAGACAAAAAGAAAAAATTCATCATTCTCGCTCCGGTAGCGCTCTCCGCTAGACCTTTTTTAGGTAAAGTAAAAGGCCGAGTGGCACATTCACATTGTTTAACCACCATCTCATGTCCCGTGCGGCACCAAGTTAGAGAGTTTTAGCATAGCGGCTTGCGGAGGCTCACGCTACGGCGGCGGGTTTGTGAAACCCGACTGCGCAGGCGCGCGCGGGGAGGGTGAGGAAATTACTCCTCAGCAGAAGGAATGCGCGGGCACTGCGAAGGCCGGCCCGCGGAACTAATCCACCCCACCGGAACGAATTTGCACCTTCCCAGTCGGGCCCCGCTACCGGCTAACCTTAGCGTAGTGGGCGGTACCCGCTATGCTAAAACTCTCTATTGACTCGCAGAGAGTGGCAGGAAACGGAAGTGTAGGCGCGCAAGTTGTTTTGTCGTATGCGCCGAGTGCGCGATTAGCGGCTCCTGAGTCCTGAGGCCGCAATAGTTCGCTCGGTAGGTTTTAGTTTTCGTGCTAGACCACACCGCAGCCTCACTTGCTTTCGGCAACCGTTTAAGTCACGTGAAACGTCATGAAATGGCGTGAGGAATTAAATGCGTTTTTCAATTGGTAATTTTTAGGCAATAAGCATCCTTCACCGCCGAATAAACTCTGAGAGGGCTTCGGTGCAGTTGAACTTTCATAGGAGCCCAACTTGCTATTTGCATTCAGTGTCCATTTAAGGGAACCCGCCTATAGCAGCGCCCTGGTCTTCAGCGCCAGCTGCGCCATAGAGGCTGCGTCAGAGTTGCAAAGTAACGTCAGAGTGTGTACGACGAGGATTGAGAGATAAAGAAAGAAAGAAAGAAAGAAAGAAAGAAAGAAAGAAAGAAAGGAAGAACTTTTTTGCATTTTTTGCGGCCTCTGCTTTGCGCTGAAGTGAAATATTTGGTATATGTTGTCATGAACACGTAAAATAGCGATTTCGCGCTTAAAATCGCAACCTTCGGAAGCCTATTTAGGGCCTTTTTAAGGCCACCGATAGGTAATCGGTAGACAATCTTTTATTCAAGCTTTGGTAGCTTCGGCAAAATGCATTTTCTCAGACGTGGCGGGGGTACCTGCCAGGGTTAACCGAAGAAAGACGGGCCGTGTGCGCGGACCGAGCGCCTACCGATTCTTGTGACGTTTGAGAATAGGAGGTTCGGGTGTCACGCAGACGCTACTGAGTGGACGCGATGCTGTCAACTTGCCTTGGCAGCTTCTCGCTTTTACATGCACGGATACGAATTCCTATACACTCTACAAATTACTCTACAACCTACACTACAATCTGCCATTACTCCAAAGAAATCGCTGCATGTGGGCTTTACCACAGCGCCACAAAACGGCTAATCAGAGTGACCAAACGTGCGAATTTGGCCAATGACGAGGCCCAGCATGCGATTAGAGTAAAAAATAGAATTTGCGCTGGGACAAAAGCGTACATGCACTCTTTGCACTGCAGTCCCACCGCAGATTGTCCCCCCTGCGGCCATTTTTTAGAGTGTAGAGCACGTTTTCAAATCGAGATCAACATCAGCGTTACCAACGGGCGTTGTTTGTACAAAGTGTATCCGAACGCTGCCTTCCAATGCGTCCAAGGTGTTGTCTGTCTGGCGAAAGGGGCGTATACGGCTCAAAACACCTTTTTGAGCTACAACCTGAGTTACACTCTGGACCATAATTAGCTTTTAAGCGACAGCACTTGCTCAGCCACCGGCACTGGCATATTGGAGGTAGGGGCAGGCGGCTAGAAGTCAGTGACGAAAGGGAGATAGTCAGGGGGTAGCGGTAAGTGCTGTTTCTTCGGCACCGCCAGTATCAGTGGTCTTCAGGGGCCGAATTTTATAAAACGACGGGGCGTCGCTTTGAAACGACGGGGTAGCGCCATGCAAATGCATGTGTTCTGAGGTTGGGGCCGTCACTTTGGGGTGTTTTGCGAAGGGGCTGAGCCGCAGAAAAGCAGTGTGGCAAGGGCACGAAGTGACACCCACTGCCCCCCGTCGTTTCGCTTGTACCTTCGCGCCCATGCCGCACTGCTTTTCTGCGGCTCAGTCCCTTCGCAAAACACCCCAAAGCGACGGCCCCAACCTCAGAACACATGCATTTATATGGCGCTACCCCGTTGTTTCAAAGCGACGCCCCGTCGTTTTAGAGAATTCGGCCCCAGGTTGATTGATTGATTGTAGCGTTTAACGCGCCGCCGCAAAGCAGGCGATGAGGCACGCCGTAGTGGAGAGCTATATTTTGACCACCAAGGTATCTTTAACGTGCGCCGAAATCTCGTACAAACGGGCGTTTTTGTTTGTTTTTTTTATGTTGTTGTTGTTTTTTTGTTTTTTGCTTTGCGCCTTCATCATAAAAGGAGCCGCCGCCGCCGCCGGGAATCGAACCCGCGTCCGCGTGCTCAGCAGCACAACGCCTTAGCCACTGAGCCACCGCGGCGGAGTGGTCTTCAGGGTGAGGTATGTAATGACAGTGCAGTGACGACCAACGAGGGAACACCTATTTTAGGCAACCAATGACGCCGAATCTCGTCAAATCGCGGCTACTTCCCAGCGAAACTACGCGAATTTTACACAGCAAAAAATTCCTAGTACGTGGCGCAAACTTTTCCTTCAGTGGTTTTAAATGCATCAGCTGCTAACAGCCAACCACCAACAAGCTGTTACATCTAGCCAAGCAACAAAAATGTTGTGCAAGACGTCTTCATTGCTGCATTCGAATTTCGTGTTTCGAGCAGGGAGAAAATATTTCGTAACATATTCGGGTCGACGCCAAAGTTGACCAAGCACGCAAAACAGGAAAATTCAATTCTGGTGTTTTGCGGGCCGAGGCAACACCTGGGCTATAACGTGCTGGAGGGATATGGAAAAATTAACTCCACTTGGGCATCCTTAAGATACCACAAAATAGCAACACCCGGTTGTTTTTGTTTTTCGCTTCCATCAGAAAAATGGCCATGGTAACAGGGGTTGAACTGGCGTCCTGAAGCTCAGCCGCACGATGCCTTAGCCACTGAGCCACGGCCAAAGGAAAAGCGCACAAAACTGATTTTTCAGCTTGAAAGAGGGGACAAAACGGCGAGCCAGTAAAAACATCATGCACCCCTCCGTCTAACGCGATTGACGGTGGTTGAACGTGAAGCTTTCTCGCCATGGCTTCTTTGGTTGGCCAATCCCACACTGCGAGTATGTGCTAGCACAGCAACTCTCGAGTGAGTGTACTCCGTAGCCCTAACGTTTGGGGTTGGTGTATACGGCGCGAATCGGCACCTGCTGGTTGGCGTTCGCTTCGACTATGTCGAAATGGAGCAATCGGATAGACGGCGGCTTTATAACGCGGGGAAACCGTACCCAGGTTCGATTACGGCCACGGGAAGCGTTTTTAAAATGTTGGTCTGTCTGTATGTCTGTCTGTCTGTCTGTCCGTCCGTCTGTCTGTCTGTCTGTGACTCGATTCAGCCACCCGACCAAAGTAAAACAATGCCGGCGCAATAGTCTTATATAGTCACAACTAAATCTACCCGTCTAAGTCCGGTGTAATGCTCATTCTTGTCAACATTGTTGAAGAAGAACAAGATATTACGCAAATATAAGACAACAAATTAATACAGAAATAATATTTGCAGTGTTCCTTTATAAAAAGTCGTAAATGCTTGATTTTTGCGAAATTAAATACTTCATCAACTGCAGAAAAAAAAATTCACTCCTCCGTCGCCTGCTGTCGCCCGCACCACTATAGCTTCTGGTGCCATTTTAACGAATCAACCGGCAACAGTTACGAAAAGTTCCACTAAATAGGTTCCACGTTCTGTTTGCAACGCACGTGGAGTAGGGAAACGCGGTTCTATAAACGTTGAAGTAGGGCGCCTCGATTCACGCGCGTCTTGGACGTACGGCAGCGTTTGCACCGAGACACCCGGCCTGGAGCAGTGGACCGCGGTAAATTTAGAATGATTTTAGCAAACCTATGGCGTCTTTACCTTGGGAGGAGCGCGATGCAAGAGGAACAACATGATAGGTGAGCGGGAATACGAAGGAGTGTATTTACTTGTCAAAAGTCGATAAAGACTATCATCTTTTGTCGGAATTTGCAACGAAAGGAGCAGATACGCGGCCAATTTTTTTCTTTCACTTCACCCACGATCATTCATCATCATCGTCAGAGAAAGTTCGCTGTCCTGCAGGGCGTATTGGTGTACAGCGGCATCAGCGAGGACACTAAAGCTAAAGCTTCGCTTTAATTAAGAAACCAATCAGCCCTTCGTCTATGTGAGTAAGGACGAGCCGCAAAGCTAGAGCGACGATATGCGTTGAACGGGGTGCAGTCCATGGAGAGCGCGAAACAAAATATACGTTTGTTTATTTGCGATTGAGCATACGTCCCGTAAAAGTCCATTTATTGACAGCATATTTTTGTCTACGGCTCTTAACCTTGTGGGAAGATGTCGAAATGAAGCTGAATTAAATGCAACTGAACAGGAGTATTTTTTTTCCTTTTGCTGTTTTATCCGGGAAAGATTTTCGGCGATCAGCGATTACAAAAATTGTGCGCAATTTGAAACATGGAAGCGGCACCCCAGACCTAAACTTCACTCCCAATTGCGCGGCCCAAAACACCCTTCTACAATGAAAAAAAAAAAGGGTATATGCAAAGCTATTTTCAATTAAGCTACTTCCAGGAACGTTCTCGGATTGTAAGGATAATTGACACTAATAGTGACTTGTTGCCATTGAAGTATGATGTGTTACAAAGGTCAACTTTAGGACCTTTATTGTTTAATTCTTACATAAACGATTTGGCGCAGTTATCCTTAAATTCTAAAATATTTCAATACGCAGATGACACGGCACTTTTGTGGTTAGTGGGAGTTACATAGATGGAATCAAACTAATGCAAGAGGACATCTATAAATTAACTACATGGTTTCACAGAAACTGTATTTTTATAAATCGTGATAAAACGCAATTCACTTGTCTTCACAGCCCATACAAAAAATTGATTCTTCGTTTGAACTGTTCCTTTATGGATGCCCTTGCAACAATTGCCCTTTTCCTCGATTGTAAATTTTCATTTATCCATCATATTGAGCACGTTGCGCGAAAACTGAGAGCAGTTTGTGGTGTTACTTATAAATTAACAATGGTCTGTGACGTCCATCTACGAAATATACTGTACAAATATCTGGGTGAATCGATACTGAGGTACAAAATAACGATTTACAGATGGGCTTCAAAAAAGAAATTGAATATTTGAATATTTTAAATAACATTATTCGTAAAATATCCAGAAACGTTGCTAATGGCTCCACATGCAGTACGGCACCCATTGGAGATATACTGAGTGGGTGTAGGAACAAATGGTCCCGGAACAAATGGCCCCGGAACTTATGGTCCCGGAACAAATGGTCCCAACTCGAAAGTAGGAACAAATGGTCCCGGAACTTATGGCCAAGGAACAAATGGTCCCAGGCACCTGTTCGGGCAAGATGATTCTATAAAACTCCACGTGGGTTCTGTTTAAATTTGTTTTATTTTGCTGAAATGCAGTTTCTAATTTCTTAGGTTTCTTTATTTTTTTTTTTTAGATTTCGCTAAACCGGTTAGCTCGATTTGGGCGATTAGAACGATTAAACGCGGTATTTCTGCCAACCACGCCTATTTGTGTAAGTGTAGGGCATTCATACACGATTGGCCCGTTTTCGGAATTTTTTTATGCGTATTTTATCTGGCCTTTTTATTTTAGTCGTCGCGTTTTTTATACGTTCAAGACGAACATTCTTATTTATTACTTCCTTCTCTCTTTCGGTATTTGATTTTTGTAATATTTTACTTTTTTCGGCTTTCCACGTTTTGATTGTTTGTGAGTCCGGCCGTGTTCCAGGAAGCCGCACGTGCCGCGAGACGCCGCTAGTAAAGCCTGGTTTCTTTTCAGTCCGACAGAGCCCGACATGGCCCGACTGGGCCTGTCGTGCTCTGTCGGGGAGGCCCTGTCGGGCCAAGTTGGACGCCGAGGCCGAATTCGCTCGGCGAGCGAATTCATCCGGCTGAGCCGTCCGGCTCGGCCATCCGACTCGAGTTGGCTCCGCCCATCGGCCTTCGCCAACATGGCGGCGGCTAGCTGCGGGGACGGTGTGCGTCGCACAACTTGATTGTGATATCAAAACGACAAGCACTTGCAGAAGTTACGACAGACCACCGCGGTCCTGAGTCGGTACTGCGATACGCGTTTATCGTTGGTTTATTTCAAATGTTTGCGTTTTGTGTGGAGCCGAGGCACAAAAGGCACCAGTACCAGCGTCTGCAGAGTGGTGCGACGTGTTTTCGTTCTCTATCAAGTGTGTAGAGATACGCTCGTCGCGCTCATCGCTAGCGCGAGACGACCGATAAGTCCAAATTCATCGTGGCCCCGCTCTCGCGCGCTCCGAGCTGTCAAGGTCTGTCTCCGCGCTCGGATCATCGATAACGTTCAAAATACGGTCACTGTGAGTGAAAGCAACGCGCAGTGGCGGTCAGCGCTTGTGTACAGTGCAAGTTTTTCATGGCAAGTGTGTACGCCGTGCTGTTATGTGTTTGATGTGTCGAAGTTCGGCTCTCGCGATCAGCCGTGTGTGGTACGTCGCACTTCTCCTGGAGTTGAATGTGTGTCTGTGAAGCTGCGGCGCCGCTAGCTCCGATACTGCAAGAAACACATCGCATCCGAGGGGTGCACCTTTTACATAACTTTCCCGGTGTATATCTGCGCAGTTGGTAGCGATGTGTGGCGGTGTTTCTGCATTTTGAATTGTGAGGGTGTTCCCAGTGCTTTAGTGCCGCTGGTGGACTGCAGCGTTCCCAAACCAGCGTCGTGAGTGCTCCGCTAGTTCGCCTATTCTAGTGGCCGCGTGAAGTGGTGGCAAGTGTACTTTGTGCAGCAACTGCAGTGTGTGTCCAGGCTGTGCTTTTTTTTCGCGTTCGACACTGCCTGGTTACGTGACGTGTGCTTCATGCGAGATGCTGTTTCCGTTTGGGACTAGTTTTCGTGGTCATTTCACTTGCAGCTGTTGCTTGTTTACGCATGCCGCGTATAGGCGCTTGGAAAAGCTTCCATGCACCACTATCCGAAAAAGTACCTTTACTAATGAAGCACATGGTTATTGTAATGTAATCATGCAGTCATGACATATTCCTGTGAGTAGTGTTTACACACCAGGTTCAGAAAATGGTTTCTATCATAAACCTTTTAAAATGCCCATTCACGCTTTTGTTATAGTTGTTTGCTTTAAGCCACACCAAAGTTGGCTATGTTGTGGTCTTCCCTGAACTCTTAAAATGTCAGCACTGTCAAACATCAGTGAACATTCTTAAAGCTGAGTTGGGGTAATTCGTGTTCCGTGGGTGGCACACGTGACTTCTTTTGAGAATCCCTTTTTGCTCCCAACATATCCAGTACCGTTCAGCTTGATTAAGCTCGTCGGATATGAGGGGTCCCAATTTGCTGCTTTGTTGTTTGGTTCTAGCGATGAACTGAAAAACCCGAGCTGTGACTCTGATTAGCTTTAAGATTTTGCCTTAGTGTTCCAGGTCGATCACGCCCGACTCAGTAGGTGGCGATGTTGCCGCTGGCAATGATCTTGTTTTCTTCCTTTCCCCTAGTTCGATTTCATCGTATATCGCTTTCGGAACCACTCATTCCCAATATACATGCGGGACAAATCCACAGTGCTTTGTTCCGCTACAGTGCGTTTTTGGCCAGCTGCATGGCTGGGATCTCGCGTGCTGGATTCTCTCTTCCCGGATAATGTCTACATACGCACTTGTCCGCGAGGCGTTGAATTTTAGTGACTCGGTTGCGTGCGAACTGCTTCCAGCGGTCAACATCTTCATGAATCCAATAGAGTGCTGTTGTTGAATCCGTGCGTAGGTAGATGTTTGGTGGCTGTTGCTTGAGGGCTTCCAAAATATAGCCACACAATCGACCAGTGAGCAGGCATGCCATCAGTTCCAGTCTCGCCAGTGTAATTTCCTTGCCTGGTGCAACCCATTGTTTGCTTACTAGAGTTGTCGATCTTGTACCGTTTTCACCCTCCAGGGTGAGGTAGGCAACTGCCTCGTATGCCATTGGACGGGTATCAGCAGAAATGTGAAAGCAGTCCGCCCTCCCTCCATTTGTTTGTGACCTGTAGTACCGGGGTACTTGAACTTCAGGGAGATAGGGAGTCCGTCTAGCTACACCTTCCAGGCCACCGTGCTGTTGTTAGGTAGCGTGTTGAGGTCGATGTTTTTACGCCACGCTTCGTGGAACAGGACCTTGGCATGGACAATGAAGGGAGAAAGCCCCCCCCCCCCCCAACACTCCCACCCTCCCTTCCCAGTGGTTCATGTTGAACCTCAGTGCAAACGACAAGACGCAGTACGATAGCAACAGGACACACGAAGCACTGCTTTGTCCTGTCGTTTACGCTAGGGTTCAACATGCTTACCAACACTTCCAAGGTTTCACGTTGCGCCCTAGTGGGTCACATATCCACGCCATTGTTTGTATCACGGGCCAATTTGTGAATGGTTCTATGCCATGAATACAATCGATACATGGAGAGAATGTTAAGGGGTCGGCGCACGGGTCCCACGTACGTTGCAAAACCTTCAGCACACCCGACAAATAACAGAGATGCATGGTAGCCCGGGAGTCACGTTGAAATCACTGGCGTAGCATTTTACTGCTTCAAACATTTCAGTTGCATTTTTGTACAGCTTCACGGCAGCTTTCTCGCTTCCAGCTCCTGTGAGCACGTCATCCGTGTATGTCTCACAGTTTGAGGGTACTGCTCTTTGTTTAAGTGGTGTTGAAGCATTTCGGAAAGTAGAAATGGGTTAGCCATCACTCTGAAAGTAATGCGGGTCATACAGCAAGTCAAAACTGGTGAAAGTGGTACACCCGGTTTTGGTATTGCTTGAAACCACAGGAAACGCAATGCATCTTTGCCCACCGGTTTTATGCCAACCTTTAAAAATGTTTGTTTGATATCCGACCCTTGCGCCACTTGGTGTCTTCGGGAGTTCAGCAATAGGGTGTATGCACTGGGCTTTTGACCATGCAGCAATGCTACCTACACGACGGCCCCGACACCATATCCACGGTTCCATTCTGCTGTGCAGGCAGCATGTTTCCCGATGCAAAACGTGGTTTGCGGCGTGGTGTTGGTAAGAACGTTCGCATGGGCAGTGTTTTTTTCTGCGTGATTCGTGGGTTTGCGAATGCCTTGTCACAAGGAGTTAGTAAGCATTGTTTTTGTTTCGAAATTTCGGACTGTGCTGTTCATACTTCCGGAACCACAGATCCGAAAGCAGGCCGCACAACAAAAGCAAGCATTTAGCTTTTTTTTCTGTTTTGAAGCGGTAGCTAGAGCAGTGCTTGAAGATGATCTGACTTCATGCAACGAATTCGCAAAGAAGCTATCGATGATGGGTTTAATCAGTACCGAATCAGGCGTGCCCATTTTATTTCAGGTGGAGACGACGGCCGTCAATGCTTTCACCTCATACCTTGCACATGCTTGTAACACGATGTGTTAAGGTAGCCGGCATACTTTATCAATGAAGCTAACCCGACTGTGCATCCAGCCGCAGCCTTGTCTACTTCCAGTGTTTTAGGTGAATACGTGTAGATGAAATGCAACTTTTTTTCAGGTAATTGTGGGCATCCAACTCTTTCGTCGTCTTCGAGTGCTCTTTAATGACCAAGCGCGTTCTGTGCTTATGCACTAAAGCTTGACGTTGGCTATACATTTTGACTACTTCAAAAACACCGCAGAGATGAAGACTTATGGATTGACAAACTAGAGCAGTATGGTTTATCGCTTGTCTCAGCGCTGTTTTTGCAGTATTCAAAGCGTGTTCCATAATCTTGTTTTGCTTATAATTTCCACCTCGTCTACATAAAAAAAAGCACTTGAAAATTATCGCTCGAATCTTTGTCGACGTGCCTGCACCTAATTTTATATACATATGTCGTGATTGCTTCCACCCAGAACCTCTACGTAATTGCTCACCGTCATTGGGAGCTTAGGTAGATGACAGTCATACGTTCAACACACCAGAACACTGTTGCCAGAGCACCTCTCCGTCTCTCGCACTCCCCAAGAAGCGCGCAGCATGCCTGGGTGGCTCGGTAAAGCCAGTGCCTCGTCCCGCACGCCGCCACCATATCAAATATCGTTGCAGCTTTGGGTGGAAAAATTTTCCTAACTCGAGACACGGTCCTTTGAAGCAACCCAAAAATAAGAAAATCAATGCATGGGGATCACATGGAAATAGTGCAAAGCGGACTACGTTATCAGCGCCTGTCCAACGGTTAGACAGGTGGGGACATTGGTGCAGAGACCACTGCGCAATGTTTCAAGCATGTGACAAAGTGTGAGGTGAAAGCTTCAAGGCCCGTCGTTTCCACTTGAAACGAAACGGGTGCAACAGATTCAGTACTGATTAGTCCCATTATCGATAACTTCATTGTAAATTCATCGCATGAAGGCGGAATGTCGTCAAGCACTGCTCTATCCTAGGCTCCGAAGCAGCAAAAAAAAAAAAACAAAATCGCGCCAATCCACCCCGTGAATGTGATTGGAAAGCAAAGCTGTAAACGGCAGCAATAACGATTACCCATGCGACGTCACTTAAATTCACTCACATCGCTCTACAAATAGTAAAACTAGAGAGAAGTGAAATGCACTTAACCACACCATTTATTACTTCAAAGAGATATTCTTGGTAAGGTTAAATCAATGCATGATGCATGAACGGTGTTTGGTTGAGTTGTATTGGTGCAGCGAAAGAGTGGAAACTTTTTTTATAGTATTAAAGTAAGCTCAAACCCGGTTTTACACGATCTAACTTCTCCGTCTCTGCGCCGCGGACGGAGGCGACAAGATTTGCGGCAGAGAAGGAGGAGGAGAAGGAAGAAATACTTTTGTTCAGATATCTGAACGGCACAGAGTGCAGCCCTGGGGAGTGATACCTTCTTTTGTGGGGCCCATATGCAGTCCGCGTGGCCTGTGTTCTGTCCACCCGCTGAAGCTGGGTAGGTAGAGAGGGCCTGGACAGCAGCATCTCCCGTTGCTCTTGTTGGGTAGTTGACGGAAAGAGAGGAGGGTGCTCAGGGCTAAAGTCGCACACCCCGATTACGGGGCGGAGTGTTCCTACTTCTGAGCAAAATTTACATTAATCGTCGTAGGGAGTCGGATGCAATAAGTGAAAACGCGTAGGCTGTGGGAAGGAGCCCGGATTGTATGAGCCGTAGGGTAGTTTGTTGTTCTCTGGAAAGGTCAGTTTAAAGCGAAGGTATGGTCTGCCTCAGAAGGCGATAATGCTGGGTTATCTCCCTGAACGTGACAAGCGGGTGACTGTCCTCGTGCAGCTCCATAGCACGGGAGGTAAAGGCGCAGGCTTCTTGGGTGGGCGTATTTGTTTCCCTCCATTGAAGCGTGAGGGGTTATCCAGATGAGCTGAATGGAACCGTTTGGGGAGTGGTTTTTTAGCACGCGCAGTGCAGGTAAGGACATCCAACCCGACTGGTAATTCCAGTAGGCTTGCTGGGAATCTGTGACTACCCTCCGAACCCCTGGTTGAGTGAGAGCCAAGGTGATGGCTGCCTCTTCTGCTGTCGTCATTTGTTGGGTCCTAAGCGAGGTAAACGCAAGGAGGTTGGTTCTGGAGGTAGCCACGATGATGGCGTATTGCTGCCCTCGATGTTTGGAGGCGTCTCTGTAGATAACTGCATGTTCCCCACCGAGGGTGGTGTTTACCGCTTGAGCCCGTGCTTTTCGGTGACCCTCGTCATGTGAGGGGCTCATATTTCTAAGCAAAGGGAGCATCTTTAGTTTTACTCGCCAAGAGTCTGGGAGTACGTCAAGCGGAGTGACATTCCGGGCTGCCCAGCCAATCTGGTGAAGCATGCGGTTACCCACCACAGCTCTGAGTCGGACCTTCTGGTTAGAAAGATGGCCTTCTATCAGCTCTTCCACCGTGTTGTGGAGCCCCGTGCTAAGCAGCCTCTGTGTGAACGCACGCATGAGAAGACCAATGGCCTGCTCGGCCTTTCTAATCATTGTATAAAGCATCTATATGTCTGTTTTGTCGAGAAGAAGACAGGGGGTTGACGTAAGTGGTTCTCAAGAGGACAAAAGCTTCAATTAATCGAAAGGTACCGGATTTCTTTAGGCCTCGCTTCTTGGTGGCAACTCGCCTGATCATGTGTATGATTTGATTAATGCTGTTTTGGGGCGCTGCAAGGAGACGTCACTGTTGGTGTTAGCCTCAAGATGTAGGCCCAGGATCTTGATGCTGGGGCTTGGAGTGATGGCCTGGCCATCAAGGAGTATTTGCATGTATTCCTTCATTTGGCGTGAGGGCGGACGAAAAGGAGCTGTGATTTTTTACGTGAACACTGGAGGCCACAGGCTTTAGCACATTGGCGTACTAGAAGTGAGATGCCTTGCCTTGGTGTGAGCTTCCTTTAATATTTGTAACTCTTAGCACATGAGCAAGATGTGCACAGGGCCGCTAGACGGGATTGAGTGGTCGCTTGACGCTTTTACGTGGCATTCAGCGAGAACGCAGGGGGTAAACCCATAGATGTGCTTGGTGAGTACACCACCTGTCTTCCCCGTCTTCGCCTGGGCTCGTAGCTAAATCGGTAAGACAACGGGCTCTCGTTTTGTTAGTCTGTTCGTTCCAGGTTCGATTCCCGGCGGTGCTAGTAAATTATTTTATTTGTTCGCGGGAGTTTTCTGGTGACACCAATGGTCGCGGAAGAACCCTTAGGGGGTAGAGGTAAAAAGCTTTGCTTTAAAAAAAAAAAAAAGAGCGACACGCTTGCTTTTGTCATGCGGCCTGCTTCGGATCTTCGGTTGTAGCAAGCGTGCACAGCGCAGTATGGAATTTCGACGAAAAAACAATGCTGACTACTACTTGTAACAAGGCATTCGCAAACCCACAAATCGCTCGAAAAAAAAAACGCTGTCCACATGAACGTTCTTACCAACACCACACTGCGAACCACATTTCACATCAGGAACGCCGCGGCCCATGCGGCAAAATGTAACCGTGCAGATGGCATCGGTGCAGCTAAGCAAATAGCACCACCACGCATTCAAAAGCCCATTGCATACGCCGATAGACTGACTAAATCGGAGGTCAGGTTCAGTCCGCTTTCAAAGTTGTTGAAATATTTCGGTGAGTTACTGTGCGATGAGGCGTCAAAAACCACCTGAAGCTTGTGATTGTAACGTGCAACAGCCTAGTGCAGCACGTAGTAAACGGCATCAGCTTCACTCGTACTGTCCGTAAGTTTTGCTATCCCTAGCTGGTCGTAGTTTCTGATCACAGCGTCGGTAGTCCTGACACAATTCTGGGGAGTTTAGAAAGTGCCTTATCAAGTGGTATAGTGACATTTGCTTCCAAGGAAGCGCCTTCTTCTAATGTCCATCCATTTGTTTGATGGTCCCGCAAAACACAGAAAAATACAATAGAGGCATGAAAATTTCTGAAATTTCAAACACTTTGCGAATGCTGTTTGCTATTCGATTTGCAGCGCACTTTTATCATTCAAAGTGCTGAATGTTTTCGTATATTGAAAATTTGGGAATAATTGAGCAGTAAAAGTTGGCTCTGCCGCATAACATTCAAACTTTCTAGCTTCACTGCATGGCTGGCCCTCTTTTGTTGGCTTTTTGCATTACGCTGAAGTTGTGCAAAAAAGCTTAACACGCGGTCATACTATCACACTTAAAAATAAATGAACAAGGGTATACCAACTGGTAGAGGTTTCAGAAGTGTCAAAGGCGGTGGCGGTTAAGACCATCGCTAATGACATCAAGGTTTTCCAGGCTTTAACACACCATTTGCTCACTTCTCATTTTTCTTCCACTCAGTTTTTATGTGTACCAACTTTCAGCCTTTTGTCCACCTGCTTGAGCGTCTAGCTTCATTCAACAGCAGAAGATCAGAAAATAAACTAAAAAAATCACTCCACAAAGTGAACACCCTCTTCCAAAACGCTTATACAGAGGCTGGACGTGCTGCAGAATACAGAACGCCCTTACTCTATGAAAGAGAACATGTGTCATCTCTTGTGCTACTGCACGCAGCATGCAACCCAACACGAAACAGCGAAAAGAACTCTTGTGCGATTGCTACGAAAAAACTTTTCAGAACTGAATCACTTTTGTGAACTGTAGCAGTCATGCTGACACTGCGCTACGGAGAAAGGCTCTAGATTGGTCGACGTTCTATAACTTTGAGATCCTGAGATCTGTTATCCTACTACTGCCATTTTTTCAAATGTTCCTGATTTATTTCATTCTCCCTCTTATTCATTGTTTCTACGTACTCTTTCCAGATTTTTTTTTATTTATTTACTGTGTTCACCCTATCTGACGCAGCAAGCAACGCCATTTGTGGAGCTAATGTCTTCAGTATTCATTTCTCAAATCATTTATCTAACATCACTATCATCATCTGGAAGGCTCCCGCGCAATTACAGCTTTCAGCCCCATTTCATGCAGCAATGGCCTCCGTCTGCCTTACGTGGTTCTTCCACTACACCATCCCTGTTCCACTAAGCTCATGTG
The DNA here is from genome assembly GCF_048455015.1 of Haemaphysalis longicornis. NCBI lineage: Eukaryota > Metazoa > Arthropoda > Arachnida > Ixodida > Ixodidae > Haemaphysalis > Haemaphysalis longicornis. The sequence goes on from NW_027526314.1 coordinate 3,757,745, forward strand.
CTGGCGTTTTGTGCATAAAGTAACCAACAGGTGTTCTGAGCTCGAGAATGCCTAGATTGGGCTGTGTGTCGACCTGCCATTCTAGGTGCAGAGGCACAAATGAAAGGGTGTAGCACTGTTGTCTTCTGTCTGGCGCCAAGCGTAGGGAGAAGTGGAAAAGGGCACTAGAACGGACGGAAGCTGACTGTTTTAGCTGTGATTGTAAGATCGTTTGATTTTATGAGGAGTACTTTGATGGTATTGGCATTATAGTAACTGGCAGCTTTATTGGCAGCGGGCATGTGTTTTTGCAAAAAGATAAAGCAAGGCGCTGCAAATGAACTGTGTTTTCTACCTCTCAACTGGTTACATTGATTTGATTGATTGTGGGGTTTAATGCACCAAAGCTACACTTGGACTATGAGGCGCGCCGTATTAAAGTACTCTGTATTAATTTTGACCTCCTGAATATCTTTAAAATATGCCAAAATCTCGACATGAGCATTTTTGCTTTTTCCTTTATGGTCGGGTCCCAGTCAGGCTGCACGTGCAATCAAAGCTCTTTTGGAGTTTCTTCGGAGCACATAACTGGACAAAGTTTTGTGATTGAAAATTTTGGCCGCATCAAAAGACATCTTTTCATCTTCACGTTTTTTTTTTCTTCTCTCATTTAGCGTATTAAGCCAGCCCGACGGCTCGGCTAGCATCGCTGGTCTCCATTAAAGTTATTCTCTCTCTCTCTAAGCCATTTTATTGATGTTTAGTGCATAGAATTTTTACTGATTGCAAGAACATAGAGTATGTGATGATGCTTAAGTATCAATTTATATTTAAGGAACCAGGAGAAGAAAAATATGAATGGTGCAAAATGAAAGGGTTCAACATGCATGGGACTACTTGATCATTACGAGTTGTGTGCCTATCGATAAAATGTCAATAAACCGTGCTTCAGATTAGCGTCATCTAGTGCTGATCTTTTTTTTTTCAGGTCTGCATAAACTTAACTTATTGTTGTATGTAGTGTTGTTCACTTAACCTTGCGTGTTTCAAGTCTGTAATACTTAGTACATTTGGTAGCATTAAACAAAGGAACTCTTTTTGTGGTGCCTTTACTTGCCTAACTTTGGCCGAAAGAGGCTTCATTTCAAAACAGAAGACCGCGTTATAAGTAGAAATTACGGAAATGAACTAGATCTTGGTAACTCATTGAGGCATCACTGCTCTTAACAAAATGTAGCCAGTTTTGTTTATAACTAAGGCTTATTAATTCATGTATCTATAAATCTCTGGGGCCTATCTGTTTTTGTACATAGCTGTCTTGTTTTGAAATAAAATTTGATCGGCGAGTTTTATTTTGTGTGGGGTATACACGTCGTGTTCTGCCGTGAGTCTTCTGCAATTATTGTGAGGCCAATTTTTCTTCAGCACCTCCAGCTGCCCTTGTCACTAATTTTTTAAATTTTTATTGAAGTGCATACTGCGAACCAGAGGCCCAAGAAGGAGGGGCATAAAGGTGTGAACAAGATCATAGATACCAGCAGTTCAGGATACTACATGTGGCAGCAATGAGAAAGAACAAAAGTTTAAAATAAACTAAACATTTGCTTCTATGTATTCAAATTAATCAAGCCATATGTTCAGGTGTATTTTTCCAGTCGATAATACATGTGGGAAAAAAAAATTTCTACCGGATAGTAGAACGGGTGAAAGAATGAAAATGGTAATGATGAATATTATTTTGAAGTATGTCATGGTCTTGTATCTAGGCCAAGTTTGTAGCATAACAACAGCAAAAAATTTAAGGCATTAAGACTTCTTTTTTCCCTAGTGCTTCAATCGCACCAGTTTGCATGAGCTCATTAACAGAATCCGTGTGACGATAGTTAGAATTCTGAACAGTGAAGAAATGTAAAATGCAAAAACTTTCTCCTTGACTAATATTTGAATCCCATAAGCTTATATGATCTCACAAAGAGAATTTGTGGAATTATATTTAGAATAAATAACGTCAACAGCCTTTCTTAGAGCCTTTTCAACCAATTCGATATTATTTCCTCTAGGGGTCTGAGACTGTGCAGGCATACTGAAGTTTCTATCAAATGAAAGTAGGGTACAAAAGTTATCTAACTTTTGCTGGAGTATCGGCGAGTTTATGCTTTATAAAACCGACTTCATGACAAGATGAGGAAACATTGGTTTTTATATGTGACTTCAGCTCAAGTTGCTAGTTTATACAATAGCTAGACGAGTACATTTCTGAGCTTCGGGCAAGTTTTCCTGAAAAAGGGTAAAAAAGTGTGAGTGGATTCTTTTTTGTTGATGATATGAAGGGAGACTGCAGTCATCCGGTTTTAACCCCGTAGCCCACACATGACTCCAGGAGGGGATATTATAAGAAATAGTGAAATTGCCAGTATATAGCGAAATCTGTCTAGGCTCATTTACAATGGAAATAATTCATTACAGAAAATTTAAAGAAAAGACCAAGGGCACTACCATGGGGACCATTAGAAGTAGGAGGAAAGTGATCAGCTATTCACTCCAATCCGATGAACAAGCAGTAACGCAGGCTGCAAGAAAGGAGCGGGAAAGGTGGGAGGCAGTATGTGAATTAATTTTTTGAAATTAATTTGGCCAGACGGCTGGTACCCCCTAGTAAGTGCAGGTGGTGGGACTGGCCTGCTCCTGTGAGGGATTAAAAAAAAAAAAACTTCCATTCTGCTGTATGAATTGCTCATGCGTTCTGGTATATGGCCACCATATGCAGACGTGTATGGACGCCTATTTTTACAAACCCCGGACCGGGTTCCAAGCCTGTGCTAATTTGCAAACAAAATCTGTAGTGTCGGAATCAGCATAATTAACTGTAAACAAATGTACTTGAAACATGCAGCAAAGCGTTAAATGTGCCTAGCTGTGTTTTCTGTGGTAGCTATTTACTAAGTAAAACTGTTGACCTGGATGGGAGCCTTCGTACAGTCGTCCAGAAAAGGTAATCTCGTCGTAGAACACAAAGATCAAAGCCGGCATCGCCATTAAAAAAAGAAGAAAAGAAAACACCGTGGCGCCGGTCGGTGGAACTATTCCGGTTTTTGCGAGTTACTGAATACGATAGCTGGCTGCCGTAGTTCCACAGGCGCGTAATCGCAAAATGAGTACGTAAATATGTGTTTAAGAGATGCGGACATGATGTTAAGGTAACAACTATGCTGCCGATATTCCCATACCAAAATTTTGTACCCTGCGTCGCAGAATTTAAAATACCAGCGCTCATTGCAGTTGACGAAAGAAGCGCTAACATTTGCCGCAACGACGCAAATAGACAGCCTGTGCGCACCGTATCATGCAGAATGCGATGCGCTGAACGATTGAGAGCTTGTTTCTGCATAATCATAGAGCGCTGCTACGTACGTGGACGCATGTTACATCGCTGGGAGAGCGGGTATGCTTCAAAGAACAGTCTTGCCGCATGAGATTCGGAAAAGCGGGAAGAATATATTTTGCGCCGCTTCATAACCCGAGCCAGAGTGACCCTGCCCGAGCCGAGCTGCAGCATCGCCGGGCATGCACCGGTTTATGGGAAGCTCTCCAACGCGCTTCCGTCTACATAAACGTTACGGCTGCTGGCTGATAAGTCTAGCGAGATCAACATTCGCGCCATGTTGAGGGAAATGAACTCAAATTTTCTCAAATTACCGCAATAGCTGTTTGAGCGTAAACAAAAAGTAGTATAAGGTCGGACGAACCAATCACAATATTCGATTCAAGTGACGTGTTTGGCCCGACACTGCTGTCGGGGTCCTGCTCCCGAACGCAAAAGAAAACGGCCGCCCGACACAAACTCGCGTGTCGGACCGACAAGTCGTACCCGACATGTCGTGTCCGACTTGCCGGACGAAGAAGAAATCACCCTTAAGCGAGGGGGGTGACAGGCACAGTGTCGAGACATGCGGACGTCTGGTCTGATAGCAAGCATCTGCTGAGCCGCTGGTCAAGCCAGGCTGTCGCGACGGTCAGCACTGTTAATTTCCTGCTTCTCATTTAATTAATGAAAGCCGCCGGTGGCTCATGTATTGGCGTCGCCTCCGCTTCTAGCTGTCACGCTCAGTTCCTTTCATGCAGCCGCAAAGACGCGAAGTTGGGGGTCGCGGAGTGCATGCTTTGTGCTCCTTCCTCTTTTGTGTGGAAAACGACTGGGGTGCTGAGTACGGTCGTTCGGTGACGAGCTGACGGGAAGCAAAAGGGTGCCGTCTCTAGTTTTTGACGATTTGCGAAGCCGGCGTCGGCGCTATTCGTTGATGGTCATTCGCCTTAGGAATTCGCCTCGGGTTGAAGGAGCTCTTTTCGGTAGTCCGGTGGTCGGCGGCGTCTGGGAAGGGATTAGCCACGACTCCCTCACTGTGCCAGCGCGCGCGGCGACAAAGGCAGGGCGGGAAAGCGACGACACTGTGAGGTGTCAGCCGTGCGAAGACCGCTCTAAACGTTCGGCTTTGGCTTTTGAGGAGATGCCGCCCGCCAGCAAAGTGTTGCCTATTTCCGGAGAAAAACGAGTTTCTAAACTGCAAGTTGTAAAATTATCGAGGTGCAAAATCTTGATTAGTGTTGCTTCGCTTGATTCGAACTGCAGATATCGAAGCATTTCAGGTGGTGAGCACAGCAACTCAGCTTAGCCAACCCAATAAACCCTCATCGAGTAAAGTTCCCTTTTGAAATAGCGACAAAACGGCGAGCGCAATGCACCAGTACAGCTCTATGTTGACTGGCGGTCAACAGTACCGTCCCACTCACATTTTTGATACTTTACATAACCTAAATAATACCGTCAATGTTAATAGGCTCAACGCACTGGATGAAGTCGGACTCACTCCTCAAGCATTAACAAAATCGTACTTGCGGTTCATGTTGCAAAGGCGAAAAATTCATGCCACCCTGCCACCCTCTCTTTCTCCACTTCATAAGAAAACTGCATTCACGAAGAAAATTACGGTAGCCCGTTATTGTATTCACTTTAAACACCAGCTGAGGGCGCCCCAGTACACGCAGATTTTTGATTGAAAGGTTCACCACTGGTTTGCCTGGCACTCGGAATAACACAAAAAATATGAACAAAGCAAGCACGGGAGATCGTACACGTGCGACAAAAAAAAAGTTTGTATACAGCATTGAGCTCAAGCAAATTCAGCATTAGCAAATATACTGTGTACGAACAGATGCAAAATACAGTGTGCACAAATACAAGCATAAATATAAATACACTGACCCCCCTCCTTCCTTCATACAGGCGCTAAGGCGTAGTAGTGGTGGGACCATTTCTTCCTACTTTTAAGTTGGGACCATTTGTTCCGGTACCATTAGTTCCGGGACCATAAGTTACGGAGCCATTTGTTCCGGGACCATTGTTCCGGACTCCATAATGACAGTGCTAAAACTTCTGGTGGCTACATTGCTGACAAAACAATTTTTTTTCACATGAATACAAAATAAATAAAAAAAGCTCGGGACCTCCGTCATATAGAATCTCTTATCAGAGCTACAGTTTACATAGGGTATAGTAAAAGAACACTAGCCTTCTGTGTATTCTTTTACTTTAAAAAATTTCTTATAGATTCTACAGTATCTTCAGTTAGTGAACTGAAAAAAAAAACGTGAATATGAACGGGTGCAATCAAACAAAGAGTAATGTTTATTGTCATTCTGTAATGTTATTTCAACTGTTGTGTATTGCAATGTCTGTTCTTTTTGTGCGTGCTCCCTTCTCGGTTGACAATCATGAAAATCATGTTATTGCGGTTATTCACTTCTCTCTTATGCTTCAAGGTTTCAAGGTTTATTCAATAAATGTTTGGTTTACAAAATGCGTTATTGAGGTTAGTACAGAAGGAGGTCCCGAAGTAAAAACTGTCAGGGGGACCTCCTGGCTCAAAATTCACACAAGACAAAGTTAATATAATGGCATAACGAAATGCACACGAAGTAATAAAAACCATTAGCATGTCAGGGTCAGGCGAAGAAAATCAATTCTTTAAATAACATTTGATATTTTTGCGAGACTTTGAGGCAAAGATTAGGAAGTATACAATACTACACGAATAAACAAGGAATGCAAATCAAAATGTATATTCAGGTAGCGAACATCAAGAAATCAGGATTACGTGATAGTACAAGAACCCATAAATATTTAAGCAATCATCGGTATAAAAAACGCCAAAAAATCCGAAGTTAAATTCGGAAAGAAGTATACAACCAAAAGATAAAAGGCACACAGAAAAAACAATTTTAAGAATCACCTAAGTACATTTCGAGTAGGTATGTTTTCAGACACTTGGAAAAAGTATGTTGAGAAGGCGATGACTTAATTGATACCGGCAAAGAATTCCAGAGTGCTATGGCTGAAAAAAGGGCAGTTTGCTTACCGTAGTTGGTGTTAGCTTTCGGCAGTAATAAGTTATGTTGTTCAGAGAACCGGGTAATATTTGTATTAGTAAGGGAAGATGTGGCGAAAGCACCAGCAACGACACTGTTTTGGCGGGTACGGTAAATTAGGAGACCTAATGTCAGCTGCAAAGAACATGTCAGAGGTAGTACCTTCAGGCTATCATAAATGCCTGTAGCCGAGGCCCTGAAGTGGCTGAAAGTTAATGCACGAACTGCTTGATTTTGTAGACGTTGTAGGCAAGACAAATGGGTGAAGTATGTATTGCCCCATGACGACAAACAGTAAGTGAGATGACTATGAATAAATGCGTGATACAGTGACCGAAGAATATGTGGCTGGAAGTAATGCCGTGTTCTAATTAATACACGTATCCCGAATGCTAATTTCTTTGTAACTGATTTAATGTGTGCATGAAATTTTAACTGCGAATCAAGCATAACACCAAGAAATGACGCAGTGCAGGATGCAGGAATAGCCACATCGCCAAGTTTTATTTGCGGGGTGGTGAAAAGCCGTTTGTTATGGGTGTGGAAAATCATAAAATTAGTTTTGGTAGGATTCATGCGCAGACAGTTGTTTTCGCACCATGAGATGATGGTTTGCAATTCCGAGTTCAGTTTTAATATTAGATTGTTTAGGTCTTTATCGTGCGCAAATATCGTGGTATCGTCTGCGTAAAGAATACAGTGCGAAGTTTTGAGGCAAGTCGGGAGGTCATTAATGTATATTAGGAAAAGAAGCGGTCCTAGAATAGATCCCTGGGGAACGCCTTGATTAATATTAATGGGGCAGGAAAACGCGTCAGAAATTTTGACAACCTGTGTTCTATCAGACAAATAACTGCGAATAAGTGTTAAAGCTGGCCCCCGTATTCCAATTGATTCAAGTTTCGCAAAAAGTATTAAGTGGTTTATTGTATCAAACGCCTTCGTGAAATCTATGAAAACTGCCCCGCACCAAGACCCGTTATCAATAAACTTTTTAATTGCGTCGGTAAATTCTATTAGGGCAAGTTCTGTTGAGTAATTTTGGCGGAAGCCGAATTGTTGTGGTGTTAGAATTTGAAATTTATTGAGGTAGTTCATTAGGCGGATTACAATAAGTTTTTCAATTAGCTTGCTAAAAAACGGCAGAATAGTTATTGGACGGTAATTACCCATTAGGGTAGAATCCCCCTTCTTAAAAACAGGGACAACTTTCCCTTTTTTAAGCTGTTCGGGAAAAACACCACTTTTGAATATATCGTTAACAATCATTGCCAGAACGCCGGATAACTGATGAGCAACCAATTTGATTTTCGAAGCTGCTATATTATCTAATCCGGGGCCTGTATTTTTTAAACTTGTTATAACCTTAAAAACTTCTTCCGGTGTTGTCGGGCTTAGAAAGAAAGACTGAACGCAGGAGGAACCATAGTTACAATTAAGTTGTGGTTCTTGGTCACTGCTGGAAAAGAACCGGTTAAACGCATTGGCAATGTCGAATGGGTTAGTTAAAACATTATTGCCGTCAGTAATTTTCGATAAAGAGGATGTCGTTTCAGACACATGCAAAAACTGTTTAATTACTTGCCAATTTTTGTGGGTATTCGTGCCGTTTTTGAGTATCTCATTTTGATAATAATTTCGCTTAGCCTGTTTAATTAAAGTGGTGAGAGTATGCGAATAACGTTAATTTGCTTAGTTATTTATATGCGTTTACATCGTTATATATGTGCTTTTCTATTATTTTTGTGCGCATAATCCAGGCACAGTGTTGTTATTCAATTGCACTGTCAGTTGCTTTTTGCCTATTGCAGTGGTTCTCAAATGGGAGTCCGCGTACCCTAAGGGGTCCGCGAGGGCATTTCAGGGGTCCGCTAAACCCTCCCCGAAACTTTTTAACTCTTCCCCCCCCCCCCCCCCCTTTCATTTTTTTTCTTTTTGCTAGACCTTGTTGGAAACGCAAACATATGGCTTCGCAACATGACGTTTAATTTTTGGCGTAGCTAGTGTAGCATAGCCCATGGTTTAACGTTGGCTTTTTGGACGACACGCCAGCTCTGCGGAAAAGCCAGATGCACAAAAGGCCGCCTGTATGTGTTGGGGTGACTATTAGCTGCAAGGGCAAATTGTTTGACAAAATGACACGCATCAGCATAAACGTCCTACACAAAACGCGGCCATTGATGTTTGCTGGAGACTACAGTTGCAAGTGCAAATTAATAGAAATTATGACATGGGTCAACATGGTCCATTGTTGGGTCCCTCATTACTTTTGCAAGCCCGGAAGGGGTCCCCGACACACTCACGGTTGAGAACCACTGGTCTATTGTTATAAGCTGATTGCGTTATTGATGTTTGTGCGATCAACTGGGCTGCCCCGTCCGCATACAAGCTCCTTCGAGTGCTTCTGCGGGAAGGCAAGAAAATACATTGTACCATAAGCGAAATAGACTCAGACGTCAAACCTAAATTAGTTTATTTTCTAGGAAAACCCCGAAAGAACCGGTTTGAACAGCCTGATACAATTCTTTATGTGATCGGCTTCAACAAGTTGTTGAGTCGTTCTGTCATTACACCTCGCGGTTTTCTTGAGCATTTTCTCGCCGTTGCAATGAGAGCACAAAATTTATACTCTGGAGGGAGTCAGGAAGAACTTGTTTCCATGAGAGGAAATGCAAACTTTGCCGACATACTTCTCTTGGAGAGTACGTTAGATGATTCTAATCAACCATTTTCTGTAATCTAGTTAGCTAAGTGGCACTATGGGATGTTTTGTGAATTCGATACAGTTTGAAATTTACAAAATCATAATAGCAGTAGTATTATAATGACGCAAACAACATTGGGACATTAACGTTCTATTGTCGTACAAACGTCAGTAGCGATAGAGGGGGAGGGAAAAAAACGAGCAAATTGGCTTGACGTCGTAACCAGAAAACTGGCGCTGACTCTTTTCTTCTCTTGTCTTTGTACATCTACACCCCTAGCTATAGTTAAATTCTTAACTCCACCTCATCTCAACTACTTGTTCATCTCTACAGGGGGCCAAATTAAGGTCTCGGGAACGGTGCGCAATTATTCGCTTACCTGTACATCCTTTCTTTTTAATAACCAGTGCTACTTAAGTCACTACATGATAGCTCGCCTGGTGCGCACTTGCATGGCTGTGCCCTATTTCACACGTAATTCTTTGTCCCTTCGGCCTGGTTGGGCGCAGTGCCATCAAGCTCTTTATGAAGCGAGTGCTGCAATCGTGGATGTGGCTGGACTTCGTGTACGCTGTTACGGCTCGAGGAACTAAATTCGCCAAGGTTACTAGAAGAATGCACCGCTTCACCACCAAGGTAACTTCATCTGCCTTTATTTACGTCATCCTGAGTCCCACTTTCCCCTTTTCATTTGTTTCATCTTCTTAACCATAGTTGTATTTTATTTTCCAATTTTTGTCGCATCAGATACGTCACCACTGTGCATTACATTTTGAATCGTCTGTGAGGCAAACGATATACGCCTTCTACTTCGGTAGATTTACACAATCATCCGATTTAAATTCGAGCAATAAGGTAAAAAATACCGCAGCGTTGGCGAATGATTTTCCCGGTTTTCTGCGGCGAGATTTATTCTTCAAGTTCATCATTTTGTACGCACGCGACACTGGTCCAATCTAATTTGTAGGTGCCCTCCTAAGTGTGGTAGTGTGAGGGCAGCCATGGGCACGTTACCGTTACCTGAGCAACAATCCAACTCTGTTACAGTTACAGTTGGAGTTTCCGAAAGTAACTTGTTACAGTTACAATAACTGTGAAAAAATAACATCGTTACTTTTCCGTTACTGTATAAACTCAAGTAATTGATCACCAACTAAATGATACAGTTTATTTATAGACTCCGCCGCGGTGGCTCAGTGACTAAGGCGTCGTGCTGCTGAGCCTAAAGACGCGAGTCCGATTCCTGTCCGCGGCAGCAGCTTTTTTGATAAAGGCGGAAAGCGAGAACGCCCGCTTGTTAGAGATTTCGGTGCACATTAAAGATCACCAGGTAGTCAAAATTAATCCGGAGCCCTCCACTACGGCACGCCTCATCGCCCGTGGATCGTCGGCGCGTTAAACCTCGCAATTAGTCAGTCAGTCAATCAATCAATCAATCAATCAATCAATCAATCAATCAATCAATCAATCAATCAATCAATCAATCAATCAATCAATCAATCAATCAATCAATCAATCAATCATTCAATCAATCAATCAATCAATCAATCAATCAATCAGTTTGTTTATATAAATGTACGAAGGCATGCGGGTTGTAAAAATTGCACGTGGTAAAACCCCAGACGAAGATAACCATAGGCGGCCCACATAAGCCCATTGCCGCACCAAATATCTTCGCGTACGCCTCGTTTCTTGCACCACCCTTTAAGACTATACAGTCTTTGTTGAATAAAGGGAAAACCAGCCCAGAACCGTGACACACAAGAAGAAGGCAACAGACAGACACTGCGCTGATACTGTTGGTTACGTCCTTCTTGTGTGTCCTCGTTTTGCGTTTGCTTCCCTTTAAGGGTGTAAAAAATCGCATAATTTTTCGTTTTACCAAGTCTTGATGGGGCTACTCAAACGCGAAAATTTTCGACAGCCGATCTGTCTGTCTGTCCCTCTATTCTGCGGCCTGAACAAAACTTAAAAGGAATCTCTAACGATACGTTTGAATAGGCAAGACGTTTCCAAACTGCTACATCTGGTGGCAATGTTCATGCCCCCCCTTCCTCCGCGTACGTGGCGGCGTTTCATACCGGCTCCGGTGTTTTCGGTACAGGACGTTTCGGTACAGGGCGTTTCGGGACACGGGCGTTTCGGGACACGGACATTTCGGGACACGGGTGTTTCGGTACAAAGACGAATTCCGGCGAGCTCTGTAGGCTGCGCGCGTTGTTTACGTGATGGTTGCAAGCCCGCAGTTCGTACCTAATTATCACAGATGCTCTTGTTCGCAGTTCTGCGTTAGTTTAGGCCAGCGCTTGGTCATGCGACCTTGCCAAAAAACTTCTGTTTATTTGTTGAATATTATCTGGGATATGTGTAGCATTTATAAGACCTAATTGTTCATTATTCTTTTTAGCGACTTATTATCACCAGTATTTTATATAACAAATCAGTGACAGTATCACCGTGTTTCCTCGCTCGGTTTCTGACGACTTATTATCGCTTTTTTAAAAAAAATTCAGTGAGAGTAACTATTTTATTTTCGCACTTTGCAGAGTCCCTACGGCAATGGCTGCGGAAATGAGTGCCACCGCACGGGGAAAGGAACCTGTGCTTTTTTAACTTACTTAATGGTGAAGGGCAATTTCACGGCATTCTGCATTTGTGTGCGTTGCTTTTGTTTATAACGCAATGCTTAATAAGGCGTTTTTAAAAATGCATTACGGAAGGCGCCTATTATAATCGTCATACCTGTCCCCCTCTCAATCTATGCTCTTTCCCCCTTCGCCACCCTCACACAGAGTAGCAGCCTTCAGAGTCCATACGACCAGGCCGACCTCTCTGTGTTTTCTTTCCATGCAATAAATTATCCTCTCTCTCTTTATTGCCGCACTCTTCCATCCCGAATTCTTCGTAGTTAGCAGGGACTGCGGCAGGTGTACAATGTTAGTGAATCAAAATTTCAAAATGATGTGTAATAACGTTCAGAGAACGCTGAAATGTTTTCTGCAGCATACAGATAATAATCTTCTCAAGGACTACTCACTCGGAATTCTTTTGGAAGGAACAATGCAAATCCCTGTTATGTATTCATGTTTTCCTTCAGATATGCGGAATGTTTTGTTTTGGCTCAACAATGATGACAAGCGTTGACATTGCCACCGGAATTAGATATTTAGAAATGGCTCTCCTCTGCATAAACTTTGGCCGGGCGGCTGAATCGAGGGACATGCAGACAGGCAGACAAACTGACATAGAGAGAGACCAACATTTCCGCGTTTAATGAGCCAAAGATAGACTATCGTCTTCAAGAAATACTGGTGGTGGGAGCGGCAGATGCCATTTATCTGTGATAGGGATAAAACCCCACCAAATTATGATGCGTATATATCCGGCAGAACGCTGAAAATCACAAGAGAGCAGCCCTGGCAAAAAATATCCTTTGAATATTATACAAGAGCCTTTTCAACTACCAATTCACAAACCCAGTAAACCCAGCATAGTAACTGCTAACGACGATGAGGCCGGGACAGAAGCGTGTGACAAGGTACAACAGGTGCCTTCAGTAATGAATTGATAATGACGCGGTATGTGCATTGGAGAAAGCAACGCCCACAAATACGGAATGCCAAAATATTGCAAGATCTTCATTACGTTAGGAAGACACAAGTTCCTTTGGCCCTGCGGTTACACTTAATTACGCAGCTGTTATTGCAGTTTCTGGAACGTGAATGCTAGTCAGGGTAGATCACTAAAGAAACGAAGTAATGAACGAGCCATACATTTTCTGGCTATGGTTATGCAACTACATATCCGTTGTTTTACAACGCCGCATGACTTTTTACTGACCTATAATAAAGCAAAAATACCAGCAACAACAGTTGTAATAAACAGGTTCGATTTGCGTGCTTGCAACTCCCATGTTAACAATGCCCGCTAATTTTGCTGCCTCGAACGCTCGCCCAAATTCATTTTTGTACTGAACCGAACTGTACCGAACCGCCCTGTACCGAAATGTCCTGTACCGAAATGTCTTGTACCGAAACGCCCGTGTCCAGAAACGCGCGTGTACCGAAAAGACCGTACCGAAAAGCCCTGTACCGTCATTTATATGGCAGACCCGGCAGAAAACCACGGTCTTTCGACGACATTTGCAGCGAAGTGAGCAGCTACGCGGCCAAATTTTTGGTGTTGCATCCCAGGTGTCCGGGAATTTATATGTACAAAGCATTGTATCTTAGGATGAGTTGTTTCTCGAAATTGGCATCGGAGAGTTTTCCTCTTTTCAGAGCTCTAATCTCCAGTTTATTTTTTTCTTCTTGTTTCCGCTGGACTTTAAACGAAGGAAAAATTTTAAGAAATCACCCTAAAGATCGACGTCTGACCTCGGTCTTCGGCAGGGAAGATAATCCTACCTCTCAGTGACTTCTCTTAAACTGCGAGGGAAGCCGTGTTGTGGAAAAGGAAAAATGGAGAGGATATTGAAAAGGAGAAAGTCCGGAAAAGCGGAAACCGATAACTGCACGTCGTTGTTGGATGATATCGTTGCAAAACAGGAAGTAACTGTAACGGTAGTTTCAGTTACAGTTACTCTATAAAAAAGTAACACCGTTTAGTTACAAGTTCCTCTAACCTAAACGTAACTAGTTACAGTAACAAGTCACTGAAAAAAGGAACTAGTCACTGCCCAAGACTGTATGGGCGAAGCCAAAAGAAAAATTTCAGCTCTGTGATCGGGCACTTCACCAAACATGACATCATCCCTGCTCAGTACTTCAGGAGGAAAATAAAATAGAAAAGCGGTATCGCGAAACGAGGCTGAGTGTCAGCTTCCTGGCGCCGCTAGCTTACAGCAATTGTCCGTAATCGGTCAGCTCTTTCCCTCCGCGTGGTTTCATTGTCCGGCTTGCGCCACTAGGTGGTCGTGGAGCGCCAGCAAGCCGACACAGCCCGGCGTGGCCCCGCACACACCGAGGAGGGCGAGCGGGATTCCTCTGGCCTTGGCGACCCCGTTGCCGAGGGAATGACCGAGCCGGAAACGACGGAGAACAAGCGACCGGCGTTCCTGGATCTGCTCTCTGACTACTGCCGCCAGGGCATCTTCACCGTCGAAGACGTGAGACAGGAAGTGGACACATTCATGTTTGCGGTGAGAACCACGTGAACGTTGCGTGGGAAAGAGTAAGAAAAGTGAGCGGTTAGAGTTCCGCCGGCGGAAAAAAGATATGTTGCGCAGTCTGCCCATTCAGGCCAAGCTAAAAGCGAGCACTCGGTTCTCTTACCAAGACGAAACCGTAAAGGCACAAAAGTGTTATCGAGGGGGAAAAAAATACTGCACAAACGCTCACACACCATAAGCGCGCACACACGCTCACCTCCACACAGGATTAAAGGGAATCTGCAACACTTCCGATAAACGTTTTTACTCTTTCCTTCACGTCTGCAGTTGTCGCCAGCACGGAGCGACCCTGGGTGATTTGCCGTCGCAGCAGATCCGTCTTCCATTTCCGCGTTGCTTTTTGGCTTTTTTTTTTCTGAAGTGGCTATCGAATGCGTTTATTGCTGCAACTCAAAGGACGGCGGACAATAGCTCCTGCATTGCTGTAACGACGCAATTTGAGCGCTTGAAAACCGGTAAAGAGAGAAAAATCGCTTGAGAAAGTTTCTCAGTTTCCTGGTGGGCTTCGAGCTGCAAATTTTGGCTGAGGTGCTGTGTGACTCCCGTCTTCACACTGGATGTGTTTGTTGACTGCGTTTTAAAAGTGGGATCCGGACATTTCGGTGCAGGACGTTTCGGTGCAGGACGTCTCCGTGCAGACATGTATTTCGGTGTACGGGATGTCCCAGGCATCCCCTTAAAACATTTGAGCTTTAATATTGTAATTTCGTCAGTTGATATGATTTTACGTTCGAGACCTGTGTTTGCGTCGCCGTGCGCTGAAATGAACGCTAAACAGAGGCGGAGCATCAGCGGGTAAAACTCAATTTCAGTAGATGATGCTAAAAATTAACGTTGTCAATTTACTTCTGTTCAACCTTTTGCTTTATTTCAACATTCATGTGAACAATCCTAATGCTTTAAGTGTTACCGAAGCGCTTTGATTTCACTTCACCCAACGCTGCAAGACGCGGCTGCTTTTAGTCCATTCCGATCTCTCCTCCCCCTTCCCCTTCCACCAAACCGCCGCGAAAAAAAAGAAAGGTTGCCTTTTAATTATTTTGTCAATATTGTCTTCGTTGCATTCATTGTTGGTTCTACTTAAAAACTAACCAGCGATCGGATCGCACTTACAGTGGCGTTAGTAAAGGGGGGGGGGGGTGGGGGAGGGGGGCTAAGCACTACTACCATACCAGCCGCCTTGGAAGAGAGGAGGGGTGCCACTTGTTTTTCTCCAATGTGTAAACTGGATGTCGCAAACTTGAAGACGACTGTCACAGCTCTCCTCAAACCAGCCTATTCAATTATTTTTCTTAAAATAGAAGAAAGCGAGGTACATCTAGGGTGTCCATGATATTCGCGAATTGAAGAGTTAATTGCCGATGGGGCGACTGAAGGCAAAGAAAGAGCGATTCCTGGAGAGGGACGCCGTCGGTATGAGCGCGACGCGGGAAAGGGTGTAACCAGCAAGCTTGTTCCTCGATGGGGGCGACAGGCGCCAACGATACTGGTCATTGTGTCAGCGGCTTTAAAGGGACAGACAACCGATTTTTGTCGCGTATATGTTCTCTAGCTCATAAGAAAGCCAGCGTTTTATATAGCCCGGTAACCCCAAGCAATTTCTAAACAAATTTGCGGAAATAATTAATTTTAATTTGGCAGCAAACTTCCTAAAATCGAAAGGGTGGCGGTTCGTAGTGTCAAAACTTGACACTACAATATGTGTCCCTGTCACGGACCTGCAAACCTAGCAGCTACTGCAACTGCTGAAACGTTTATTTACGTATTGAAAACCTTTTAACACAAGTATTTGTACAAGGTTAAATTGTATATGTATTTCTAAACATTATTCTGAACTTTTTAAAGACACGCCGCCCGCCATCGCTGAGTTATGGTGGCTAGAAGAGGAGGTGGCAGCTTTGGCCGCCAAGGAGTGTGGCAAGCGATCATGCCAACAGCAGCGGCGCTGCTGTCGTCCGAATTCCATTGGGAGAGCAGGGGCAACCAAAAGCCCTCTGAAAGTGCTCTCTCCTCAGCAGG
>NW_027526314.1:3779040-3881245 GCF_048455015.1 Haemaphysalis longicornis
TGAAACATCCGTGCGCTGAAAAGTCCGTGCACCGAAATGTCCGTGCACCGAAATTTCAATGTCAATACAATTAAAATATACAATCTTTAACTCCAAAGCATGAATAAAGAAAAGAAAAAAGCATTCAAGAGAAACAAATAGCAACAAAGAGTGTAAAGAAAAGTTAAGGAAAAAAAACATTAAAAAATTGCAGGGGGTGCTTACAACTCTGAGTATGTGAATGAGACATTTTCTGTTGATATGCCTTAAACTTTCGTACGAACTTTACGAAAGTCCGTACGAAAGCCCCCGTCCACACCTGATTAGCCCCCTGTGACGCTCTTTTCTTTCACTACACATCACCAGGATCCTGTTTTTCGTGTCCGGTCGAAGCTGTGTGGAAGCGGTTTACCCTCCTCACAACGTGCGGGTTCAAAACAGAGATGTGCTGAGATTTATGCATGCTATATGTGGTTGAGACGTCATCAATGCGAAACATCTGTGAATTAAGCTAGCGTAACGGCAAATTAGAAAATAAATATGGGAGAGGCCATGAAAGCAACCCAACCTGAATTTCGGTAAAGCAAATGTTCTTGGTGCGATTAACCAGATTTACTCGAACAAGACTACTTTTTAATGCCTTGGCTTCGGACCAATTTTTCCGGGACCATTTTTTCCTACCTTGGATTTGGGAACATTTTTTCCTACCTTGGATTTGGGACCATTTTTTCCAGGACCATTTCTTCAATTTTTTCCAGGACCATTTTTTCCGGACCATTTCTTCCGGGACCATTTTTTCCTAGACCCCTTCTCATGAATGCGTACACACAGAGGCTGCTTAGCACGCGGCTCTACCACACGGTGGAAGAGCTGATAGAAGGCCATCTTTCTAACCAGAAGGTCCGACTCAGAACTGCGATGGGTAACCGCATGCTTCACCAGATTGGCTGGGCAGCCCAGAATGTCACTCCGCTTGACGTACTCCCAGACTCTTGGCGACTAAAACTAAAGATGCTCCCTTTGCTTGGAAATATGAACCCCTCACATGACGAGGGTCACCGAAAAGCACGGGCTCAAGCGCTAAACACCCCCCTCGGTGAGGATCATGCAGTTATCTACACAGACGCCTCCAAACATCGAGGGCAGCAATACGCCATCATCGTGGCTACCTCCAGAACCAACCTCCTTGCGTGTACCTCGCTTAGGACCCAAGAAATGACGGCAGCAGAAGAGGCAGCCATCACCTTGGCTCTCGCTCAACCAGGGTTTCGGAGGGTAGTCATCGATTCCCAGCAAGCCTACTGGAATTACCAGTAGGGTTGGGTGTCCTGACCTGCACTGCGCGTGCTAAAACACCACTCCCCAAACGGTTCCATTCAGCTCATCTGGACACCCCCGCACGCTTCAATGGAGGGCAACAAATACGCCCACCCAACAAGCCTGCGCTTTTACCTCCCGTGCTATGGAGCTGCACGAGGACAGTCACCCGCTTCTCAGGTTCTGGGAGATAACCCAGCATTATCGCCTTCTGAGACAGACCGTACCTTCGCCTTACCCTGACCTTTCCAGAGAACAAAAAAATACCCTACGGCTCATACAATCCGGGCTCCTTCCCACAGCCTACGCGTCTTCACTTAATGTATCCGAATCGCTACAACGCTAAATGTAAATTTTGCTCAGAAGTATGAACACTCCGCCCCGTAATCGGGGTGTGCGACTTTAGCCCTGAGCACCCTCCTCTCTTTCCGTCAACTACCCAACAAGAGCAATCGGAGATGCTGCTGTCCAGGCCCTCTCTATCTACCCAGCTTCAGCGGGTGGACAGAACACAGGCCGCGCGGACTGCATATGGGCCCCACAGAAGAAGGAATCACTCCCCAGGGCTGCACTCTGGGCCGCTCAGAAATCTGAACAGAAGTATTTCTTCCTCCTCCTCCTTCTCTGCCGCAAATCTCGTCGCCTCCGTCCGCGGCGCATAGACGGAGAAAACAGATCTTCTAACACCGGGTTGGAGCTTACTTTAATTTTATGAAAAAAGTTTCCACTCTTGTGCTACACCAATATAACTCAACTAAACACCGTTCATGCTTCATGCATTGATTTAACCTTAACAAGAATATCTCTTTGAAGTAATAAATGGTGTGGGTAAGTGCATTTCACTTCTCTCTGGTTTTGCTATTTGTAGAGCGATGTGAGTGAATTTAAGTGACGTGGCATGGGTAATCGTTATGGGTGCCGTTTACAGCTTTGCTTTCCAACCACATTCACGGGGTGGATTGGCGCGATTTTTCTTTAGCAGGAAATGAAGACACATGGCATTTGGAAAGGCAATAACGAGCATTTATTTCCGCTGCGTCACCCACTTAGGAAGACAGCAACTGGCAACAAAGCAGCATAGCTCGTGCACGATACATGCCAAATGTGCTAGGTGAAGTTGAAGAAAAAAATCAATACAGAAACAAGATAAGTCAAAGACAAAAAAGTCAAGAAAAAAGTGGCAGTATAACACTTCAAGTCACGCGCCGAAGCTTTAGGTAGCGCATGCAGACCTTGTTAAGAATTCCTCCGTTCTCGGAAGGCGTGTCTAAAGTTTACACGTCGCTGACGAGGAAGAGCTCGGGAGGACTTTGGAGGCCCGGATCAAGTAACCGAAGACGAGGATCGGAACGAAAAGCGGCCGCTGTTTACACCATGCGGCGCATCCGACACCATGCCACAGACCACGGACGGTGCGGCGCCAGCGAGCGACGTGTGTTTATATGTGTGCGCGCTTGCAGACGAACCGACGCCAACCATCGCCATTTGAGGCACCGAGACTCTCCTCTTTGTTCGTGCCCTTACCCTCTTTCTGTAGTGTATACCTGTGCGTATAATAAAACAGTTCTTCAAGTGAACCCCACACTGTTCGCATGGTTCCTTGGAGATCTCCTGCGCGCGCGGCACCAGCCGCCCGTTAAGTTACGCGCAGTCGAGCGGGAACTCGCTAATATCTAAAGGCAAGTTCACGCCTGTGGTTTTCCGTACTGTTTTCGACAGAGAAAACACTACTCAACATTTTGGTGCCGAAACCCGGGAGAAGTCGACCAAGCGACACCGGGAGCATCATGGATCGACTCCAGAGAAAGCAAGCAGCAATTCGCAACAGCATCGACAAGACCATTGCAACCGCCAACGAGCTACTGCAAGCGTCACCAGCAGCGATCGGTGAGCTGGAAGAATTGTTTGACTTGCTTATCCAACAATCTGAAGAGCTTAGAGTAGCTAACGAGAACGTCGAAAAGAAGATAGACATCGACCAGCTTGATGAAGAATTGGCCAGCTGTAGTGCGTACAGCACAAAAATAAGCTCGATTAAAACAATCCTCAAAAGAGCTATCAAAATGGGAACAGCTAGCGATATTGCCCCGGCGGTTTCATCGCAAGTTAACACCAGTTCAACGAGCAACACACCGTCCTCGGCTCCCGCGTCAAGTACGACGTCGTTTCAATCACAGGAGGCAACCACCAGACTTCCGAAGCTCGAAATTGCAAAATTCAACGGAGACGTGCGCTCATGGCCGAAATTCTGGAACGAATTCGAGTCGACAATCCACAAGAATTCAGCGCTTCCAGCCATTGACAAATTTAAGTATCTCTCAAGCTATCTGACAGGACGAGCTGCCGCTGCAATCGAAGGCCTTACGTTGACAGACAGAAACTACGAGTTCGCGGTCAAAACCCTTTTGGAGAGGTTCGGCAAAGATGAAGTGATCATCGAGGATCATATGTCGCGGTTGCTGTCGATTCGACCTGTGCTGAACGTCGAGGAAACAGGGAGGCTGAGGATGCTGTACGATGAAATTCAGGCTGGTGTCCGAAGTTTGGAGGCGTTGGGCGCGCCGCCGAGCGGCTACGGAGTGCTGCTGCTCACGGTCCTCCGAAAGAGCATTCCAAAGGAGCTTCGCTTGGAGTACTGTCGCAGGAAGACAGCTCGCAGTGATGGAACCGAGGATGAGCTACTGAGTTTTCTATACTTCCTGCGAAATGAAATCGAGAGCAGAGTACGGTACTTGTCGGTTTCAAGAGTCTCATTCGCCACGAAACAAACAGAACCGCATGGGAAACGACCAAAAGCAGGCATCGTCGTCAGTCCTGTCAGCGTTCGCGAATAAGAAGGAAAATGCATGCGCTTTTTGCAAAGCACGTGATCACCTGACAGCCGACTGCCAGGCGGGTGTTTGTCTCGAAAAAAAGAGCAACATACTGAAACAAGAGAGACGTTGCTTCAAATGCACCAAACGAAACCATCGAGCAGCTGAATGTCGTACGGAAAAATGGCTCACTTGCGCGAAGTGCTCAGCTCGACACGCCACTGCTCTTTGCGGCCTCAACAACAGACCCGCCCAGGAACCATCGAGCCAGGTTGCGGCCCCGCCAGCACCTACCGCAGAGTCGTCACTTCAGGCAGCAGCGACGATTGGCGCTGTCCGCATTATGCTGCAAACTGCTCAAGTTTGGGCAGAGGGACCTCACGAGCGATCCAAAGTGAGGCTCCTTCTCGACGGCGAAAGTCAGTGCACATTTGTGAAACAAGAACTATCGCGACAGCTAAAACTCCGCGTCCTGGGAGAGGAAAAACTGACAATTATGACCTTTGGCAACGAGAGGCCCACTGAGCAGAGAAAATGCCGCCGCGTCGAGCTGTGGCTGCGCAACCAACACAGCGGAAACGAAGTCCGAGTGGAAGCGTTGGAGGTCCCTCTTATTTGCTGCGACGTGATACCAGCTCCTGAGATGACCACCGTGGCATACCTTAATCAACAAGGAATGGAGGTCGCCGACTGCTCGGTCGATGGGTCCCGTCTCGACGAAGTAGGACTCCTCCTAGGAGCCGATTATTACTGGGAGGTGGCCACCGGTAACATCAAGCGCCTACAAAGCGGGCTCGTCGCCGTGGAGACGGTTTTCGGATGGACGTTGCAGGGAAGAGTGTCAACTTCGTCATCCGCTGTCGCCTATCACGCCAGCACCGGGGTCTTGCGCGTAACGGTAAGCGCCGACCTGGATGACGACAATCTTTCCAAGCAGCTAAAATCATTCTGGGAGCTGGAGCACATAGGCATTACGGACAAGCCAGATAACACCCACACCGAGAAGCAAGTGCTACAGGACTTCAAAGAAAACGTAGCTTACAAGGGCGGTCGCTACTGCGTTGCCCTTCCCTGGCAAGAAAACATACACGAGCTTGCGGATAACAAGACGACGGCTCTTGCGAGGCTCTCCTCTCTGACTACAAAGCTTTTGCGAAGTGAAGGCACGGCTGAGGGCTACGACAGAGCGATGCGGGACTACCTCCTTACCGGACACGCTGAGGAAGTTCCTGAAGCGGGTGAGTCCCCGAGGGGGCCTGTTTATTACATGCCGCATCGCGGCGTAACGCGCCCGAGCAGTGAAACTACCAAATTAAGAGTAGTTTTTGATGCTTCGTCAAGCGCACCAGGTCAGCGGTCTTTGAATAAGGTACTATCTGCTGGGCCGAACCTAAATTCGAACCTGTCGGATATCCTCATTAGGTTCAGGATGCACAATGTGGCCATCATGGCTGACATTGAGAAGGCCTTTCTCCAGGTTGGGCTTGCGGAAATGGATCGCGATGCACTACGCTTCCTTTGGTACGAAAGCGTTCCCAGACGGGGAGAAGTTCTTCCTCCGATCAAGGAGTATCGAATGACAAGAGTGCCCTTTGGAGTTACCTCTAGTCCATTTCTGCTCGCAGCTACCTTAAAGCACCACCTCGACTCTGTGCATAACTTGTTTCCTGCAACATCAGAGATGCTACGTGACCACTTGTACGTGGACGATCTTGTAACGGGAGCTGACAACCTGGAGGAGGCGGAAAAGATTTGTCGAGAATCACAGGAAATCATGCAACTAGCTGGCATGAACCTCCGTAAATGGAAATCGAACGAATTCAAGCTCGAAGAGGCATTGTCGGAAACAGATCGAACCAAAAGCGGATTTTCCGACGTGACGATGACAAAAATTCTTGGAGTCGAGTGGAGGCCAGAAAGTGACGATTTTGTGTTTGAGATGAACGCGCTGATTGACTTTTTGAGCAAGCGACAGGACACGAAGCGATTTCTTCTGCAGGCATCTGCACGCGTGTTTGACCCCTTTGGCTTCCTCGCGCCAATTTCGACTACTGCGAAAGTAATGTTTCAGAGCCTGTGGGAACGAGGGACAGACTGGGACGAAAGTCTCCCGCCCGATATAGCTGAGACGTGG
The DNA here is from genome assembly GCF_048455015.1 of Haemaphysalis longicornis. Classification (NCBI taxonomy): domain Eukaryota; kingdom Metazoa; phylum Arthropoda; class Arachnida; order Ixodida; family Ixodidae; genus Haemaphysalis; species Haemaphysalis longicornis. Next base: position 3,785,284 of record NW_027526314.1, read on the forward strand.
GACAAGTGGTGCCACCAGCTGCCCATGCTGAGGCAGATCGCAACACCTAGGCTGCTCGTTTGTGACCTCAGCCATGCGTGCACAGAAGTGGAGCTCCATGTGTTCTGTGATGCCAGCCCAAAGGCATACGGCGCTGTTGCTTATGTTAAAGCAAGGTCAGAAAATGGATGCACTACGGTGACATTGTTGATGGCTAAAGCGAGAGTGGCTCCTCTCAAGCGACTGTCACTACCGCGACTGGAATTGATGGGAGCCGTTATCGGCGCACGGCTGGCAAAAAACCTGACGAAACAGTTGGGAATTGAAGGCTTGACAGTTCACTGCTGGACAGACTCAACGATAGCCTTAAGCTGAATCAAAAGTTCCGCCTCCAAATGGAAGCCTTTTGTTTCAAACCGAGTCCAAGAGATACAACAACTGACCAATCCCGCAGTGTGGAAGCACTGTCCCGGAAAGGAAAACCCCGCAGACATATTAACCAGGGGTATCTTACCATCAGTTTTGGTGAATGCTAAGCAATGGTGGGAAGGGCCAGAGTGGCTCAACAAAAGCAAAACGTACCCCGCCTTCGAACCCTGCCTTGCTGATCCCCAACTCTGGCAAGAAGAAATCAGAACGCCGGTGCTAAACACCATAACAGACGGCGAACCAGCTGTTCTGATAAACCTAAGAGAAAAGAGTTCCCTCACTAGAGTGCTTCGGACAACAGCGTGGATCAAGCGCTTCCTCTACAACTGCCGAACCTCTTCGGAGAAAAGGATGGGGAGCCTGTCAGCCGAAGAGATGACCGAGGCGGAGAGGTACTGGCTGAGGATTTCACAGATGGAAACATTCGGAAATGAAGTACGGACCCTCAGTGTATCCAAGCCACTCGACCGAAAATCCCCGATAAAAGATTTGAACCCGTTCCTAGACAACGAGGGACTGCTACGGGTTGGAGGTCGGCTGCAAAACAGTACAGAGATAGAGAGAACAATACATCCGATCATTATGTCTGCGAGGCACCCTTACGCTAGCCTTCTGATTCGCGGGGAACACAAGCGGCTTCTACACGCAGGAGTACGAGATACGTTATCCCACCTCCGTGAGAACTACTGGATCATTCGTGCAAGACAAGCCGTGAAATCAGCCATAAGACGCTGCGTGCCGTGTCAAAGACAGAGTTGTCGACCTGCCGCGGAACCTCAGGCCCCGCTACCAGCTGACAGGGTGACTCAGGCGGACCCCTTTGAGGTTACGGGTGTAGACTTCGCGGGCCCCATATTTTACACAGACCAAGGAAGCATGCGGAAGTCTTATATAGCGCTCTTTACTTGCGCTACAACCAGGGCGGTACACCTAGAGCTGGTAAGAGACCTCACTACTGAGACATTTCTTATGGCGTTGAGGAGATTTATTGCGAGAAGAGGAATACCGAAAACTGTGTACTCGGACAACGCTCTCACATTCAAGCGAGCCTCAGCGGACCTGAACAAAATCTTCCACGCCATCAAGGGAAGCGACACTCAGGCATACCCAACGTTTTTAGATTAGGTTAGGTATCTAAAAACGTTGGGCATACCTAAGTGACCATCGAATAACTTGGAAATTCATAGTGGAAAGAGCAGCATGGTGGGGTGGTTTCTGGGAGAGAATGGTACGTACAGTCAAGAACGTTCTCCGAAAGGTTCTTGGAAGAAGTGCACTCGACTACGACAGCATAGTAACCATTCTCACTCAGGCGGAAGCGGTTGTCAATTCTCGTCCGCTCACCTACGTGCACTCTCAGGCGGAAGAACTCACGCCTTTGACCCCGTCGCACTTACTCATCGGACGTAGGCTTACAAGTTTGCCCTCCCCCGGCAGTAATATCGTAACGACATCTACGAAAAGTACTGTCACAAGGCAATCGCAGCGACGCAGCGCCCTTATGGATTTGTTCTGGAGACGATGAAGACACGAATATCTGCTGGAGCTACGTTCGGCGCACTTCGCAGCGGGGCTCCCGCAGAAGAGCGTCAAGGAGGGAGACATTGTCTTGCTCGGCGAAGATAAAACACCTCGCCAGCTGTGGAAACTTTGCAGGGTGGTCGAGACGTTTCCCGGACGAGACGGAAAGGCTCGGGCCTGCAGAATAGTTCTTCCTAACAAGAAAGAATTACGGCGGCCAGTTCAAGCGCTTTACCCTCTGGAGCTGTAATAAGAATGAGCAGAGGCTCATTGGGGGGGAGGATGTTAAGAATTCCTCCGTTCTCGGAAGACGTGTCTAAAGTTTACACGTCGCTGACGGGGAAGAGCTCGGGAGGACTTTGGAGGCCCGGATCAAGTAACCGAAGACGAGGATCGGAACGAAAAGCGGCCGCTGTTTACACCATGCGGCGCATCCGACACCATGCCACAGACCACGGACGGTGCGGCGCCAGCGAGCGACGTGTGTTTATATGTGTGCGCGCTTGCAGACGAACCGACGCCAACCATCGCCATTTGAGGCACCGAGACTCTCCTCTTTGTTCGTGCCCTTACCCTCTTTCTGTAGTGTATACCTGTGCGTATAATAAAACAGTTCTTCAAGTGAACCCCACACTGTTCGCATGGTTCCTTGGAGATCTCCTGCGCGCGCGGCACCAGCCGCCCGTTAAGTTACGCGCAGTCGAGCGGGAACTCGCTAATATCTAAAGGCAAGTTCACGCCTGTGGTTTTCCGTACTGTTTTCGACAGAGAAAACACTACTCAACAGACCTGTAATTGGGTTGTCTGAACCACCTGTGGTTCTAAATCAAGTTTTTTTTTCTCTCTCTCTCCTCTGTCTTTTCCCCAGCGTTGTCTTGTTTTCAGCCTGGACAAGGAAATTCAGCCTAGTGAGCGCATAAAACTTGATGACATTGTATATGTCAATTCCTTGCTGTGATCTCACAACCGACATAATTCAGTTCATTTTCGTTTCAGCTTCGTTATTCGTTTATTTCGTTTCAATTTCGTTTCGTTTCATAAACCAGTTCATTCAGTTCAGCTTCGCCGTCGTTGTTTTTTTATTCTTTTTCCAAGTACTTATCCTCTAGAAGCGCTTGACTGTCTTTTTTGCGGCAGTTTTCTGGACAGGTAGGCCGGCGTGTTAGGAAAGACTGCGTCGTCGGTTAAGCGTGGCCGGCCGCGTTTGATCTTCACCTCTTGCCCATTCATTATGTGAGTGTAGTGTAGTGCCGCGAGATAAAGCGCTCTTCGAAGTGCAGTTCGAAAAGCACTGATGATCTGTCCAACTGCTTGTCTGCGCGCGGAATGGCCCGCTGCCACGTTCAATGCATTTCTTCATCGTCCGGCGCAGCGAAAGTCGACGTTTTGGCGCCTATTTCGCGTGCGGGAACATAACCCGACGTACAGCCAGGCGCAAAGCAATGCGTTTGACGTTTCGGAGGTTTAGCCGCGAGTACAGTAATCACTCACGACGTCCCAACGTCAGCGTTTACAAGATACGCAGCTCTATGCACCTCCAAAAACAGGGAAAGCACCATGGAAAGGGAAAGCACAAACGCCTGCTACTGAACGACTGCCGACAACACGCCGAAGAGCCGAAGAGCTTTGCAACAGGCATCTAAGACTCGATGCGCGCGCCCCCTGTCGCTGGCATGAATGACTGCTACACGCATAGAGTTAATACTACGGCTACTATGCATGCGCTCGCCGCCGCGAAAATCCCACCTCCCCTTCTAGCCACCATAGCTAGAGTGTACTACCATAGCTGGGTCCTCTCAGCATGCCTCTCAGTGTGGCTAACTGAGCCTCCATGCCCAGAATCAACGGCAGCGTTCTGTAAACAGACCCAGCGAAGGAGCTTTGACGATTCTGCCTGAGTCAGGGGCGTTTGTTCTGCCAAAATATTCGATTTCAGTTTCCATATACGCCAACGGCAGCCTAAAAAAAAAGAAAAAAAACGTCGCGCCCGGGGAGAATCGAACTTCCCACCTCCACAACGTGAAGCCAGATTCTACCGATCGTCTATCCCAACAGATTGCGCATTTATTCAAAGTAGACCGTTCCATTAAAAAAAACACATAAAGGAACAGGAAATCCTGCGATTCAAACTTTTTAGCTGGGAAGAAGTTTTTAAATATCGTTTTTTTATTTCGCCTACAGACAAAAGCATGTTGCCGAGCTACTCTATGGCATGGTTGCCAGCATTAGTTTTGGGAGGTACACATACGGCTCGTAGATGTAAAAATTTTGATTTAAAAAGTTGTAGGGCGTTATCAGCAAAACCGTTTCTCGTCAAGGTGCTTTAAGTGACGCCCTTTCATTTGGGATCGAGAATATACACTCGACAAAAATCGGTTGTCTGTCCCTTTAAGTTCTGGTGGCTTTTTGTTGCGCATTGGAGAGGTTGTGTGAGCTCATAATGAATGTGTAGCTTTTTCTTTCATCAATGCGGTGACGCTTCGGAGGCCCGAAAGGTTTTCAGGGAAACCGAAAATAGTATGAGTGAAAAAGAAGTGTGGGGGAAATTGAAACTCAACGACGACAGTGGGGAGGAGGTGGGTAGAGGCCGTGACAAAGAATTGAAATGAGATGAAAGTACACGTGTAAACATAAAGCCATAATACGGGAATTAGTGTTGTTTGTACGCACAACCCGTACGTGCTTTATCAGCTGCTTCCAAAGAGTCTCGTTCCTCCTCCACGACAATATCTTATATACTTGTATAAGATTTTCTGCATTTTTGGGGACAACCGAATGTTTGTTATGCTGCTTTCTTTGGACAGTGAAAGTGTGCCTTTCATTTAGAGAAAACTACATCAAGATGCATTACACCATCGTAAACACAGGCTACCTGATTTGCGTGCCGCAAAAAAGGCGAATGTAAGTTAACGCCTTGCCATGAATAAATAAAAAACATGTGCAAAAGAACTCAATCATTTGGCTGCATAGCAGGTGTTCTCTGAACAAGGTAGTGAACAAAAATATACAAATTTTTAAACCTAACAATAACTGGTAATAATCATACTCGGCATCAATGTAAAGACGCAATCACTGCGCTAGATTATTGTTCATCACCCAGGTTATGCGGAAATAAAAATATAACGGGTGTTTGAAACAAGCAAGCACCGATAATTCGGTCGCCGAAAGTTTGCGCACCGCAATGTCCGTGCCCCGCAATGTCCGTGCACCGAAATGTCCGTACACCAAAATGTCCATGCACTGAAATGTCCGTGCACCGAAATGTCCGTGCACCGAATTGCCCGCACCGAAACGTCCTGCACCGAAATGTCCTGACCGAAATGTCCTAGACCCTTTAAAAGTATATAGGATTTTTAAAAAAAGTTGAAGAGAAGTGTTGCAGGGTATCTTTAAAGTACACGCTTTTAACAAACTGTTTATTCGTCGACGTTTCGGTCGGAGGTCGACGTTTCTCGAACAAAATTTATGTGGCTCCGATGCGTTTTTATAACTTGGTCGTCCAATGGAAACACAGGTATACAGCACACGATAAAATTAGTACAAAAAAAGACGCGAAAGAAACCTTCTGGGAAGGGTAAATGCGAATAGAAAAGAGTAAACATGAGTGCGCAGCTCCCTGCTTATCAGACGGCCAGCTTCTCCCACCGCTCGTCGCTTCTGGAAAGGTTTTAAGCAGAGAGCCGGCGGCATCAGAAGAATCCCGTTATATATATAATATATATATATATATATATATATATATATATATATATATATATATATATATATATATATATATATATATATATATATATATATATATATATATATATATATAAAGAAAGAAAGAAAACAGGATAATTTACACGGCAAGAGTGTGCGACGGCAAGTTTGTTGCAAGTTTCTGGAATTAAAACAGAAGGTCAATACAGGAAGAGTGTACATAAAGCGAGCGCAGTTGCACACAGGTTGCAATGGTTACAAATTTCGAGGTAAACACGAAGGGTCACTGAAAATGTATTTACGGTGAAGCTCCCCGTCGTGCCCCCCCATCCCCCCCTTTTTGACCATGAACCGCTGAGAAGGGCGAAGCTTGCTCTCGCTCGGGAGTCGCTCAAGTCCTTGGATAAGCCGGATGTGCGCGGGAACTTAATGCGCGCAAGTGTCATGCACCTAGTACGACAGCAAGAAAAGGCCGGGCAAACCAAGAAAAATGGGGGTGATTATAAATTATTACAAGAAGAATATGCAGAAATTCAGAGAATATTGCCCACTAATGCCAGATTTGGCCAAGCCAAATATGGCCAAATGCCTTACGTTATTGTATTGTTTTATAGTTTTCCTTGTTTTTTTTCAATTATAATTTACACTATTACAGCAATTAAGCGCCTTAACTGCGTCTGTTACGTATTTTTTCGCAGATGCAAGGCGTAATGCACGGTCGGTGCTTTTTCAAAACTTTTAGGTGCGGAATACCTCAGGACCGCACACTCTCCGTCCGCGTCCGTGCGCATAGCATTTACAATCGCAAATATCACACAGGCACCGGCAGGATACCAGCCTGTGTCTGGTAGACTAGACAGAGTTAGTGTCAGTCGTTTTACCCGTTGGGCTACGACCATAAGTGAGGACCCGAGAGTCAAACGGCTTACTTCCTCGCCTGTAACGGTGCGGAGTACGTTAGGACCTCCCAATGTCCATCCGCGTCCATCCGTGCGCACACCACCATCGAGCGAAAATCAAGCGAAATTCGATTTGAGTCGTGTGTTGCAGTTTCATTAAGGGAATAATCAAGGTGCTAATCACGGCTCAAATCGAATGACGGCCGGGCCGAAATCGAATGTCACTCGGGGCGCAACTTGGATTTCATTTCGAATTCCCGTACCTCCGCACCCTCGCAATCATCCACGGAGTGGAGATGCTGCCATTTTTTTTTTTTCTCATTTCTGTCGTTTTTTGGGGAAATTCTCTCGCCTTCGTTTCGCGAGGGCAGTGTATAAGGTACACATTGGGCATTTGGCTTCATCCTTTTTTTTGGCTTTCAGTTTTCTAATTTTTGTATTCTCTAATTTTTTATTTCCCTTCGAGAATTATCTTTCTTGTGCAATTTTAACGAATGTCTTAGCTTGGATGATTATGCATTTTTCTTGAGCGAAGGCAGGTTGTTGCACGGCTGGTCCATTTGATCAATTTGTAATTCGTGTTTTCGTCTTTTTTTTGTTTTTTTTATTTTTGTGATGTATAAGACTTTTTTACCTGTAGGGTCACTTTTACCACATTGCATTTTTATGTTTTTGTCGTTTGTTTTCTTTTATTACATTCAACCAATTATCTCCATTTCCGCTATTATAACGACCAAATTAGCTAACTCTGCCAATTATGCATTTTGGGCGAACAACATACGGGGCCTTGCCCGATTGGGGCTGTGAGGGAACTGGGAAAAGAATTACGGTTATTCAGTGCTTACATATGCCTGGACTAACATTTATTTCGCGCCTGAATGTATTCAATTTCGGAATAATGTATAACTCGCGCCGTTCGCACTCCCTTGGCAAAGGGAAACTGAAACAATGGTTCCGGAACAAACTTGTCCTGGAGGAAGTGGTCCCATTACAAAAGTGGGTAGAAGTTGTCCCATAGAAATTAGCGTTTCTTTTCAATCCTCCATTGCCTCTGCTTCTTGGATGGCATGAACCATTGGGAGAAACATATCGTATCTCATATCACGTTGTATTCGGAATGGTTATTTTTTTACAGTCCTTACGCTGCCATTGCCCCGCCGCTGCGCCGTCGTGTGTTGAACGATTGGCGCGTTTGAGCGCACACGTTTCTTCGAATAATTTTGATACTGAACTGGGAAAAACTACGCGTAGTTTTTAGTTATTCCAAGTTCATTTCAGTGAATGCAGATTTATGCAATCAGGTGAGTGCATTTAATGAAATCAACGTTTGTTGGTTTAGTGTTGCATTTTTGCTCCTATTCTGAATCCCTCCTCCACTCAGGTCCTTTAAAGAGATTTTCGCATGTTTGAAGGCATTGCGGAATTCTCCACTCAGCCAAGTCGAGGGAACATAGGGAGAGGAGGACAAGCTCAAAATACGGCCCCGATTCTGCCGTTCGTTTTGTTCAGTTCTAACCTAATATATGCTTTCCACTTTCACAAGTTCTCATCGCATCATTAAGCAAAAAATTTGCAACACATTTTCCAATTAACAGTAGATGTTTTTGTATAGAAACTCTTCGCTAACGTGAGCACATGCGTGAAGGGCTAATCACGGTGTTATTTAGCCACATCTGTGATAGCCATCGAATGCCAAGGAAGTGGCATGCGGAAAACAGAAAAGCATGCCGAAAACAGAACTAATAACAGTTCAGAGCCGACACGTATAATCCATACCACTTTGCACTAGCCACTTGCTGCCAATCTGATTCTCACGGTACTCACAATTCCCATGGCGGCGTGTGATTGCAGCGAAAGTTTCCACTCTAGGTAATATTGAGAAACTCTATGTATGGGACGAATCAGTGCAGAATGTGTGGCACGCGTTTCATTGCAGGTGAGGACGACGCGGCTTTGAAACTTCCATCTCACGCCCCGTCACATGCTTGAAGCCTTACGAAGTGCGTGAAGTTTCACTATTTAAGCCAGCCAGCGTACCTTATGGTTGAGGCAGACCCGATTTGGCACCCAGCCTCAACCTGGGCTACTTTGAGTAGAACATGCTGAACAAGGCCACTCGTGAGGTAATTGTAGGCTTCCAACGACTTTTGCAACTTCGACTGTTCCCTAATAACCAAGCGTGTTCCGTAAGCTTGGTAAGTTTCTAAATTCTGCTCTCTCTCTCTCACACACACACACGCACACACACACGCACACACAGACGCGCGCGGGCGCGCGCACGAACAACATGTTTTATGAAGCGTAACAGCACGGAGTTCAAACTCTATAGGCAAACATGTCGCAGCAATAGTGATAACTTTACTGTTCCAGGCGAACAGTACTAATAAGTTAATAACTTTACTGTTTGCAATAGTGATAAATTTACTGTTTCACCCACGCATCCACGGGTGAAAGCTACATACAAAAAAATCCAGCGTCGCACCATCAGAACATAGTTTCCGCATTTCCAGCTCGAGCTCCACCCGCTTCAGGTTGGTTCACTCGATTTCGAAAAGCATTTTTGCTTGTTGCGGCCTTGTTAGAAAAAAAAAGAACGTCGGTTTATGTGTTAAATATTAGCTGGGATATTTGTGGCATTTATAAAATCTAATTGTTCATATTTTTGTTTTTTAGCAACTTGATATCATCAGTATTTTATACAACAAATCAGTGACTGTATCACTGTGTTTTTCACTCGTTTTTTGACGACTCATTATCAATTGGTGTTTTTTTTCGAAAATCAGTGAGAGTAACTATTTTCTTTTTGCACTTTGCGTAGCCCCTACGACAACGGCTGCGTAAATGAGTGCTCATAATAACAGCGCTACTTACACAGACAGAAAGAAGAGGGCACAAACACGGCGCTGTTTGTGCCCTCGTGTTTGTGCCGTGTTTGTGCCCTCTTCTTTCTGTCTGTGTCAGTAGCGCTGTTATTATGAACATGTACCAACTCGCCCAGTCTTCCGTTTTAAATGAGTGCCACCGCATCGGGAAATGAACCTGTGATTTTATAAAGTAATGGCGATGAGGTTGCAATGTCTTGGCATTCTGCATTTGTGTGCGTTGCTTTCTTCTGATAACAGAAGTACTTGAGGCGTTATTAGCAAGGTATTACGGAATACACCTATTGTATCTTGCCGCACGCTTCCGGAAGTCCCGACTTATTCGTAGTTAGCAGGGACTGCGGCGGGTTTATTGCGTTTGTGAATAAAAGTTTGTGTGTAATGACGTTGAAAAGACTTTGCAATGTTTTCTGCAGCATACATACAGTTATTCATCTTCGCAAGGACTTCTCATCTGTAATTCTTAGCGTTTTGCCGAAGAGTATAATTCCCATAATATGGTCGTGATGTGAGACCAATGTCACCTGCAGCTCCCCATCATGAGTACTTTTTTTAGCCTCACAACATAACCCATTAAAATGATGTTCGCAGAAGCATGTGTCGGCGCGACATTATACATGGTATATAAAAAACAAGTGCCGACTGTAACAGGCAGGCTGTAGGTTATAATGAGCCGCTGCAACTGAAATCGTGTTGGATGATGTAAGTGAAAAACCCAGTGTAACACTTTAGCGCTCTTATTCCGACTGATAATTTGTTTCTAAGTGCACTGTTAAACCATTTCATTTTTGTTTAAAACATAGGTGTTTACTTCGTTTAACAGCACGAAAGGCGCGCTTAGTGCGAAAGAAATATTTTCCGCAGCAAGCATGCACGTCAAAGCAGCGTCCCCGAATAGTTGGAGGAGGAAGAGGACAAACGTTTTAGGAACGACGTTAGATTGCGGCTTATTGGTACCTCTGAAGCTCACATTAGGTACTTTTGTGAAAAAGAACTTCGCTACTAAAAAAAAAATGAAAATAATGTCTTTAGGTAATTGAATAATCGATTATGCGAAAAGTAAACAGATGAAAGAGGATCGAGGAACTATCCTCAACAAATATTTACAGGAGAAATCGCTTGAAAAGTATGCGGATTCATAAGTCGGCGGTAAATAATCACCATGAGAGCCCACATCCGAAAACAAATAAAAACAAAAACGAACTGATATGTCCCTGCACTGAAAACAACTTAAAACACGTAATTTTTTTTATTCTGCGCCGGGAATTTGGACCGTAGGGCCTGCAGTGCTCGGATGGATGTCCGCCCTGAGGATCAGCCACCTGTCTTTCCCGAATTCCTTTCGACGCACGGGAAGTACGGAAGGAGCGTGCATGGCGCCTGCTTTTGAGGAAGCTCGCCTGAAAAAAACGCTCGCCCTTACATCAGGCCCCGGCTGCCATTCGTGCCGCTAATTACGCGCTGCAGCTTCAGCTAGCCAAGGCAACCCATTCGGGTTGCCAAGGCACGTTTTTTTTCGTAGAATGCGCCAAAGCGGAAGCGATCACGTGGGCGACGATGTGGATGGGTGTAGATGAAAAGGGAACGAGCCCACTCGTTACAAGCTCACTTGTCACCGGAAACTCGTCAGGCCAACTCGTCACACAGGCCTTTTGGCGCAGTGCCATCTCGAGACAGGAACTCTCGTGCAAGGCGCCTTTTCCTGTCATGGATTTCGTTAGACGGCGGCCGGGTGAACAAACGCCTGGAAGCCTCGACCGGAAATTGGCGTTGAACGCCGGTCTGGGGCTGGTTGCTACAATGGTGAATTCGTTACGGCTGTTTAGGGGGGCGTGTGGAGGTCTGTGTAACCAGCAGGTGTGCATGAAGAGCCGTTTTTTTTTCCTTGGCGGAACCCCCCTTCCACCAAAGGAAAAAAAAAACAGCTCTTCAGTTTCATCACTTTCAGTTCCCATGGACAATTCATCTTTGTATGACTCGTACTGCTCTTTGTATTTCTTTAAGTGGTGTTGAAGTGCTGCGAAAAGTAGAAATGGGTTACATGTCATTCCGAAAGGGACGCGGGTCGTGTAGCAAGTCGCAGTTGGTGGTAGTGGTTCACCCTGTTTTGGTGTTGCTTGAAACCACACAAAACGCAGTGTGTCTCTGTCCACCAGTCTTACGCCAACCTTTACAAGTGTGTGTTAGATTTTTGCGACTGACACCACTTAGCGCCTTCAAACGTTCAGCAATAGACTAAATCTGGGGTGAACTTCAGTTCACTTTCCAAGTTGTAGAATAATTTTGCTGAGTTACTGTGTGATGAGGTGTCGAAAACCACCTGAAGTTTGCGGAACTCTCGTGCAGCAGCCTGCTGTGGCGTATAGTAAACTGCGTCGGCTTCACTCCTACTGTCGATATGTTCTATCTTCAGCTGGTCGTAGTTTCTGATCACTGCGTCAGTAGTCCTGACACAGGTCTGGGGAGTTTTGAAGGTGCTTTGTCAAGTGATGTAGGTGCTTCAGTCAATCTGCTTAATGTGGTGTAGCGACATTATTAGCTTCCAAGAAATTGCCACCTTGTAACGTCCGTTTTATGGTCTCCTCCAAAAATTTGACGATGGAATGCTCTCAGTGTCATTCGCCCCAATTGATTCCAGTGTCTAAAACTTCATCAGCACTTCAGCCATATTTCATTAGATCACACACATTTGCCACACAACTGTTTGCATGCACTGGGCAACTCCATGAAGAGCTGGCGCTAATACCTTGGTCTGCAAAACTTGTGTAGCTCAATTCTTGGTAATTTTTCATTCCCCTGTTGTGACGTTATCGTTTGAGGTACGTGACCGTTCATTTGTTCAACTGCTTGAATTGCTGCTGTTTCATCTGGAGAGTGTTGCGTTGGGTTACCATTCATCCACTACTGAAGCCGTGCCAAACACTGCATGATGTGGTCATTGTACTCCAGTATGTGGGTATATTCTTCCTCCAGGTCTTACTCGGAAATGAGGGGCTCGACCTCATTGCTGACAGTTTCGAGCTCCATCCGTACAGATTTCAAGTGCGCGTGCAGCACTTTCGATGTAAAGAAAGGGACGGGCGAAGAGAAGACAGAGACTGTAGGCCGCCGTTCTGAGCTGCTACCGCTTCTTTCTCTACTACTTCATCTTCTACATGCTCCCCCCTAGGAAGCTGCAGGCAATATCCACACCCCTGGGAAGATGCAAGCCTTATAAGAAGGACTTGTAGCATCCAGACCCCCCCCCCCCAGTTTCCAGGTCCACTGATCATTCCCGTCCATTCCTATCAAAATGTTTTCAAGAAAATCAAAACCGTGACCGAGTTGATTACTGGCTTCTTCGCCAACTCTTCCTGTGAGATCATGTTGTATGAATGAAGCTTAAGGTCATCCGTGAAGAGCTCCTTCCACAACCTTTGTCCTTGTATTTGGGTTAGACGCACTAGCTGACATTTCTTCCGGCCTGGCACAGCCTTTTATTTCGGACGTGTTTTCATGAAAGCGAGGGCATTCCTGAAGATGAGCTGTTCTTTTTGCCAAACATTCTCATGTGATGGCACTCTCTGTAGTAGTTTTGTGATGCCTTCGCATTGTCTGTACAGTCCATTCTTGCAGACTTTGAATATTTCACAGAGAGCCTTTTGATACTGTCTGAAGTCTTGAGGGAAGCATCTTGTATGAAACGACTTTGGCGCTGAATGATTGTATGTCTTCATCTACACCGTGCTGTAATTGCCACATTGTGGCACGCCCTCCCTGCAGCTGACAGATGTACTTCTGGAGGGTATGCAAAGTCGCACTGTCTTTCAATGTAGAGTCCACTTCAGATTGGCTAGCTGAATTTCTGTTGGTTCTTCCAATTATTTGTTCATTCTTCGGAACAGTCTCGGGCACGACAGAGGATTCCCGGTGCGATCTCTGCCGAGTGGCGGTGAACTGGACGTCCGCATTCCACTTGCCAAATCCTCCCTGTGGCTGCGCCGGGACAACTCATTCCCCAGTGGCGGAGACTGTCAGATTGTCAGGGGTGTACAGTATGGCTGATATTCATGCCGATAGGGCGACGTCATTTCAACTCCTATCAGACACACCTCCTCCATTGTATGTTAGTCTTGCCTTCCATTCATGTAAATTTGGTGTGAAGCTGGGGCTTCACAACCCACTTTCCGATTTTACATTTGGCCACACTTCAGCGATGGTATTGCGAGGTGGCTCTGCTGCCGCCTTGTCCGTTGTTGCCTTGCTGAATGTGTCTGTGATAAAAGTGCGTCTTTGTAGCTGTGATTGCCTATGGCGTTCATGCTTTGGCAACGGTTCTATGCGCAACGGAGTACTGCTTTGCTAATGGGAAAAGTGCTTGTTGAAGTTACCACTGCTTCCCCTTCATGTCTGGAATCTGGAGACACAGGCTTGGGAATTTTTCGCTTGCGCTTTCTCCCTTGTGCTGTGCACAACGCTTCCCGTAGGAAAATAGACGATTCCGGGGGCACTGGCTGGCAAATCAGCTGCTGCGTGCCCCTCCCACAGTTAACATCGATTGGCACCCTCATTGGCACTGACTGGCAGAGGCGCAGCCGTGGATGACGGGTCGGTAGCATTATTTCTTGACTGAAGGGAATAATTCTGGTGGCTGGTGCTCCCAGGACGCGTTTTAACCGTGGCACTAGCAAGACCATCTTAGAATAACGTTCGGCCAGCATCTCGATGGCCAGGTCGTTGTGCTGGGCTAGAGCTTTCAGCCCGGTACCAACCGCTGAAACACGTTAGGCAAACTCACCGTAGATTCTGACGATCTCGGCGTTGCTAACAAAGAGTCTATCATGCATCGAGGAGTTTGGCGATGTCCTTTTCGTCGTCGAGCATGCTGCAAGCCTCATTTATCTGTCTCACCAGTCGGAGTGGTCTCGTCGAAAGCTTCATCTTGAAGCGCTCCATCGTGGCATTCCCCTCTTCACCCGGGCCGTTCAGGGCCGTGCATTACAGACGATTCCTCCCCCACTCGCAGTGCGAAGAGGCAAAGTAGGCAAAAAATGAGGCTATACCATTCGTGCGTATAGAGAAGAGAAATTTCCGCACGGGATTTCTGCACCAAATGTAAAGAAAGGGACGGGCGAAGAGAATACAGAGACTGTAGGCCGCCGTTCTGAGCTGCTATCTCTTCTTTTTGTAATACTTCATCTTCTTGTACTCTCTATTTATTGTGTGTGAGGCTGGCTACCTTGCATGGCCTCTTGCACGCAAGGTAGCCTCGCACAGGCCGCCTCATACCTTGCCTGCACCAATGCCTGTAGGTGCTCATTCCTGATGCAGGAGCCTAGGTCTTGCAAATTCTGTCCAGCATCACCATTTTGGCAGCACTTCCCAGTGGACTCGGCTTGTCCTTCTCTCAATGCCACCATTACCATTTTTTTTGTGTTGTAGCAGTCGTAAAGTTACATTTTTGCAGTGTATGCTCAATGTAAATGTCACATTGCTTTTAACATTAGGCTGGAAGTCCAAGGAAACAAAATGTACCATTGTGTATAGGCTGGTTGTGGTTCATAACTGAATTTTCTCTCAACCTGTTCTATCACAGTTTCTCAACTACATGCATGTTGAGTAACTGTGATAGGACAGCATATTGCATGTGGACTCATGACTTACACTGTCATAACGTGGGCTAGGGGGCCTGCGCAACCATGTGAACTACAGTTCATTTCACAGGCTGCGTGAATACAGCTGACGCCATACAGCTTACAAAAAAGTAGCCCAATGAATGCATGATGTTTAATGGTGGCACGCCAGAGAAAGTCGACAGTACTATTTGAGGCATTGGAACAATATTTCTGTCCCCTCCGCTGATAAAATGATACTCAGGCCAAAACTGCCTCTTCTGTTCTTTTTTTTTTTTTTACGTGAAAGAATTTTTTATCTGCCTCGCACAGTGTTCACATGTCCGCAAAAAATGCAAGAATAAAGTGTAGGTGTGCGATTTCCAAGTATTCCAAGAATCACTTTTTTGGTGATCAAAATTTGGCAATAAAACAACAGTGAAGGTTGGTTCTGCCACGTGACATTCAAACCTTCTAGCTTCACTGCATGGCATGCCCCCTTGGGTTGACTGCTTGCATGACGTTGAAGTTGTGCAAAAAAGCTTAACACGTGGTCACATTGTCACCGTTAAAAAAAATAACAGGTGTATACCAACCCCAGTAGAGGCTTCAGAAGTGTCTTATAGGCAGTGGGGCTCAAGGCAATCAGTGATGACATTGAGGTTCTCCAGGCTTACAAACTCCGTTTGCTCGATTCTCATTTTTCTTCCTTTGACATTTTATGCAAACTTAACTTTCTGCCTATTGTCCACCCACTTAAGGCTCTAGCCTCGTTGAGCATGGGAATATTAGAGGAAAGCACCTAAAAGAAATCACTTCCCAAAGGGAACACTCCCTTCCAAAAGGCTTATGCAGAGTCTGGGCAGACTGACTATTTCGCTCTGCCAGCTCTCTTGTGCCACTGCCCGCAGCACGCAACCCCACGGAAAAAGCAAAAAAAACTTTTGTGCGATTGCTATGAGGGAACTTTTCAGAGCCAAATCACTTTCTCGAACCCTGACAGTCACGCTGGCGCGGCACGAGCGACAAAGTCTGGCACTTTCGAGCTTTTTCATCTCAGTCCACTGTCCCATAGAGAAAGTGAAAATGCTACGTGCAAGAAATCCCTTAGCGAAAAGATGCCGTATTTTTAATGTATTTTGAATGCATTTAATACATATATTAACTTTGTATTTATTCTGCATTATTTTGTCCACATTCGAAATGCATTTCGAATACATTTACAATGTATTTAAAATGTACCTCAAAAATACATAAGCAGTGCATGAAAAATATATATTTAATGCATTTGAAATGCATTAAAAATGCTCAGAAAATGTAATTTTAAATATGTGCAAAATGTATTAGTAATGCATTTTAAATGCACAATAAATACTGCTTCAAATATACTCAAAATGTGTTACTAGTGTATACTAAATAAAACCTAAATACATTGAGAGATGCCATGGCAATGTGTCTTAGTGGGAATTGTTACCGTTCAACTAGAAACTATCATATTTTAGTTTCAAAAAAAGTTTAATAGGCACTAGGCTAAAGATATACTCCATTGTGAAAATGTAAACCGGCCATGCTCGGAATGCGGGCCAGCAAATGACTGAAAAGAACAGCATGTATGCGCACAAATTGGCAGTTTGAAAGTTGTTTATTGTACACCTCAGTCGAGCGGCCAATTTCGCCATTACTAAGCAGCAGGAATGAATGCCCTTCAGCCACCTCGGCAGCCAGCGCAGATGAAGCGTTGTGCATCAGAGTCTTCGTATTTCGGATTCTCCACGCGGGAAATTTCACCAGCACCTGCAGTGAAAAGAAAATGGGAAAATATTAGTGATACACTTTTTTTAGAGGAAAATAAATGTCAAATAATCAGGCCTTTTCTCTAGCCGTGCCAACGTACATCGCGAGCAAGAATTTTTCAGTTTCCCCTTCAGAGAAAAAAAAGCCCTCCGTGAGAACAATGCCCCTTTGAAGGACGTAAGACAATTTATGTAATGGTAAGCATAGTTTATACTGTCATGCGGCATCGGATCTTCAACTCCATTTTTAAGAACGAATGGTGGAAGGGGGGGAGGCTTATGTTTGGACATTGTCTAGGGATAAAAATTAGCGAAAATTAGGGAAAAAAAAAGACAGAGCTAAGATAACAACGTTACCAAACATGCAAGAGAGTTCTTAAAGTTATGCTACTTCTCTTACTTAGGCTATTCTAGTTCACTCTACTTAGGCGCTTGAGTTAACTTGAAATGGTGGCAATTCTATTTTTAAAGTAACTTGGACAAAACTGGTCTGTGACCTCACAGGACGCTAATAAAATAAGATAAGCAGTAATCTTATTAACTACAATTATTGTTATGTGTTGCATATTTCAGCGTCACCTTCTTCGGAGATTACGTTCTAAAAAATAGTGCGCAGCGAAACAATTTAAAAATGCAGGGGCAGGATTGCAGTAGAAAGCTTACATAAATGTCATTAGATTGGCGTGTGCACTCAACAATGCTTTCAAAGGAACGGCAAAGCAAGGTTATTTCGAAAAACAAGAAAAATTTCACGCCGTCCTTAAAATAACAAGCTCTCATATTGTAGGCACCTCACCGAAGCGATTAAAATAAGCAACGCCAGAAAACGTGTACTTGTGCTTGCACACAAATATAATTTTTTTGCTCTCCGCCGCACATCACCGGCACGTAATTTTATACTTTTTGCTGTACACAGACAACGTCATCATTTAATTAGGGAGCAACACGGAAAATAATTGTAAATGCTCGCGTCTTTAACATACAAAAAAGAGATAAACACCTGTTAGCGTCAGGGACCATCAAGTAAAAAGTATTTCCTTCATAAATACTCGTGACACCTATAAGAAACTCGTTTGAGTACACCCTTTAGACGCAAATGGGCATATGCCGCTTCTAAACACACACAACCGCCAAGCAGCCCACGCTGTTTTCGGTGCCTTTGGGCACATTTTTGAAATTCCCAAGTGGCGTGGTCCAGCGGTAGCGCGTCGGGCTCCGCGTGTCTGTCACTCGACCACGAGCGCGCCGAAGGGTCTCTCGGAAAGCGCACACGTGTTCGTGAATGCGCTACGAAATGAATACAGCAAGGAGGAAAAAAGTTGCTAGGAAACACAAAAGAGGAAGGGTCCAACGTCCTGACGTTTCGCGAAGTTTTGGGGGAGCAATCCAAGGAACAAAAGAGACGAACCCGCCCGGGGAACCCGTTCCGAGAACCGAGGGGTCTCTTGCGGGGGAACTGGTTGCCTGCCTCGAAGTCCCCCTCCTCACCCGCATTCCTTCTCCTTCCTTCCTTTGCTGGTTCTTCGTTATGGGTGGCGGTAGGAACAGAAACTGATTGTAACTTAGCGGCTACTCTCACACAGTTTGTCTTAGATGGACAAATCATTTGTAGTCCCTGGGCATGAAGCACTTTCGCTACTGCCACTTGCACCGAAGATTGCGTGGGTCGCTTTTAACACTTTTGGTCACTTCGAAACAGACGGCATAAACTCTTTCATGGCTTTAGTTGACAGAATGGCGACATGCGACCGACAAAAATCGCGAAGGCTGCTCGGATTCTCGTAGGCCCGGCAATGCGCATCAGTCGGATGCATGTATGCCCAAACTGGGTTATTTCCCCGTACGGTGGCTGCTGTGAACATGCGCAGCTGTGAGCAGCTGCTGCGAACAGAAAACAAAAGAAAGCTGCGTCCCTGGATACACTTCGCAAATTTCTCAAGCGCGTAAACATGGACGGCGGACTTTCTGTGAACAGGCTGTGCTAAAAACGTTCCTGGCTGTTATGTGTTTAATGCAAGTTTTAGTCCTCAATAAGTCAAGAAAGGAATAACTCGATCTACAAGGAAACTCGTAGCAACAGTCCCCCGTCCACTCAGCAGGTCCCGAGCTAAAAATTAGGCGCAAAAAGGAAAGCACTAAAATCCATTTTTTTACGTCTTCTTGCTGTCGTTGATTTGTGAGTACATTCCCTTGCACGGCGTAGTTACGGTAGGAAATCTTGCTCGCAGGTGGAGGTAAGCTTAACAAACACGTGCGGATTTTATAAAGGGCATTAGCACTCTTCGATTGCAAGGCAAACATACGTCAATTAATTGTAGTGTGACACCGTACACGCAAATAGCCGGTATATCGTGCTTACCTTGGCTAGACGGCCAACGCCACTGCAACGCGCCGTCCAAGCA
This sequence comes from Haemaphysalis longicornis, assembly GCF_048455015.1. Lineage (NCBI taxonomy): Eukaryota > Metazoa > Arthropoda > Arachnida > Ixodida > Ixodidae > Haemaphysalis > Haemaphysalis longicornis. The sequence continues at coordinate 3,804,482 of NW_027526314.1, forward strand.
GAGACTGCGTCCACCCGACGACCGCGCGTTGAGGAGTCCGAAAATACCACAGGACAGGCAAAAGAGACGCAGCGAAGGCAGACAAAACGTGAAAGAGGGGTGCGCCGCTCAACTCGCGCCGCAGGTGCCGGGCACAGAGAAGAAGGCAGTGAGCGACAGTGAGAGGCGCCGAGCTGCTCGCCCTCGCAAGCATAGCCAGGGTTGTCCATCTAAGGCGAATATTTTTCAGAAAAAGAAAATTTTCCAAGCCTCCAGAGCGATACCGTCGTAGCAACGCTGGAAAAGTGGAAATGTTTTCGTACAACTCGTTGAATTTGATGTTTTTGCTTTGCCGATTGCGTTGGAACACCGCCGCTTACATATTTGTACACCGAGTTTCTCTCTAATACGCAGAGTTATGTAGACAGCGCAGTAAGTGAAAGTATCTCTATCAGTTTCTTTTATTACAAGGAAACATCGAGGAGAAATTCTCAGTACGTTTATTCATTTGAGATGTATTTTATCCGGCACTTCAGATATGCTTTACGTGAATCTTACAATTCAGCAACTGAAGCAGCGCCTGCCATGTACTCGAAATGTATTTCGGCAAAGCTTTATGAATACATTTAAAATGTATTTTCAATAAGTATGTTTAATGCATTGAGAGTGTATTTCTACCATGTTCATTCCACAAACGTAAAAGGCATATGAAATATATTTCGAATATATTCGGAGTATATTTCCATGCTTCAGCACACTTTTAAAGTATACTCAGAGTGCTGTTGTAAATGTAGTTAGGTAAGTGTATTTTTATAATATTTACAGTGCATTTACACCATGATCGTTTGGCGGGAAGAAATACATTTTCAATATATTCTGAATGCCTTAAGTGCACATTCGTGAGGTTCAGTGCCTTTTTAATGTATTTGGAGGGTACTTAAATGCACTGTATTTTTCCCGCATTTTTAATAATGTATTTTCAATATTTACTAAAAATTGAGAAAATGCAATTTTTAATGCACTTAAAATACATTTACAAATACAAAGCATATTTGAAATGCACTTCAAGCGTACTCGTACGTATTTCAAACGTATTACTTTTCGCTAAGGGATGCGATGTCTCAAAAAACAAAATTCTCACGACAGCGGGTTATCTGTCCGACTATGGAAAAGCTAATTGTGCATGCTTTGTCTTCACCGGGCTGTGGGGAACTGCACAGTTGGCATGGAAATAAAGAAACTGCCAGCTGACATAAAATGCTGCAAGTAGTCGGCCATTCCACTGTAGCCACAAAAAAAGCACGGTTTCAAATACGCTGTCACGCACAGCGATGCCTTGATGCCAGGAGTGCACTGAGCGCAACACCTGAGCATGATGGCACACAAGAAGAGTAGGTGCATGCCAGCCGTGCAGAACCCCAATTTAAAGGGAAGCTGTAGCAGGCACCAGTCTGCTTTCCAACATAACTGGCACTGCAAAACAAAGAAATGAAAGCCAAGGAAGAGGCGCAAGGACGGTGCAGCACAGCCTATGCAAGTTTTATGTAGAAAGCCTATGCAAGTAATTTACGCTAACGGCAAAAGTGGAAAGTGAAGAGGTGCAAATAGAATGTCACGGTAAACAAGTCAACAAGTATCGCCAGGCTTTCACCTTCAAAATACGCAAGCAGGCTTAAGTGCTCCAAGGAATTCTTATTCACTTCAGAGCTGCTTGGAGCCATATCATCAGGTGCCTCAGCATCCCTATCGCAACCGGCTGTCTTGCAATAACCGAGCAGTTGCCAGTTTGAAAGAAGTAACAGCTGTGGAAATCCAAGAGCTGTTGCGTCAGTGATTTAATACCACCTCCCCCCCTCTTAATACCAGTGTTCAGACCGTTTCAAACTGCAGTTCTAAAAGGCTCGACATGCATGCATGCATGCATGTAAAGGGTAAACAAAACCCATTACCCCTCCTACCCCCCCTCCCAACCCAAAGGTAATGCACACTTTGTTTGCTTTATGGAAGCTACAAAATTGCCCACAACCCTTGTTTCTTATTGCTTCGTTCTCTGCAACCCTTGCCTATGGCGAGGAAACGCAAGGTTTCCCCACTGTTTGGGAACATTTTGTGGATCACAATTTGTGCGTGTTAATGGCACCAAACTGCTAGGCATTGACGGCGTGAGTCGCACCTGTTCTGACTGCACGGTGCTAAACGCGACTCGCATAGCGACTGTGGTGTTTCAAGTCGAGCTATGCGCAAAACACGAGAATGACACAGAAGACAAACGGGATTTGTTTATTGAGTGCGTAACCGTGTGCTTGCTGGAAACTTGAGGATCCGTGCAGTGCCTGTAGGGGAAACAGGGTATCTAGCCTGTTGGTCCGCGAGGTGCAAGCACCACTACTGCTTTCGGAGCAGAAAATTGCACCGTGAAACAGCAGGCCCCCTATCCGCCAACTGGGGACCGCGCTCTCTAGCAGTCAGGTTCTGCCGAGAGTACAACTAATTGGTCTGGTTACCCAGCCGTTGGACGTAAGGCAGTTTCAGATTTGAGTACACACTTCATTTGCAAGCACGCCCACACAAAATGGCAGTCTCAAAGGGGAAAACCACAAAGGATATCAACCAGGTCAGCACTGCTGGCACGCTCTTACAACTTGATCCTGAAACCGAAGGGGAAGAAATGGCGACATGCGACCGACAAAAATCGCGAAGGCTGCTCGGATTCTCGTAGGCCCGGCAATGCGCATCAGTCGGATGCATGCAGCCACACACACACACACACACACACACACACACACACACACACACACACACACACACACACACACACACACACACACACACACACACACACACACACACACACACACACACACACACACACACACACACACACACACACACACACACACACACACACACACACACACACACACACACACACACACACACACACACACACACACACACACACACACACACACACACACACACACACACACACACACACACACACACACACACACACACACACACACACACACACACACACACACACACACACACACACACACACACACACACACACACACACACACACACACACACACACACACACACACACACACACACACACCACACACACACACACACACACACACACACACACACACACACACACACACACACACACACACACACACACACACACACACACACACACACACACACACACACACACACACACACACACACACACACACACACACACACACACACACACACACACACACACACACACACACACACACACACACACACACACACACACACACACACACACACACACACACACACACACACACACACACACACACACACACACACACACACACACACACACACACACACACACACACACACACACACACACACACACACACACACACACACACACACACACACACACACACACACACACACACACACACACACACACACACACACACACACACACACACACACACACACACACACACACACACACACACACACACACACACACACACACACACACACACACACACACACACACACACACACACACACACACACACACACACACACACACACACACACACACACACACACACACACACACACACACACACACACACACACACACACACACACACACACACACACACACACACACACACACACACACACACACACACACACACACACACACACACACACACACACACACACACACACACACACACACACACACACACACACACACACACACACACACACACACACACACACACACACACACACACACACACACACACACACACACACACACACACACACACACACACACACACACACACACACACACAACACACACACACACACACACACACACACACACACACACACACACACACACACACACACACACACACACACACACACACACACACACACACACACACACACACACACACACACACACACACACACACACACACACACACACACACACACACACACACACACACACACACACACACACACACACACACACACACACACACACACACACACACACACACACACACACACACACACACACACACACACACACACACACACACACACACACACACACACACACACACACACACACACACACACACACACACACACACACACACACACACACACACACACACACACACACACACACACACACACACACACACACACACACACACACACACACACACACACACACACACACACACACACACACACACACACACACACACACACACACACACACACACACACACACACACACACACACACACACACACACACACACACACACACACACACACACACACACACACACACACACACACACACACACACACACACACACACACACACACACACACACACACACACACACACACACACACACACACACACACACACACACACACACACACACACACACACACACACACACACACACACACACACACACACACACACACACACACACACACACACACACACACACACACACACACACACACACACACACACACACACACACACACACACACACACACACACACACACACACACACACACACACACACACACACACACACACACACACACACACACACACACACACACACACACACACACACACACACACACACACACACACACACACACACACACACACACACACACACACACACACACACACACACACACACACACACACACACACACACACACACACACACACACACACACACACACACACACACACACACACACACACACACACACACACACACACACACACACACACACACACACACACACACACACACACACACACACACACACACACACACACACACACACACACACACACACACACACACACACACACACACACACACACACACACACACACACACACACACACACACACACACACACACACACACACACACACACACACACACACACACACACACACACACACACACACACACACACACACACACACACACACACACACACACACACACACACACACACACACACACACACACACACACACACACACACACACACACACACACACACACACACACACACACACACACACACACACACACACACACACACACACACACACACACACACACACACACACACACACACACACACACACACACACACACACACACACACACACACACACACACACACACACACACACACACACACACACACACACACACACACACACACACACACACACACACACACACACACACACACACACACACACACACACACACACACACACACACACACACACACACACACACACACACACACACACACACACACACACACACACACACACACACACACACACACACACACACACACACACACACACACACACACACACACACACACACACACACACACACACACGGCAAGCAGCAAACAGAAGTGGAACAAGAGAAAGACGGGCAAGGAAACAGCAGGTCACAAACACTATAAGAATTCAAAGAGCACACACCCCAACTGCATGCAAGCCCTCCCCCCCCCCCTGAATTCTTAAACGCAGTGCACGAAACCACCGACCGACCAGGCACGAAACCATGGGCGTGCGTCCGGACCAGCAAGGCGCACCGGGCAACGCACTGCTGATGCCGACGCAAGCGTTTGCCTGGTGAGGGCTGTGGGTCACAAACACTATTAAGGATTCAAGTAGCGGGCACGACGACTGCAATCAGAAAACACCTGTCGCATCCTGGTGCCATGCTGCTGCTGCAAGCCGGCCGCCCGCGCCTTGAATTCTCAAACGCATTGCACGAAACCACCGACCGACCTTCAAACCTTCAAACGGCTGCAGTGCGTGGCCAACAACCGACCAGGCACGAAACCCTGGCCGTGCGTCCGGACCAGCAAGGCGCACCGGGCAACGCACTGCTGATGCCGACGCAAGCGTTTGCCTGGTGAGAGCTGTGGGTCACAAACACTATTAAGGATTCAAGCAGCGGGCACGACGACTGCAATCAGACAACACCTGTCGCATCCTGGTGTCATGCTGCTGCTGCAAGCCGGCCGCCCGCCCCTTGAATTCTCAAACGCATTGCACGAAACCACCGACCGACCTTCAAACCTTCAAACGGCTGCAGTGCGTGGCCAACAACCGACCAGGCACGAAACCCTGGGCGTGCGTCCGGACCAGCAAGGCGCACCGGGCAACGCACTGATGATGCCGACGCAAGCGTTTGCCTGGTGAGGGCTGTGGGTCACAAACACTATTAAGGATTCAAGCAGCGGGCACGACGACTGCAATCAGACAACACCTGTCGCATCCTGGTGCCATGCCGCTGCTGCAAGCCGGCCGCCCGCCCCTTGAATTCTTAACACTTAAAGAAATGAAGAATAGCAACAATGTCTTGTTCCTAACATGTTTACTATAGTTACACACCTAGGAATTATGACGCCAGTACAACTGGGTGCACCCTGGCATCTTGCCACGACACACTGCCATGTGGACTGTTAAAATAAGACTTGAACGCATCTCTCATCTTTTTGGTATATCTAGTGCAGTTAATTCCCCAATTCTGGAGATCTCCAACACCTGCAGAGCCAAACCCTTCTGTTCTCCACGCCCCTGGCACAATGTCCCCGCCAATGTCCACCCTGTCAACGTCACGAGGGGTAAAATATTTAAAGTTAGGGCATTCTTCCTCATCACACGATCGAAGGTAATTATGAAGCAGAACCATCGCCCATAGCATTGCATCAATTGTGTCAACTTCAGCTTGAATTTCTTGACGTAGAATGCGCCACCTGCTAACCAAAATGCCAAATGCATTTTCAACTATGCGCCTTGCGCGAGACAACCTGTAGTTAAAAATCCTTGTCTCGGTATCCAAGCTCACTCTAGGGTATGGGCGCATCAAGTTCTCGGATAAAGGAAAGGCTTCATCTCCTACCATGACATACGGCAACGGCATTGGTGCACCAGGAATATGTCGTGGTTCTGGTATCGAAAGCTTCCCTGCTTTCATATCCTTGCCTATCTCACAATTGTTAAAGAGACCAGCATCGCCTGCAGAACCACACTGACCTATATTAACCTTGATAAAACGATATTTGGCGTCGCACACTGCAAGAAGGATTACGCTGAAGAAGCCTTTGTAGTTGTAAAACAAACTGCCAGAGTTGTCTGGAGCCTGTATACGGACATGCTTTCCGTCAATGGCACCAATACAGTTGGGGAAGTTCCACAGATTCTCAAAGTCGTGCGCAATCTCTTTCCAACGTTCCTCAGTGGGCGGCGCCATGTATCGTGGCTCCAAAACATGGCGCAGTGCAATGCATGTGGTCCGTACAATGCGACTAGCTGTGGCATCACAGAAGCAGTATGATATAGCAAGGATACGCATTGAAGATCCGTGGGCCAGGTACCTGTAAGTACAGATGGCAGCAACACTAAGAATGTGGCACTGTTATGAAAGGGGATATCAATTATGTCGCTATGAAAATATAAAACAGAAGAGCTGGGAATTGCAGTAGCTGCACAGGACACTTGGTGCTCGCACTTTGTCGTCAGTGCAACAGTATGGTGCGCTGCCCGGACCCGGGCCGGCCCAAAAGCCCGAGCCCAATCCGCAAGCCGGGCTCGCGCCGGGGAGCGATTTCTCGGGCCCGGGCTTGAACCAAAATTTGTTCGGGCCGTGCCGGCACGAGGAGACCCTGATGCCTGGCAATCCTGTGCCTTAGATTCTGAATTGTTGACAACAAAATGTTTTCTTCTTGATCTCTATGGCTAAGTGAAAACAAGAAAGTGAAGGGCAAATTCACTACGGCGCCATTAAAATATGTGAAAAAAGTCTGGTGCGCTTAGAAAGCCAATAAAAAAAAACACAGTGTCTAGAGTTACGTCCGACAGAACCCAAAATTGAAAACTAGAGTTACGTCCGACGGAACTTTAAGCCAGTTTCTAGGGTTACGTCCGACGGAACTTAGAATTGAAAACTAAACTTACGTCCGGCGGAACTTTAGGCCAGTTTCTAGGGTTACGTCCGACGGAACCCAGAATTGAAAACTAGAGTTACGTCCGGGGGAACTTTAGGCCAATGTTTTGAGTTACGCCCGCGTTAAGTAAAGCACAAAAAAAATTACAGCTAACGGCGCTATATCTACCGTGACGCTCTTTATGTGTAATCTATACGTAACAATATTGAAATGGTCACTTCTACGATAAATGTTCGAATCCCAAAACAAATGCTGCTACTTTATGGCCAAACCAGTTCAGGATGAGTAAATAATAGGTAACATGTTTGACAGCGCTGGCTCCCTGTCAGTCGAGTGGTCAGGAACGTGATATAAGCGCCCACTCTACTGCAGCGATGTGGGTTCGAATCCCAGCTGTGTTGAGGTATTTCTTTTAATTAAAGGATTCAAATTTTTCTGTACTAGTCCATGCACACTTCTTTCCATATGCAACACTTGTACGCAAAGGAGAAGACGGGGATTAACAAAATTAAACCTCATGCAGTGGGCATCAGTGCCAATTTGTAGCGTCTGCAGCTTGGCGAGAAGAAATTTACATGCGTCAAGAGTCTTAACAAATTTATGTAATTAATATGGCTAGGCGTCGGTTAATATTTTAACCTGATTAATCGGCTGGATTTATGCATCAAATATTCGGTTGTGTTGGTTAACAAGGAAGAACAAATGACCAACAATAATTATGTAGCAGCAGAAATAAGATCACTATGTTTATACACTTGTTCACAGACATTCCAGGTGAGGTAAGTAGGTCATCCTCACGGCGCATGCATGATGCGGGCGAGACGCTTATCAGCATCGTCACACACACCTTTCTAGATTTGGGAACATCAGCACCCGCCGTGAGTGCAAATGGCGGCGAATTAGCGCGCCTTGCTTACTACAGAAACAGTTTATACAACGACAAAACGGTATATATAATTGCCCACTCATTTTTTGTACCGTGTATATTTGTAGTTTTTATTCAAAATTTTGCTCTGTGGAATGAATATACACGAGTTCAGAGGTACACGAACAAGTCGGCATGGTTTATAAAGTTTAAGAGTTGTCGATGTAATATTGAGTTTTCCCACCAGCTTATAAACCGGTTAAAACAATTAATCGCGGCTTAAGCCTTAATCGATTAATCGGAAGGTTAATGGATTGATAACGTATACCCCTTATAATAAATAATTGATTAGCGGTAATAAAGCGAATGTCCTGCTAGTCTTTTTTCTTCACAGAAAAAAAAGAAATGTCGATAAATTTTAGTTAATTGATCTGGCTGACTAATGAAAAACGTAAAGAGGTTTTACATTGTTAATTCCTGTCTTCTACTTAGCTTGCATGTGTTGGATATAGAAAGAAGTGTACGTGGACTAGTACAGAAAAACGTGAATCCTTTAATTAAAGAAAAAAGAAACTCCATCAACCCAGCTCGGATTCGAACCCACATCGCTGCCGTTATGGGGATCACACTCCTGGCCACTCGACCGACGGGGAACCGGCGCTGTCGAACATGTTACCTATGATTTACTGATTCCGAACTGGTTTGGCCGTAAAGCAGCAGCATTTGTGTTTCGAAATTTTACTTCATTTATCGTACAAGTGACCATTTCAATATTGTTACGTATAGATTACACATATAGAGCGTCACGGTAGATATAGCGCCGTTAGCTGTAAATTTTTTGTGCTTTACTTAACGCGAACGTAACTCGAAACATTGGCCTAAAGTTCCCCCGGACGTAAGTCTAGTTTTCAATTCTGGGTTCCGTCGGACGTAACCCTAGAAACTGGCTTAAAGCTCCGTCGGACGTAACTGTAGTTTTCAATTCTGGGTTCCGTCTGACGTAACTCTAGAAACTGGCTTAAAGTTCCGTCGGACGTAACTCTAGACACTGCGAAAAAAAAAAAACATCTGGGCCCCATCAGCATAGTGGAAGGGAACGGGTCAGAAAACGAGGGCACTCCAGCAATAGAGTACAACATGATTGTCTTTTCCCTCTGCTTTTCAAACTAAAAGAAACAGACCAAACGTGACCTGTACTTTTCACTGTGCGCATAGTTTCGAGGACTAATTTTCGAAGCACAGGCCATATTTTTTTCTGGTTGGTTTCAAAACCATGATTAAAGGCAAGAAATAACAAGTGCAGACAAAATAATGCTGCCAACATAACTATCCAGAAAGACAAAAAATGAATTTTTGAAACTGGACGCACCGGCTGCTCAAATTTCAGCAAGGAATGGAACAACGAAAGGTGCAATACATGGGGAAGGATTGCAATAATAAAAAAACAATTATCCATTTACTAGGAATCATTTCAGGTATCCTCGGTGTGCCATGATTTCGAAGACTGGCAAATGAAGTGGCAAATGAAGTTCCACGATTACCGAAAATACAGCTTATAAGTGAGAATATTTAGGTTGCACAAATTTCGCTCCAAGTTTAACGAGAAGTTACATCCAAAGTAGTCGTATTTGCTTTGTGTTTACGCTTTTTAGGGTAACAGCAAACGTCTTCCAGTTTGTGTTTATAGCCTGTTGGACTAGGGATGATATTTAACAACAGCCTGACGGGCTCATGTTCATTTTATTAAATTCTGCCGGGCTCGGGCGGGTCTCGGGCTTATATTTTCAAAATTTGTGAGGCTCGAGCCGGGTTCGGGCTCAAATTTTAAAAATTTGTTGGGATCGGCCTGGGCTCGGGCTTACATTTTAGAAATTTGTTGGGCCCAGGCAGGGCCCGGGCCGAGTCTATTGGGCCGGGCCTAGAAATTGAGGCCCGTGAAGTGCTCTGCAACAGTATAGGTGTTGTGGTACCGGGGTTCTTGCGCCCGGCCGCGGTTCCCCAGAAAGACACTGAGCCCCCTCGATCACACCTTTACTTGGAGTCCCGCTACGCCAAGGTACACCGCTCAGCCGATCCGGCTGCACACACGTAGCCCCGCCGAGTCCGCCATGTTCCATCCTATCTCATCTCGCGCCACCTCCTCATCCTCAGCCGGCACATGTCCATCGCGCGGGATTGTCCACCGCCACTATTGCCGGATTGCCACACTCTCCGCCCCTCCGAAGAAAAGGCCGACGCACAGTCCTCGAGGCAACCAATATTTAAAGAGTAATTCGAAGCATCCGCATCGGAGCCCCAAGATGACGTCACAGTCCACGAAAGAGATGTCTACAGCAATCTTGGAACTCGGGACATCCTCCGGGACAGCAGCCACAGGATCAAATCAGCCCAGGAACAGCCATGGACGCCGCTAGACGCCACTGGACTCCACTGGACGCCATGGACGCCACTGGAGGAATCCCATGAACCGATGACGGTCTGTTCAACAGTACCAGAGGTAGCAGATAGGGCCTCCCGGCGAGAGGCACGCAGCGCCGGAGTGGAACCGAGAGCACCACCCAAACGCCCGGTTCAAGACCCACAGCACACACGCCAAGGTAGCACAGTGGAGAGTAGAGAGCAGGCACGGCCCGGAGCAAGAGCCGTGGAGCCAAGAAGGTAGCCCCAAGGCCAGGGAGTCAGGAACTCAGAATGCCACCGGGTCATGCACCACGCACATGTGGATGTGGCAGTGGGGAAAGTCCTCCACACGGGTCGGCGGTGAATGCGGGCGCAGCAGGAGCGAATGCCAAAATGGATTCTGGGCGCGAAAGAAGCAAAAATTAACGCCCGGAAAGAAACACAATTCTAGCAGGGGGAAAAATAAAAAAAAATAAAGAAGCGCATCACGTGGTACTGATCAATCATCAAATTCAGGACCAAGAATAGGTAATCCGAAAGAAAAAAAAATGCCTAAAAAGGATACTCTAGATACATCCCATAGAAAGTTAACATGACGGGTGTGCAGACGCCATTGAGAAACAAGAGGCGTTGCGGCCAAAAGCAGATCAGTCCACGTGGTACTGTTTAAGGTCTGTTATATTAACCGGGCCTGCAAGTTCACCTGTACTGCTGTGGCGTAAAAGATACGTTATGGAAGACAGCTTCTCGCGTACGGTAAAAGGGCCCTCCCATTTAGGGGCTAGCGACGCGGCAAACTTGCGTGAGGCATCGCTCAGTGGATGAGTGCGCCGGAGAACCATGTCGCCAACCGCAAACTGCACATCTCGATGACACCGGTTGTACTGCTCCGCCTGCTGGAGACGAGCAACGTCAAGCTGCTCCCGGGCAGCCTGTATCGCGTCACGCAGGCGCTGGCGGACGGCCACAGCATGGGGCGACAGACCAGAACCCGCCTCCGTTTCTGGAAGTGTCCTGTCAAGAGGAAATGGCATTTCCCGACCGTAGTTCAAATAAGCCGGCGTAAACCCGGTTGAACGATTCACCGTGGTGCGAGTGGCAAATGCGATCTCAGGCAGCTTAGCATCCCAATCCTTGTGTTGCTCCGTATGAGCAATTAGCATCGCCTTGAGGTTGCGATTCACACGCTCAGTTATGTTTGTCTGAGGGTGATAGGTGGTCGTACATTTGTGTTTCACGCCTACAGCTCGGCAGTTGTCCTCAAACAATTTGCTCGTAAAATACGTAGCATTATCCGTTATGAGCTGTGCGGGGAACCCAAAGCGCGAAAACACTTCCATTAGGCACCTCCATACATTCGGTGTATTGACGGTACGTAGCGGGAACAGCTCTACCCACTTCGTGAAATGGTCCGTCACCACAAACAAATAACAATTCCCACGCGGGCTGCGGGGGTAAGGGCCCATGATATCGCAAGCAACGATTTGCCAGGGGCTCTTACTCTCAACAGACTGCATCAATCCGGGCGGGCAACCGACTCGGGGTTTCGCTGTCTGACACACGTGACAGCTCCTGGCGTACCGCAGCACATCCTGCCTCATTCCCGGCCACGTGAGAGTCCGACATAACTTCTCATAAGTTTTGCTGCCAGAGCTGTGTCCAGCCAGAGCTGAATCATGAAAGTAGCGGATGAAAGCCCTCCGAAGCTTACGCGGTACAACAGCGCGGAATGGGGAATTAGCTTCGTCATCGTCCTGCGGGATATACCGTAGCAGGAGACCGTCTTCCGCCAACACATATGTATCAAACTCACCGCTGTTGCTGGTGGGAGCTGCGCCCTGTGCCCCGACGTGCTCAATGATCTTACGGCAGAGTCCGTCGGCACGTTGCGCCGCGAGAAGATCTGCCCTGCTTACCAGCGTACCCCAGCGTGCGTCAGCATCCACTGCAGCCACCAGCGCCGGCGCTGCCGCGTCCGAGGATGGCGGCAGGGGTGCGCGCGATAGCGCGTCAGCGACTTGGTTCTGCGAACCCTTCCTGTGCTGGATAGTAAAATCGTAGCGCTGAAGCGCAAGCACCCAGCGCGCAAGACGACCAGCAGGGTTCTGCAAACGCTGCAGCCACGTTAATGCCATGTGGTCTGTCTGAATGGTGAAAGAGGCACCGTCAAGATACATGTCAAATTTCTTTAGTGCAAACACAATTGCCAGACACTCACGTTCTGTGACCGTGTAATTGCGCTCAGCCGGAGTGAGCGTATGGCTAGCAAATGCGACCGGACGGAGAACGCCCTCAAACTCCTGCATCAGCACTGCGCCCAGTCCATAGTCGCTGGCATCGGTCTGCAACACAAATTGTTTGTTAAGGTCCGGTATCCTTAACGCCGCTGTTGTCGCGATTGCGCGAGACAGTGCTTCAAAAGCTTGCTGTTCAGCCTCTGCCCATTGCCATTTCACGCCTTTCCGTAGTAGCTGGTTCAGCGGACGTGATAGCTCCACACAATGAGGAATGAAGCTGCGGTAAAAGGCTATCATGCCCAAGAAGCGCTGCAAGCTCTTAACGTCACGCGGGCACGGATACTCTGTAATTGCTTTCAGTTTGGCATCGTTAGGACGAAGCTCTCCCTTGTCCACAACAAAGCCGAGCAAGTCAACTTTGCTTGTCGCGAGTTGGACCTTTTTAGGATTGATGGTGAGACCGGCGCGTTTCATGCGGTCAAGCACATCCCTGAGATGCACGAGATGCTCCTCAAAGGTGCGCGAAAAGACGACGACGTCATCCATATAGGCCATCGCGTACTTATAACGTACATCGTCAAGGACGATGTCCATTCATCTTTGAAATGAGCTCGGGGAGTTCTTCAGTCCAAACGGCATGCGCACAAACTCGAAAAGACCCCTGTAGCATGTGAAAGCTGTTTTGGGAATATCATCAGGGTGCATTTCAATTTGCAAAAAGCCGCGTGAGCAATCCAGAGTGGTAAACACGCGGGCACCACCAAGCGAGGAAATGATGGATTCTACGGCAGGAAAGGGATATGCGTCTCTTACAGTTACGTCATTGAGACGACGGTAGTCCACGCAGAGACGCACACTGCCGTCCTTTTTTGGCGCCAACACGACTGGAGATGCATGGGCACTCTGCGACGGCCGCACAACCCCCGTGTTCAGCATCTCGTCAAGGGCGACATCCAGTTTCGCCTTCTTCTGGATGCTGAGCGGTCGTGGATTGCAGCTCCAAGGAGGGGCGTCACCCGTGTCAATGCGATGTTGAAGGACTGTTGTCCGCCCAGGGGCCTCCGTGAACATTTCAGCAAACGGCTCCAGCACATAGGCGAGCTGCTCCCTCTCATAGTCACTGCAAGGACACTCCTCAAGCAACTGCCTGATTCGCTCAGGCAACACGGATTTCGTTGCGACTGCGGCTGACCTTGGCACGGTACAGATATGCGTTGACGCCAGAAAAGGTATCAATTCTGCGTCATTGCCCAATCTGTAACCACCTCCCGCCAAGTCAAGCAGTAGGCCCTCGCGAATAATGAAATCCCGGCCCAAAATCATGGGTACTGCCAAGCCAGGGCAGTACGTAAAGCGCTGCCGACACCTTCTGCTTGCGTAAGAAATGTGCAAGCGCACAGCACCACGTGCTTGAGCAACAGCACCATTGGCCACTTGCAAACGGGTGCTGCATTGGCGCAACTTAACACCACGTGCTCGGCAAAGTTCAAAGACAGTATCACCAATGAGCGACAAACTGCCGCCGGTATCAACCAATGCAGAAACATCCGTTCCAAGAACGTGAACAGAAAGATGTGGTGCTATCGGCTGTGTGCGTGCTTCAACACGGCAAGCAGTGGGTAAAAAGCACCAGTCCTCACCACCAGCCAATTCTGGGCCACTCAGTGATGGGTTAGTCACCATCATTGCCTCGGGCTGCATTCCTTCATCTCGATGGCTATTTGCATTTCGGCGACCAGCCATCACACGCGGACACTCACGACAGATGTGTCCTGGCTGTCCACATTGGTAACAGCCGCCAGCTTGATTTCCATTGGGCACGTAGCCCCGCGACCCTCCCGTCTCGACGACCGGACGAGAAGGACCTCTGGAGTTCAGAGGATTTCGTTGCCGACCCCCAAGGGAGAGACTCGGGTCGGGGAGCGGTGAGCCTGCCAGTAAAGAGGGCCTGTTTTCCCAACGCAGGAACCCTGGCTCTAACCGCTGCGGGGAGTTCCCGCCGTGGGCTGCACCATCTAGTGGTCTTCCGCGCTCCAACTGCCTGTCGCCAAGGGCAGAAGGACCTCGTGCGCGGGGGGAATTCAAGCCCGCCGCTGCCGTACGCGGCTGTGGACTTCGCTGTGGCGAAGTCTCATAGGTGTCTCTCCATGCGCAAGCTGGCTCAAGTGCCTCCCCTACTGGCGGAGGGGGTACATAACTCAGCTCTGATATCAGAGCGTCCTCGATTGATCGAGCTGATCACGCCATCTCCTCCAAACTGGAGTAATCACGACCGTGCAGGAAAGGTCGGAAGCGCGGATGGCAACGCCGCAAGACGTGCTTTACCATTTCCGCGTCAGACGCACCCGGGATAGCTCGCTTGAAGAGCTCCTGGATAGCTCGAATGTATTCGAGCAAGCCTTCGCGCGGGTGCTGCGTACGTGCCTCCAACTCACGGCGGATGCGGTAGTCGTAGTCGGGAGGCAAGAACTCCTCGCGGAAGCGTGCCTCGAAGTCAGCCCAGGATGCGAACGGGGTCTGGAGGCGCCACCAACGACCAGCCGATGCCTCCAGGGCAACCGGCAGGACACGGGTCAACACGAACTCGTCCGAAGCACCCGACGCCGTCTTGTAAACACTGAGATCGCTCAGGAAGTCCGCCACGGTCTTGGGGTCATCGTAGCCCGTGAACCGTGGCACCGCAATGCTTGGCTGGAACGATGGCCCATGCTCGGACCCACCGCCTTCTAGCCCGAGACCCGCCAGCCGGTTCGTGAGGTTCTCGCAGAGGTCCATGATCGGGCGGAGCACGCCGACGAGCCCAGTGGCGTCCGCATCCCCTGCGGGCTCACGCGGAGAAACCAAGGGGCGCCGACGGGTAGAAGCTCCACGGCCAGGCATGTCCCTTGGAAGAAATGCTCTCGCGCGCCGCGAAGCGAACACGGGAAGAAAAAATGGTTATAAACAACAGAAGCCACTACAAAGGCGCCTCAAATCACGAGGAGGGCTACCGAAAAATCCCGAGAGCCACTCAAAAACGCCAACGTAATTCGCCCCGCGAAATGCCCACCGCGGAACACCAAAACAAGGAAGAAGACCACAATGCCCTTCCCAGGAACCACGGCCGGCCCCACGTTCAGGGCGCCAAATGTGGTACCGGGGTTCTTGCACCCGGCCGCGGTTCCCCAGAAAGACACTGAGCCCCCTCGATCACACCTTTACTTGGAGTCCCGCTACGCCAAGGTACACCGCTCAGCCGATCCGGCTGCACACACGTAGCCCCGCCGAGTCCGCCATGTTCCATCCTATTTCATCTCGCGCCACCTCCTCATCCTCAGCCGGCACATGTCCATCGCGCGGGATTGTCCACCGCCACTATTGCCGGATTGCCACAGTGTGAAGGAATTTTCATTTTTGAAGGGGATGGGAAATCACGGGGAGAGGGGAGTTGAGGGATTGTACACAATTACTGTTCATTGATACGTAACCCCTCATCTCACACATCCACTACATCTGCACAAGTGTCACATACACTGACAGCAAACATGTCCTACACTCACTGATAGCACTGCCTATTCAGGAAGAGTATTCTGCACCACAATTTGTACATGTAAGCCACGTATGAGTGCAAAACATGTTTGTTGAAACATGCAATGCACATTCACCTTTCCTGACTGCACATGCAGCAAGACAATCACTCCACATTACGTGGGACGATTCGCACAGGTCGATTGTTAGCTTATGCCAAAAGTATAGTTCGACTCACCTCAATGTAAACGCCAACTTTTCTCCGGCACTCACAGATCTCCTCGTAACCCTCTTAGGTCGGATGAGCGGCGCCACCATGGCTAGTAGTGTGTCAAACCTGCGAGTCAGTGATTGTGTACGTGCGTGCAATCGCAACTTGGAAATCGACGAGACAAAGTTTAACATGCTTTGCACGCGTGGGGCGCTGCGCAATTAGGCTACGGAAGTCACAAACACAAAGAAGACACGCTGCGGTCATTTCAAGAAGGCAAAAGAAGCGCTTGCATTGACTCATACGTTCAGGAAAACGAATTTCATGAGTACAGAATCTCAAAAGCAGCGCGGGGCATTGATGATGTGCACATGACAACACTAATATAAGCAGGCATACCCCGCAATAGCACAAACATGCTGCACAATCTGGGTGTATAATAGCCGGAGCAGGTAGCTTGCACAAATATTCTGCGAGAATTCACGTAGTGTGCCCGGTTATGCAACCGCGCACGTGGTATAGAATACAGTACAATAAAAGTTACCTTTCCACAGACATCCGGAAGTACTTGAAGAAGTCAGTGCCGTCTCCTTGCCTCAGTTGCTGAACTACGGCGAAGTATTCTCCATGAACGCGTCTGTGTTTGAGAAGTTGGCGGGTGCGCTTGCGTTGGAGAGCACGCCGCCAGTGTTGGCTCAGCACATCTGCCGACACCATCATTCCCACCAACGGCCACTGAACGTTGTTATTCGAGGTCACGGCGTAAGCAACGAGGAATTCTGTGACGTCCGTGCTCAGCTGATACGAGACGAGCGTCATGGTCAGAAGCAGGAACTTCGTGAAAAACCACGCCATGACTGCAGCAGAAGCGGCAGAAGTATGTCCCGCGTCGGCAGAGAACCGCAGAACCCGGATGTTAGAGCGACGACGTCAGAGCTTTAACTTTGTTTTTGGTTGACTGTCTAGAACCAATCACAGTACTTGATTCAAGTGACGTATTTGGCCCGACACTGATGGCGGCGTCCGGCTCCCAAATGCAAAAGAAAACGGCCGCCCGACGCAGACTCGCGTGTCGGACCGACAAGTCGGATCCGACATGTCGGATCCGACTTGTCGGACTCAAAAGAAACCAGGCTTTACGCTCTCCCGTCGGGTGCGAAGTCATCATGCGGCCGCCGCCCCGCAGTTGTTTCATGTCCCAGACGTACCTCCGTACCTCCATCCTGTTCAGGCTGCTCCAGGCTCCATTTTTTCTTGTCGCGGGCTTCGTGACAACCCCCGAGGAACTTAGACACTCTCTGCAGGCTGGAAGCAGCTTCAACGACGCCGACGATATTGAACGTGCCGGCTCAACTAGCGCCTGCGCAAACGGCCATTAGTGAAAACAACTTGGTGAGCGCCCTTGACGACAACAACACTCTAAACTTTTTTTCCACCCATATACTCCCTAGAGGTTCTTTTTCGCCTGTCCTCTAGTGATCCTCCTTGTAGGAGTTTTTTTAGTACATGGAACAGGGAGGTTTTGTTTACCTCCTCAAAACAGGGTGTTTTTAGGTGATAGAAAGGAGGTAGTTAGGGAGTGTTAAGAAATGTTAGGGAGAATTTAAGGAGATCAAAATGGAGCATTCTTTACTTCCTCAAGGCGTTTTTAAGTGATGTTTATGGACTCTTTAGGCGGTTGAATAGGAGCCTATTATGGCTCCCTTGGGAAGTACTTATGTTATTTTAGGGGCGTTTTGAGGAGGTTCAAGGGAAGCATTTACTTCTTTTGCATGGAGTTTTACGTTTTGTAGGCCTTGCGAGGGGAGTTTTTAGGAGGTTTAAGGGAAGCATATATTTCTTTTGAATGGAGTTTTGCAAAGTTGGGGCGGTTTTGTAGGTCTTCCGAAAGGAATTTTTTCAAGGCCACAAGGGAGAGTTTCTAGTTCCCTGCGGGAGTACTGATTTCACACGGTTTTTCTCGGTTTCAGGTTTATTTCAAACGAACTTTCGCATACAAGTTTACATGGTACATGGTGTACACAAGGAGGCTCCGAAATAAAAAACTTTGGGCGACCTCCTATAAGAAAGCAAAAATGGTAAATTGCTAAAAACACGTTAGTTAGGAATGGAAGACAGCAATAGAATGCTAGTTGAACAAACCGTACAATTAATATTACTACAAGAACTGGAAATACGCGACAAACAAAGATAGGCGCAAACACAACCACATGGTAAGTGAAATCATTATATAATAATAGCGGGTCGGGAACGCGTCAGTACTTATCAGAACTTATCAGAACGCATCAGCACTCAGTACAGAAAGTGAAAAAAATGGTTGCAGTGGTTTACAACAACAAAAATATTTCAGTTGGTGGTGAAATGAGCGATCTGTGTGCTAGTTGAACAAACTGTAGAAACAATATTACTACAAGAACTGGAAATACGCGAAAAACATATAGGCACAAACACAACGGCATGGTAAGTGACATCATTATATAATACTAGAGGATTGAGAACGCGTGAGTACTTATCAGTACGCATCAGTACTCAGTACACAAAGTGAAAAAAATGGTTGCAGTGGTTTACAACAACAAAAAAATTTTTCAATTGGTGGGGAAATGAGCGAGAGCTGTGTAATGATTTGATATTGAAAGGTAACGAGCATTTTGTAGATGGTAAAGGCACAAGAGATAAATGATGTAGGAGACAGACAGCAATGAGATGGCTATTGATAAATAAGTAATATAAAGAACGAGAAATATGCTGCGGAAAATACCAGTGCGTTTTGATAAAGACAAAAATGCGCCAAGAAAAGTGACCGAGTCTGAGGGGTTAATTGCAAGGATATAGAACAGAATGCGTGGTTTTGCGACAGCTTCTTCAGAGTGAGAAGAAAAAGCCATGTAATTCGTGTTTTTCCGATAATTTTAAGTTGATTCATTTGGCACCAGTTGCCAACATTATTTAGATAATTGTTTCAAGCTATATTAGTTGGTTAATATTATTGCTTCACTAAAAGATAGCTGTATTATCAGCATACTGAAGGGCCCATCAAATATCCCCTGTTCAGTAAAAAAAAAGAAAATGTCAGAAACATAATACGAAATTCTTTAAACTACTATCCAATGATTACAGGATTGAAAACAAATAAAATATTGGTGAGGGATATTGATGCGATAAAAGTTAATTAGTTCTAAATCCTTCACACGTGGTTTGGTGCTGGCAAGGTCCAAAAAGGCATGTTCCACAAACGTTAGAGCTCTGTGTGCCTTCTTGGGATATTGAATGTTGAAAACCCAGAACGATGCAAACAGACTACACAGTCCTCCCAGTAAAGGTGATGCAGTCAAGACACTCTGGCCATCGATACGGAGGCTAATTTCCCCGTTCGCGGAATGCAGGCAGGGAGTCAAAGGAACATCTACCTGAAAAAGCAAAAAAGAAAAAAAAAATGACCCACATGTAAAATTCAAAACAGACACTATGGTTAAATGAACTTAATAATTCGGTACAGTAATAAAATTGTTATGCCAGGTTCCCTGCGAAGATTCAGTACTTAAATTAGGAATGCAAAGGCTTCATAAAACCAAGTGCCAGTACATTAACCATTGTGGCTTTTGCAGCAATAAAAAAGATATTACTTCCGCACAATATACTCGAGCACAACTTTAAATGACAGTGATGTTAAAATGCAAGTCTCTCTAGGTTGATAGATTAGCTCACGGAGAACACTATTATACCCCTCTTACACCTGGCATTTTTTTTTTAATAAGGTTGAAACTAGCAAAAACACGTTTTCACCGGAAGGGCTTAAGTGGCCTAACGCGCACAACTTCTTTCTTGGCTGCCGCTGGATGGTGCTACTCGTCCATACTTGGGGTGGCAGTACCGCTTTCCAAGGGAGCATGCGAGCTACGCATGAGAAAATCGTTCGACGCCAAAACTTGCGGGGCCTCAAAAGGCCAATGTTTTTCTTCAGTGAAGCGTAAATACTGATCACAGGTCCAATGGAGAAACATTTTGCTTAGTGGTCTCGAACGGCAAATGACAGGGGAGTTTGGGGAAGCATGAGCGATTTGACCGGAACTGACCAAACTGCTTGGTACGTGGTAATGTTGTATTCAGTTGCTTGTATACTGCTATTAATCACCGCTGCTTAACTTGCTTCCGGTTTATCCTGATGCAAACAGCGACTGCAGTCGTGTTTGCGTCACGTTTGATGAGCAGTTTAACAGCGATTTCTCAGCACTTAAGGCATCTTGGCACTAAATCAATGCTGAAATGGCTATGCGGAGGTCCGACTTCCGTTTGAAATCAACTTGCTGGTTGTCTTCAATGACCCTTTAACAACAAGTTACCCTTATGCCTCATCACTGCAACCGATTGTTCCTCCGTGTGGTGCAAAGTGTGTTACTGTGAGTATTTTCAACGTGAAACGAACCGTTTCTGTGATTTGTAGGACTGATTCTGCTATGAATTACTGCATTGAAAACAAGCTATGAAAGAAAATCCCGCCATCTCCACGAAGTGAATGATGATGAGAGGGGCGAATCTAAAATGCTTATCAGCAGACAATGTGACGCATTAAGTGCAAGCTGCTTTCATAGTGTGTGCATTGACATTAGGATATGGCCCCCTGGCAGAATGATGCGCTGCGCGAGATTTTGCCGTACCTAAAAGGACAGGCAACTCATTTTTACGGAGTATAGGATCTGTAAAAGGGTTGCGAGTTGGGCGAGTTGGTAATTATGCATTGCGAAAAATAAACTGCGCGCAAATTAACGAGGACAAGAACACATGAAGACGGCACAAGCGCACACTCGCAACTAGTTTATTATTGCACAATTCAAAGCTT
The DNA here is from genome assembly GCF_048455015.1 of Haemaphysalis longicornis. Taxonomy (NCBI): domain Eukaryota; kingdom Metazoa; phylum Arthropoda; class Arachnida; order Ixodida; family Ixodidae; genus Haemaphysalis; species Haemaphysalis longicornis. The sequence continues at coordinate 3,826,621 of NW_027526314.1, forward strand.
TATATGCCCAAGCGCCCAATTGCCGCGCCCCCAATGCGTCACAGTTCTCGGCGCAATCAGCCGAAAATACTAAAAAACCGTAACAACAAAACCACAAAACGAACTTTGAGGCGCAGGAAAGGCGAAAAATCAGCAAAGATAACCGCATCATACATGGATTAAGACCCCCCTCCCACCCCCAACACGCATTCCCAGAAGAAGCACCGAAATAGCGCTCAATGTGCGTCTAAATATGCGACTTCTCGATTAAGCAGGGCGATAGAGGGATGACTGATACATTCGGAACCAGCTTTTCTGATGTGGCTGGCTTCTACAATTTCTCGCGTTCGCTGGTTCTTATGTCGCAAAAGGATGGCTGTGCGCTCAAACACAGGGACACAATCAGGCCTGCATGCGCGGCAATGAGAAGATAAGTGGCTCAGGTCACGTTGAAAAATGAAAAAAAAAAAAATATATATATATATACGGTACTTTTAGACGTCGTACGCTCGAGTTTGTGACAACGTACCCGTGTGCGGCTCTGTCCTGAAGTTCGGAGAAATGCAGGCGGGTTGTGTTATATTTCTCGTCTTGCATTACGCTTTCTTTTATATATTAGCGCCCTCTTTCCCGATCTCTCCACCTTCCTTCCCGCTTCCGTCTGACTGCGCTGATTTTCGCCAGCACGAAGTAACCGTCACGTTGCTTTGAAACGACGCCGCGCGCGACAAACGATTTTATCTCGAATGCCCTGTTACAAACCGGCCTACAAAAGAATGCGAACGCATACCCCAAAACCCACAAACAAGTAAAATAATACGAGTGTGCGCTTTTTTCTTTGCCCGTGCGTGTACGAGCTGTGAGCGGCACGGGAACCCGGGTACTTCGCTGTTAACCCTATCCAAACGTTTGACAAATGCATCGACTGATGAAAGACCACTTACCAGCGAGCTGTCCACACCTGTCGCCGTATCCAAATGCTTTTGCGGCCGTTCCTCGTGTGACAGGGGCACATGAAAATCTTTCCACCAAATGGCACTACTAGTCCTTCACAAATAAGAAAAAACGACGGCCCAAGGCGAGGCTTGGAGCTCCGGCCGCCCCGTCACCGGCCGCGCTGCGTTGATAGTTGTTTACATCCGGGCAGCCAGTCGTGCCGCCAGGGCAAGTTGAGTCGCTGCAGTCGGGTGCGTTGGCGCGCTGGCACGAGAATTTAAATCGTCTATGTATGCGCAAGCAAGCGAAGCAGATGAACATTGCAATTGTTTGCAACGGCGAGAACTGCATCTTCGTTAGCAGCAGAGTTTGACAACACCTATCGCCAAAATAAACAGATTGAGACAACACGGCCGCGCTCTCTGCCTGTGATCGCGCTGGTTGAAGCATCTATACGGGTATACGTACGGTATTGGTTTTCTAGCTGCGTGTAACCGTCGCGTCCTGTTTACTCGTTCTAATTAGCATTAGGCCACGGTTGAAGTGCTGGTGCACGGAGACAACAGAAGACTAACATGGCGACCGCCCGCTTGAGATGATTACCTCAGATAGGGCGTTTATTGTGGACGTGGTAGTATACAAGGAACGGAACGCCATCTCACAAATGGTGTTAAGTTGTTCTAAATCCTCCCTTTTGCTACCCGGATGGGCAACGGTACTACCATGGAGGTTCGTCCACTTCTTTAGATCATGCCTAGGGAGTACATTTTTTGCTATAGGTACTTTTCAGGGCACATTACTTGATTAAAACTCCATTTCCGGCTAGTTTGCGTTTACAGTGAACCTTCCGCCGGACTGCCGCTTTGCATTGAGTTTCTTGGGAAGGGGGGAGGAAAGGGGCCAAAAACTGTCTGACTGGGGGGTTGTCGACACCTTATCAGGCCCGCGGGGGGAAGGGGGAATGAAAGGGGGGATAGCAGGAACGGTGCGAGGTGAACGTGGCTGAGAATTTGGTTAGAGGGGAGACGTGCGAACAAGGGGGCCCGACCCCAAACGCCGGCCGACGTTTCCGGCCAACGTTTCCCTCTCCACTCTCCCTCGAAACCCGAAAAATCCGCCGCTGCTTTCCCGCCGCCGGATGTCGTCCCAGCGCCACCGACCTAGGGTGCCTTGATGCTCGCGCGCTCCGAGGCACTCTACACCGACCAAGAGGCAACAAAGCTGAACACATAAACGAAGCGCACACAAGCAAAAGAAAATAAACAGGCAAAAGCATGTACGTGTAACGACAGCCGCCACTCGGCTCGTCAGGCGCGCAGAACGAAGCCATTTAGTCAAAATTTGGGTTTCTACAGGGTATCTTTCCCTTCTTGGTGCAATGCCGGTACAGCGAAGTCGGGAGCTCAGAAGCGTCCCTTACAAAGGGCAGCAATTATCTCCCTCGGCGTTTCGAGCGCCACATATACTCAGCCCTACCAGTTTGCGGCGTTCCTGAAACTAACCTTCCAGCTTCATCATTGTCCGCCTTTTTTCCCCGGATTTCTAAAGGAAAAATGGCGAAATCGACCCGTCGTGCTACCCGGGACAGCACTTTAACAGAAAGACACCTGACTTTAGCAAAAAGATTTGTTCGTATGTACTTCCCTACGAAACAAAGACCCTTCACCGCAATATTATCTCGCCCAATACAATCTCGCATAAGGTGGACCTGTCCCGTTTTTTCTCGCCAAATTTTCGCATTTTATTTCTTTCTTTGCATGCTTATTTAAAGATGTCATAAGCTATCACAACCGGGGCCCACTTCAGGAGATGTGCGGTCAACTACAAAGAATAAGGACAGACTGTGGATGTCATTCACGCAGATTCCGAGAGAGTTTGCAGATTGTGCAATCACGTGCAACACTGACACTGACACTGACGTGCATTTAACACTGACATGTGCAAGTAGATCAAAGGACATGTACAATAAAACATGGTGAAAAAATCTAAGCAAGCGATAATAAATAAACCAAAGTCAGAGAGCTGTCCGGAGTGAAACGTAGCAATTAGTTGATTAGTTGAAAACAATTCGGATAAGTCAAGAAATTGAAAACTGCACAAAACTTATCCATCACGGTCGAAGGTGTAATCTAAACACAGCAGTAAACATGATGATTATATTTAAAATTTTGCACATGGTCAGAGCTACTTTAGTGTACTACTTTACTGTAGATATTTCAGACGCATATTTTCCAAACAACATATAAAAATGAGTTCAGTGAAGTGAAATTCGTGATTGGCGGACTTAGGTTGTCCGAATCTCCCATCGCTATAGCGAGAAGACAAGAAGGTACTTGAAACTGTCAGCGTGGTAAGGTAATTCAGTGATTGTATGAGTGGGCTTATTACATGTGGGTCTTGCGTACAGAGACAAGCTCCATGCTTTGAACGTTAATATGATTTGTTACAAACGTTAATCGTGTTAATTCTGCCATATTTCACATAGTAAATAGATTCAGCAAGTCGGTAGGTAAGTAAGTTATTTTGTGCTTGTTAAACAAACGTACCGCTTTGCATTGTGTCGCTTCAGCTTTCTTAACCTTCGGTTTTTCTGAAGAAGACCAGACAATGGTAGCACACTTTGGGTTCCAAGAATGCGTTGCAAGCGAGTAGCTCTGCCTCAGGCATGTAATATACAGTGCCGTCTTATAAAACAACGGCCGCTTCAGCGCAACGTAGTCTTCTTCATACTATCCATTAGTTGCTGTTAGACGCAAGCATTTATGTTCTCTGGACTTATTAAGGGTATGTCGATAAAGTGTGGGAAACGAAAATAATTTTCTCGCGTTAGAAACGGCGATTTTTTTAACATTTATTTTCCTTTGCCAATATTCACGCCGATTAGAAATGGATTGTAATGTCTCATTTAAAATTGCGGGATCATTGGATGAATTATTTCACGGTATATAGCGCAATGATCGGCAGAAAGAGATACTTTTTTTATGTAATTTGGGGGCACATCGTTGAGAAAAATGAGAAAGTGGACCGTTGCCGGAACACACTACGCTGCGGCACACTTACGCGGCAGCGGCTCTCCCGAACACCTCTCGCTGAACTTCTACAAACAGATTACGATTAGTCAAGTTGACTTTAAACGAGGGGATAAGGCCGTGGCCTCACGTGGATTGAAGTTTCTCCAGTGGTTTTTATTTGTGGTACGCGATCAAAGGCCTTGTCGACTACGATTCGACCTATTCACTTTCTTCCACCAATGCTTGGGTTCGCGCGAACAGCTGTGTGGCATTCGGTAGCCGTGTTGGAAAGGGTAGAGAAAAAAGGTCATTTTGAAAGTATGTTTCTAGCTCTAGGCCTCATGGTTATGGGCTCAGGAATCTGAAACGTTGCAGTTGAACGAATCGGCCTAAAATTAGAACTAAAGGTTTTGTTTCAGGATTAGTCTATTCTTTGAACGGACCACTAATTGTCAACGACTAGCTAAAAAATTCTGCCTGCCTCTGGCGAAGAACCTAGCCGCCGACATAAGTTCAAAAATAATTAGCACTCATGGGACGCAGAAGTGCAACCACGCATTGTCTTATTGAGCAACGATAACATAAGGTATGCTCTGTCAAAAATAATAAAAGCTCCTTGTTTTTGACATATTTCGGGGGTGGAGGCAGAGGAGTAAAAGGTTTAGAAATCCTGTGAAATGTTTGCACGGCAACTTAAAGAGAAAGCCCAGATGTGCGCGCCTTCCTTGTAAATTTTGCATGCCGACCAGTTACTAGCATGGTTTTTGAGCATTCGATTTCCAAATTCATGTGCAATATTGCGCGCAGTAAATTAAAAGACTATCCTTGCTATTCTTTTACGTGTAAGGCCAAAAATGGGTGCACAGTCGTTTAGGTTTTCCCGTGAACATTTTTGCCGGTTTGACTGTGCCCACAGGGCCAAGACACATCGGCCCAGACTCTCACCTGGACGCTCTTCGCATTAGCCATCCACCCTGACATCCAGCGCAATGTCCATGAAGAGCTGGACAAAGTCTTCAAGCCAGACAGCGGTAACAGCGTGACCAAACGGGATGTGGCAAACCTCCCCTACCTGGACCGCGTATTGAAGGTGGGTGCGTAACCGCAAAAGTGTGCGCACACAATTTAAAAGCGATTCTTATGATGTCAACATCAGCTAAGTTGCACTGTTTCCCATCATTTCGGACAAGCTACATAGAAACCTGAAACAGAAAACAGCAACCTCTTAGTCTTTTTTTAACTGAACAGTAAGCCAAACTGTCTTTATTTTATTTCCTTCCACCTCCCTCCCTCCCTCCCTCCCTCCCTTGACGGAAGATAACTTCACGAAACACACCGAAGCTTTGGAGCAATTATTCTTTAAACAGTAATAATAACCTCGCCATTTCATGTCGTGTGCCAGTAAATGTTTCAAGAACTTGCTTTTCCATGCGCCAAATATGTCATTATTTTTTGTTGGTTGTTGTTTCAGGAAACCATGCGTGTATTCAGCATTGTTCCTTGGGTGGGAAGATCACTGACGGAACCGCTGAAAGTTGGTAGGTTGCGTGTTTGTGCTCCTGAAGGTTTTTATTACTGTGCCTGGAAGATACACATTTAATCATTCTTTCAGCACCGGCACTATTGGGACAATAAAGGGTCGATCACTTTTACTTCAACGTTTAGGAGGCAGGCTTAGACTACAGATTTATACCAAATATTTATATTTAAGGCCTTAGCCCTGTTAAAAAGCTGATGTAACGTGGATGTACTTCGCAATATCAATTTCAACGTCTCGCCTTGGAATGACATAACACCAAAGTTGACCAAACCCTGCAATGTTACACCGGAACAGTGTGTGTTGTTCCTAATCTTGTGTCTAGGTTTTCAAAAACGTCGCTTTCACCAAGTTGTCTAGCTCTAGCTGTGCAAACAACGAAATAAAAGAGCAAAATGGGCTATTCCATCAAATAGACAAAGTTACACAGCGATATACAGGGTGATCAAAGTAAAGTCGACAGGTTTTATTAAAATTACTCGCTTAAATGCACGTGAAGACTACCTCTACACTGTGGTTATGCGCCCAAGGGGAAACAGAATGAGGTGGTGACTATTGATATCGGTGGCTTAATTACCTAAAATTAGTAATCAGGCATATTTGTATTGAAAAGTGAGAGACGCAATCGTGTTTCTACGCAGTTACATTTGACAGAATTTTCTTAGCGCATCCGTACTCCGAGATATCGAACTGCGAAGTTTAACTGCTGTTCGCATGATTACGCGTGCTAGACAGCGAAGACCGGAGCAAAGCTCCTTCCTTCTGTGACGTTCCTGCTGTGTACGGTGTTTAGTTCGACAATGGGGTGGAGGCATAGGCAAAAGTGATAACTGGCACCCTTTCAGTCTTGGCTGGCGTTATTGCAATTTTTTCTGTACTCGGAAACGCTTTCGAAACACAGCAAAAAAATGGAGGGGCTTTGCGCCGGTCTTCACTGTCTAGCATGCCTAATCATGCGAACGGCAATTAAAGTTCGCAGTTTGATGTGTCGGAGTACAGATGCGCTAGAAGAATTCTGACAAATGAAACTGAGAAGCACTATTGCGTTGAACTTTCCTATACAAACATGGCTGCTTACTGCAACCACTAAAAAGTTAATTATTGAATTTTAGTTAATTAAGCTACCGACATCAGTAGTTACCACCTAATTATGGGTCCGCTTGGGCGCATAACCCCACTGCAGATGTGGTCTTCACGTACATCCAAGCGCGTAATAAAAAAAAAATCTGTCGGCTTAATTTTGAACACCGTGTATAATGGTAGTTTAGCGGTTGTGTCCTGCAGTGGAAACAACTAGGCTGGTTATGATAGTATAACTGGAAACAACAAGCCTTAAAAAAATGAAGTTCCAGAACGTGACATATGCCATGCCTTACTGCATGCAAGTCACCGATCGGAATGCGCTGTTTTTGAATAGTGCAGTTTCGAAGCGTGCTGTGACTGGACCTGTTGGTATCGTAGCTTCGGGTGTTTTCTGAGCGGTAAAAAAACAAAATTGGTCAAAAATCTCTGCGGATACACATTTCTTGCATATTCGCATTGTATTTGCATGATATTCAGAGCCTCAAACCCCTTTCGCAGCTGTTCTCGCCCTTCTTCCAACCACTCCCATCCCTATGCTTTGTTAGCGCGCAGCCGGTGAAAGCGGTGCGAGAGATTGGAGCGGTTTATGGTTGCACTAATTGCTGTCCGTACTGGATCACTATGCTTCCTTATTTGCACTTAGGCTTGCTAACAATACCGCACCAAATTACAGCACAAAACTGGATTCTCGCCTGATTTCAAATGTGGCCCTGTATTTTCGGGACGGTATTTTCTTCATTAAACAAATCTGTTGGGCAAGTTGGTGCATTATGACTGAAAAAATATAAAGCGCGACTTTGGACAACGACAGTAAAGAAAGACGACGGGACAAGCGAGACAAGCGCTATTTTCTTGTTCATGCCGCGTATTTGAAATGCATAGAAAGAAAATAAAAACATTCTTGTTGCAAATATTTACACGAAAATTTAAGCAGTTTTCAATTCTTTGAATGTTCATGAACTTGGGAAATAAAATAAATCAGCTACCTTCCGTAAGCCAAAAAAGGAGACTAGCTTTCCTTATTACTAAATATACGTCAGGAAGTACCAAGATATATGAGGTGCTCCGCACCCCAGATATCTTGGGAGAATTTCGCTTTCAGGTTCGTGTTTGGTTCGTATTGTATGGGCGATCCAGTATTTTACGCGCCTACCTGACAATGCCAAACAACTTTTCTGCCCATTTGCCCCCTCCCTTTCCCCCACCATCGCGTTATTTTTCTTGAAAACCTTAAATCTGAAACATTGTAACATTCCCTCCGACTCTACCCCCTTTTCGTGCAGGCAAGTACACGATTCCAGAAGGATGCACGTGCTACGTGTTCATGTACGGCATACACCGAGACCCGGCCCACTACAGGGACCCCGAGGTCTTCGACCCGGATCGCTTCTTGCGTGGGGAGGGCAGCCACAGCCACCCGTTCGCCTACGTGCCCTTTTCGGCTGGCCCTAGGAATTGCATAGGTTAGTTCATAGACGCACATTTAATGCACGTCGACGAGGAAGTTGAGAACTTGGCCAAGATGAAAGTTAAGATCATATTAAGCATGCACTTGACACCAACTCACATGTACCAAACTTTGTTGGGATTCACTTTGTGGTAAATTACAACAAAACCTACTGTCATGTGTGTCGGCGTTCCTTACTGTTTATTGTGCGTTACGTCTTTCAAGCTTTAGGTTTTCTAAGCATATAAACCCTTCCGTCAATCTGAGTGTTTCTGAACTTTTATCGTCGCCGGAATTTTCTGGGAAGCTAACGTGTACTTTCTGGCCTTATAATTTGCGTTAAATGAATCTTCTTGTGTTATGAAATGATTAAAAACGCACCTGGTCGCCAATAACGCCCCATTATGCTGCAGACCGCCTTAATCTGGTGCCATTGCCCGCGAGGAGTTTTTCTGCACGTAGACTGGCAACGTTTAGCATAGAAGATAGGAATTTCTTTTGTGGGATGAATTACGTATGAACATCGTCCATGACGCGACCAGGCAAGGAAAGAAACGAAACCCGACACGCTAGCGGCAGAAATGAGTGGAAACTTGTTCGGGTTGAGAGGCTTGCGAAAGTGTTGGAGCTAATTGCTACAATAAGCCACTTTTTGCGAATGGTTCGATCAAACAGCTAGAATTGCGTTATGTTTATATATTTAATTCACTTTGGTGAATGATTTTAGTTTCGGGGAAAGTTACATGAAGGCATTTAAACAATGGGGGTCCACAGCCTTCCAGGGTCCGTACATAAAAAGCAACACAGGGAAATGGGCAGCTCTTGTTCCAAGGTTGATGTGTCCCATCAATGGGTGGTAGCGACGTCAAGTCCAGTGAAGAGTCACTTTTATTAGTATAAGTAGTTTGTAGTCATAACTAAAATATGCGCCATTTCCAATACTTTTGGCCTGAACGAGGGCAAATATTTTTTAATGCAGATCGGTCGCGCACCACGTGCGTTTGCACTGAAAATCGAATAGCCCTTAGCATTACTGGTACCAGTGGGCACCTTGATCTCTTATCTCCAATGAAGGTATGCAATGCATGGTCGACCTTCGCGTGCAGTAAAGCGGCATTGTCTTGCTTCATCATGAGGACAGGGTGATAGAAAGTCCTTAGACTCGGGGCAGCATACTAATAGCTTTTGGATTTTGGCGCGAAGCGCTCCTTTGCGCGCAACGTCATTACACGTATACATATATACGCTAATCTATATGCCATTGTTGGCTTGAAACCCAGAGACACATTTGTTTTCCATTTCACGATTGGTTGGATTGCTCGCAGCGTGTGCGGCTCCCAAACCCATTTCTTTGGATACATTTACCCTGCATACTGCATGAAGTCTGCATCCTGCGTCTTCGTCATGACTTCTTTTATGATCCCTTCTTGTGCGGGGGGCGTATGGATCCCACAAAGCCTCTCCACCCTTTGCTGGATACCAGAGTTTTCAGTTATGTCGTGAATGGTAAATAATACCTTATTTCTGACAACGGAGCCATGGTAAAAGCAGGATAAATGACAAAAAATTCCTCACAACACATTTCAAGCTATCTTGATAACCAAACTTCTGTGCCTGATTGTCTACGGGAACCCTAATTTTTGACAGGTGTATGTCGCGAGTAATTCTACAACTCGTTCGGGCGCACTTGTTCAGTCGCGACACTGAAAGATTTTCTTATCGAAAAAGCTTCGTGGCAGACGACTTCGATGGGCCACCTGCAAAATATTTTTGATAAAAAGCCCTCGTTCGTGTTAATGAGACTGCTTCTCCTTCGGAGGGCAGTTCTTAATATCACCGTCCTTTGACGCAGGCCGTGAACATCGGAGAGAATCCACGGGTAGGAATACAAAGAAAAGCCGGAGAGGGAGTGCTCATTCCAGCTCCTAGGTCTTCTCTAAAGTCCTGATGCTGCCTTTCGCAGTGTCCATAAAAAATGAGGAACTGGCTATCGCCTTTACGGTCTACACGAACTGTGAATGTTGTAGCTCGAAGGTATTTTACATTTGTTTTATTTTATTTTTGTTTCGTTCCTTGTTATTGTGATCTTATCTTGTTTTTTCGGACCTCTTACTTTCGTGATGTTTTCTTCGAAAATAGCGCAGAGCGCTCCCTACTAACTCTTCTTATTCCCGAACGGGAATAAACTAGGGGTGTTTCATTTGCGTGATTTTCGTGAGCAGTTCGGCTTGAGTCCTCTACGCGAGATTCCGTTCCCTTGCGTGTATAAGCCCGCCACTTCCTCTACGCATCCTGCTCCATCCCACACACTCCTGTTGTTTTGAGCAACTGCTAAACAAGCCCCGCAGTTCGGCCCCAGTTGACAAGGGGGCAATAAATAAACAATTAAAAAAGCCCCAGTCGACGATGGGTAGCATCGCGAGTTTCGGCGCGAAAGACCTGGGCTCGAGCCCCAGCAAGGCCGAAATTTTTTAATGCATTTTTTTTTGCTGTGAAATGTTTTTTTGGATCACTTCTTCGCACTCTTTTAGGTCGGTTTTGGGGCGGTGGCAACATATCAATACGTTTTAATCAACTTTATGCATCACATCGGGAGTACCTGGCTTGTACTTATCTCGGCACTTCTCTTCCCTGTCACTTCTTTTCCTATCACTTCTCTTTCCTATGCACCCATCAATTCTCTACGTTCGCGAATCATATGCGCGGCTCCCCTTTTCTCTCTCTCCCTCTCTCTCTCTTTCTGCGAACCAACAAATGGTTTTGTTAAAATGATTAGAGCTATACCTATCACTTTTGAGGGCAGTGGAGTCCATTTGTACGCCACAATCAAACAGTTAAAGAGGTTGTGCACCGACCCCAACTTATAAAAGTCTATGTATATAGCGCATGTAATGACACACAGTGCACGCACGTGGGCCTCTTGAGACATGGTCACGAGATTACACCCCTTCCCTCGAAACTGGGGGGGGGGGGGGGGGGGGGGGGGGAGGCAGGTTGTGGGTGTAGCCACAAATTCTGCAACTCGTTAAAGCTCGCCAGGGTCTAAATTAATTCGTAGCTTTCCGCTATGCGCGCCTCAGAGCCCAGATATTTGTTTATTGCAGTGAGACCCGTATTTCAACATTATATCTGCTGAGGGGGGAAATTATCCCGGCACACTCTCTGTTACACTCTTAGAAATCGCCATAGGTGGACTTCACCGCAGCGTTACAGATCGACCATTAATTAAGCGTGACCAAACGTGCGAATTTGACGAATGACGAGGCCAAGCATGCGATTAGAGTAAAAAAAATAGTATCTGCGCTGTGCCAACAGCGCAAGGCTTGCATGGGCGCTGTTGTCACAGATTATATCTGCTGAGGGGGGAAATTATCCCGGCACACACTCTGTTACACTCTTAGAAATCGCCATAGGTGGACTTCACCGCAGCGTTACAGATCGACCATTAATTAAGCATGACCAAACGTGCGAATTTGACGAATGACGAGGCCAAGCATGCGATTAGAGTAAAAAAAAAATAGTATCTGCGCTGTGCCAACAGCGCAAGGCTTGCATGGGCGCTGTTGTCACAGCGCAGATACTTCGTTTTGCTGTAATCGCATGATTGGCCTCATCATTCGCCAAAGTGGCACATTTGGTAACGCTTAATTAATGGTCGTTCTGTAGCGTTGCGGTGAAGTTCACTTACGGCGATTTTTAAGAGTGTAGGATGACGACGACTATATATACGACGGCACCAACGATGACGGCTACGATGATGATGATTGAAATGACGTTGTGAATGCTGGGACGTGAGTACATACCAGCGAACTCCCGTGTGGGCTACTTACCCAGTAGTAGTAGTAGTAGTAAGTATTGTTGAATAAGGCGGACTTAGCCTTGCATAGCTGCCGGCAATTGCTCCGCCTAATCGTCCCCAATACCATATCAAATCTCTCAAAGTCATAACACATCACTTAGTCCTAAAATAACAGACCCGCTATGTCACCACACCTCACTTAGTCCTGTGGACTGCAAAAATCCGAGTAGGAGATGAGACACATCTCTTCGCACAATCCAGTGGTCCCTAGGAAAAATAATGTCCTCCGATGTAGCATGGGGCACTCCTAACTTCTGGAGATCACGAAAAAAGTTCGTCCGCTCAGGGTTGGTTTTGGAGCAGTTCATAATGAAGTGATCAATGTCACCAGTCACACTGCACGAGGGGCACAAAGGGGATGAAACAATGTTGATTTTATGTAGCCAAGCTGGTGTACGGGCTGAGTCTGTTCTTACGCGGTGGAGCAGACAGGCTTCGGCTCTTTTCAGGCCCTTCGTCACGACTGGTTGATGTACTGGTCGCCACAGCTGCCTAAAGTGCTCGCGAACGGTCTGTTTCTGTATGCGTTGGAAATCGCACCGCGTTTGCACCGTCCTTGTAGAAGATAAGGCGTCCTTGGCTAAGCTGTCAGCATGTTCGTTTCCCGCTACACCGACGTGCGACGGGATCCACTGGAATTGCACGGTGAAGCCTTCATGCTTAAGCCGCTTTAGTAGGAGTAGGGATCGCTGACAGGTCTTTTCAACAGGTATACCCAGACCCCCAGCCTTGCAGCCTACAGTTCGATGTTCACAAATGCTGAAAGAAACAAACAAAAAAAGAAAGTTTTGAGTTCAGATCTGGAGACCCATGGCAGGGGAAAACAATCACTGGCAGAGGTCAATTACCAGGGAGACACGTTAACTAAATGAAGCTAGCCATTCAAGCTGATGACGCCGGCTAGACCCCGGCAAGCTAGACGCGGACAATTGTTAGTGGCTGCTCGATTTGTCCTGTATCCCTTCTATACATAAAGTGTACGTAGTTGAGATTCAGCCTTCCCCGTCCCTTTTAGCAAAACGAGATAGGACCAATGAATTTCTGAGAGAAACGAAGAACTACAGTTTAGAATGACTAATTACAGCCTTCACTTGTACGCATTCGTTGAAACTACACGCATACTTTAATGGCAGCTTCGCAATCTCCGGACTCAAAAAACGCAGAATGAACATCGCATTTGCGTTGCATCATGCTGCGACGCATCACACAAAAGGACAATCCTCCACTGTACTGGCGTCCCACGTGGGTTGTGTTATTTCTCTCGTTCACTCACCACGATCGCTATGCTGCTCCTGAATGCAGGCGCCGCTACCAAACCAGCGAGGCAAACCTTACGCCGTACATGCAGGGCGCCTGCAGCTTCCCTTGTCAGCCTGCTCGTCAAAGCGGGTGGGGTCACTGGTAGCCTGTGATACTCCTTTGTGTACACTTGGGGGAAGGGAACGTACAGTGACGGTTATGTTTTCTGATCCGCGTTGTGTAACCGCCCCTTATGATTTGCTGGTTCCGTGCCAGCCAGCAAAGCCTTCTTTTCATTGCATGAAAGGTCGATCTCGGTTACCCGTAACATAACCTACCCTAGTCACGCGCAAATGAAACCTAATTTTCCCGAATAAAATGGCTGATATCTCCATCAATTACTGAATTAGTTCATATTATTATAAGTAATATTCATTGCTAAAACGATTTTATAGGTAATTGCGGCCAATTAAACTTCCATTCAATCAGTAGCTTAGTTCGAACATATGGCGTGCAGCAATTAAAAATAATTTAGCTGCACACATACTTAGTAGATGAGCCGAAATCCCTCGTGCTCGTATGACGGACGGAGGGGAGCAGCTCATCCAAACGTAGCCCGTAACTGAGCGAGGGAAACGGGTCGGCGTACATGCATATACGACCGAAACAGGTGGTCTTGGGAGTTGTGCGGATAACGGAAACCAGACGAGATGTCCATTGCTACCAAAGCATGACCAACTGCAAGTTTTAAACAGAATAAGCCCTTTCCGGAAACACTTCACCTCATGTATCACTTCCTGCTGTCAGAGATAAGGTAGTTACATACAGTGGCCGGAAAGTGGCGATGTTGTAGTTCAGTGGTAAGTTACCCTTATTAAAGAGCAAAGCTAAAGGTAATTTGCAAAATGGTATAATCAAACTGTGAACGATTGTCCTTTCTTCTGCGCTAAGGCCCACTGGTGCGGCATAGATTTTACAGGAGTACGCAAAAATATAAACGTGCTTTTAACTCTTTACTTAAAAATACCTTTAATGTGCAAGCGCAAAAAAAAAAAGAAAAAAAAAGCGACGAGCCTGCCAGGATTCGAACCTGGAATCTTCTGATCCGTAGTCAGACGCGTTATCCGTTGCTTTTTTTTTTTTTTTTCTTTATTGCCCAAGGCATAACACTTACAAAGAAATAAAGGAGAGGTCAACCAAGACGGTTGATTGTCTCAAACATTACTGCCATACTTTCAGCTGGCAGCTATTTGTGCACTTTCATTACAGTAAGTTCATGCATTACTGACAGCAAGTCATCGTCACAACCTTGCTTAACGAAAACTTCGCGTAATCTACAAATATTTTCCACGAAATAGGAGCACACTGAACGTGCATCCACATCTGCATTCCTAACAGCCATGCGGCTCCTCCAGATTCCGTGCAGCCCCAGGAGAAAAAACAAGTCATACGGTACAGTTTCAGGCATGACAGATAAGTACCGAATGCCGTGGGATGTTAGAGGAAGGTCCTTTTTAAGAGTTCGTTGGAGGACGTCCCAAAAAAAGACGGCATCCCAACAATCTAAGAAAACGTGTTCTACACTTTCGGGCTTCTTGCACAAGAAGCAATCGGCACCCCATGGCAGATAAATATCCTTGCTTTGCATCCACGTTTTAACCGGTAGTGTTTCTGTGTGCAGCTTGTAAAAAAAGGTTTTTACCCCTCCCGGTACTGTCATTTTTTTAACTCTTTTTAAAACATCCTGACCTGGGCCAGCACGGAATCGGGTCCTATACAGAGGCTCGGCAAACAAGGATTCTGTTAAATCTCTGGACAATTTTTTGCGGGTTACTGAAGACAGGTAATCGCGAGAAAAACGAGCAGTCAAGAATCGGTAAGCAAAAACCACTTCACGCAAGAAACAACTGACATTAGTACGTGATCCTTGAACTGTGGACACAACAAAATCAGGTAAAGCATTGACCAACTTAATCTGCAAGAAAGCACGTACAAAAGGGTGAGACTGGTCTCTTAGAAAAGAAAAACGTGATACAAGTTGGCGAATAAATAAGTGGGGCAGTGCAAGTCCACCCCCTTCTAGCCGTCTAAAAATATTGCTCCGACTCGTCCTTTCGAACTGGGACTGCCATACAAACACTGCAAATATACGATGTAATTTTTGCACATTTAACCTAGAACAATACAATGCCTGCATAACGTACCATAATTTCGATACAAAAAAAACATTACAGACAGTTGCACGGGCAAATATGGACATGTTCCTACCTCCCCATCTTTCCGTTTGCTCGCGCACATCGTGTGCTCTCTCGTTCCAGTAGGCCGTATTTTCTCGGTAATGCTCAAAAGGGATGCCGAGATAACGCGTAGGCTTCGTTGACCAAGACACCCGCTCGTAAACACTTGGTGCTGCTGGCCAAACACCATGCCAAAGACCAACGCATTTTTTAAAATTCACCGAACTGCCAGTTTTATCACAGAATTCCTGCGTGATGCTCAAAGCATTACAAACACTTTCGCGATCAACGCAGAAAAAAGCGACATCGTCCGCATAAGCAAGTACTTTCACGTCACTGGACTCCAAAACGTACCCTCTGATTAGATCACTATTGTTAATTTTGGCACATAAGGGTTCGATGTACAAAGAGAAAAGCAAGGATGACAGTGCACATCCTTGTCGTACCGACGAACGGACGTGAACGCTATCGGTTAGTTTTTTATTAACGATTATTTTGGTGGTCGAGTTATGATATGCCATTTTAACCCCTTCAAAAATGACTTTACCAATGCCGACGTGTTTCAGAATTTTAAACAAAATGTCATGGCAAACCTTATCAAAGGCTTTTTCGAAGTCTATCTGTAGCATTGCTACTCGCCTGAAATCCATGTCACACGATTCAAGAATACTGCGTACAACATGAATATTTGTGTAAATGCTCCTCCCCTTTATGCCACACGTTTGATGTGGCCCTACTAATGTTTTTATGACCGATTGTAGTCTTTTAGCTAGCACTTTCATGAAAATTTTGTAGTCTGTGTTTGTTAATGTGATCGGTCTGAAACCAGTTACTTTGATAAGTTGTTCTGGGTCATCGCTTTTGGGTATAAGTATCGTATGGGCTTTGGAGAAGGAGGGAGGTAAACAACCCTGCCTGAAAGATTCACAAAAAACATTGCATAAAAAAACTGCCAAGTCTGACTTGAAGGCTTTATAAAAGTCTGCCCCTAACCCGTCAGGTCCAGGAGATTTACCATTATTGAGGTTCCCTATTGCCTCTTCAACTTCGCTAACGGTTATGGGCGCTTCAAGTCCTTCTGTAACTTCGCTTTCTAGCTGCGGCATTTGCGTGAGGAAAAGACTGTCGAAACCTGTTTGAGGCTTTTTGTAAGAGAAAAGGTCTTGGTAATGTTGAAAAAAGGCGAGTTGTATTTCGTGTTGCTCTTCGGTAACTACGCCGTTAAACTCTATTTGGCTTATCTCATTCTTTTTTGCGTAGCGTTTTTCATCTGCAAGTGCACGCTTTGTTGGCATCTCGCCAGCAGTGTAATTCTCTGCCCGTGCTCTTATCAATGCTCCTTTATATTTTTCTGTTTCTATCGCTTCTAGTTTGGTCTTTATGTTACGTATGTCTCCCATGAAAGTGCCTGGCTCGTTGGCTTCTTCAACTGTCAGTCGGTTTAGTAATTCTTTTAAATCAGACTCCTCCTTTTTTGCTTCAAATTTCATTTCGGTAGAGCGCTCGATAGCCACCATTTTGACGTGTTGTTTGAAACGTTCCCATTTTTCGATAATGTTGTGTTCATTAGCATCTTCCAGTGATTTGTTTTCTTTTAGCAATTCAAGAAACTTTTCGTCTTGTAGTAGCTTGATATTAAACTTCCAGAGTTCGTAGTTAAACTTTGCTCTTCGTTGTTTCACCCCTCCCACCGTAACTGATACTAGGCAATGGTCGCTGAAGGATACTTGTTCAACAGCGTATTGACTACACTCAGGGGCAAGGTTTGCCGATAAATATATTCGGTCGAGACGGGCATGGCTTGAGCCTTGATAGTGGGTATATCTGACCGTATGCGCATTACTAGCCACATTTACGACGTCTTCGAGTTGCAGGTTGCTCAGGCTTTCTTTTAGAAACTGAGCACTAGAATCGTAAGGGGCATTTTGATTCGAACGATCTTCCTTGTTGACTACGCAATTGAAATCACCTAGCAACAGGACATGTCGGTCACAATTGAGCGTCTTGATCAGGCCCTCGAAAAAACACTTTCGTTGATTCACTTTAGTGGGAGCATACACACCTACCGCTCTTAACTGTAACCCCTCGTAACAAAAATCACAACTAATGAAACGACCTTCTTGACAGGCCGTTACCCCTTGAACTACACAATTCAGCGACTTCCTTAGAAAAAGACAACAACCGCCAGACGTACCAACCGCATGGCTAACGCACACGTCAAAACACCTCCTAAAAGGCTGTACCATAGTGTCAGTGTGCTGTTCACTTTCTACTTTGCTCTCCTGGATTGCTAGTATGTCTAACTGCCTATCCTCCATGAGCTTAGAAAGTCGAAACTGTCGCTGTTTCGAATTGAGGCCTCGGACATTAAGCGTAGCTACACGAAGAGGCGCTTTAAATGCCATAGCCCTCTTTTTTTGTAAAACAGCACACCTACACCACGGCACTTACATTAGACAGGGCTGTTAAGTAGCCCGTCGGGAAACCCGAGATGTTGACGAAGAGCGTAGTTGCCCCGATGCGTACTTGCCCTTTTTTCCGGTTGCGACCTTCCACTCGTGTTCCAAGCGCTGCAGCTTTTGTTCGTCACCCAGTTCGGTCAGCTCACGCGGGCGCTTCGAGGACGTCCCTTGTTTATCCTTCGTGGCCGCTCCCTCGGTGTCTTCCGCGGTCTGGTAGCCGTCGCTAGGTGGGGTCAAAGTCGATTCTGACGAGTGCTGGCTAGCAGCGTCGTCCTCCTTCTTCTTGTCAAGTTCCACTGCCTTGGATGTGTCGTCCCCATTTTTCTGAGTTCCGTCGCTGGTATTTCCCTCACGTACTTCATCAGGCGGCGTAGGAAAGGGCGGAGTTATGTCAAACGCTTTCTCCGGTTCTTTGTTGCCTTGCGCGACAGTCACTGCTGAAGCTAACGCCGCCGTTGCCGCCCTCTCCGCTTCCTCGACGTCCATGACGTCGGGGTGCACCTCCTGCTCTTCGGGACGGCCAGTGACGTTAGCGTATGTGCGTACGCAGTCGCGGGCTTCGTGTCCGAACGAGCGGCACTGGGTGCA
Organism: Haemaphysalis longicornis; assembly: GCF_048455015.1. Classification (NCBI taxonomy): domain Eukaryota; kingdom Metazoa; phylum Arthropoda; class Arachnida; order Ixodida; family Ixodidae; genus Haemaphysalis; species Haemaphysalis longicornis. The sequence goes on from NW_027526314.1 coordinate 3,844,999, forward strand.
CTTCGGAACTCTGCAGTCCCTCCTGATATGACCCCTCCTACGACAGCGCAGACATACAGGTGCACGTCCAGGCACTACAACAAGCACGGAACCCCCGAATAACTTGAAAAGGTGTGGGAGCTCGTCGGGCGATAGGTCTTCACGTAGCGTAAGACGCACCAACCTTGTCGTCGACTCGGCGGATTCAAAACCCGCCGCTGCCCAGGTGTCTTGGCGCACGTCCTTGACGTCCCCGAATTCGGTGAAAGTCCTGCGCACAGCCTCGTCCGATACATGAAATGGCACCCAATGCACTTTGATTGTCAGTTCCTGGTGGGCGGGGTCGATGATGGCGCAGAAACGCCCCTTGACCTGAATTCCTCCGGCGGTTATCAGACGTTGTTTTGCTTCTTGCGTGCGCAGCTTAATAAGCCACACATGTCCCATTTGGAAAGGACCGATGCCTCCAATATCCTTGAGCACGCCAAACTGTTGAAGTGGCGTGCGGAAGTCTTCAATCCTGTAAGGCCTTCCGCCAAGGTCGCAGTGTAGGATCAAGCAGGTCTTCATTGAATCCCCTGAAGGCAATGTCGGAAGCAAAAACCTGTAGCCCGAAGGCGCACGAGAGGACCGGTCACCGCGGCTGAACATAGCCGCAGAATCACCTGGCTCGGAGCCAGCCATCACCACGTCCGATCGCTGCGCGAACCGGAAGCAGAATGTGATTGAGCCACGCAACCAACACGCGCGTTATCCGTTGCGCCACAGGCCCCGAGCGGCAGGAAATGTTTTTTTAAACATTCCGATAGCTAAGCCTTTTCACAATAACGATCCAGTTATTAATCAAGTATTGTTGTTCTTTGCGGACAAATATGACAGATGACACATTTCATGGCTATGTCATTTTAATTATTATCAGGAAGTTTAAGTAAAACAGTTTCAGAAGCGTCGATACAACCTAACCTAAAAGGCTTCTTGTGCCAAAATTAAAATAAGAAGAACGTCGCAATTATCCAGAACAACGAAAATCTATTATAGGAATGCCTTTTTTTTTCAGCTGTCCGTGAGATTTGCGCTTAGTGAACCATTCTGAGACGCACATATAAACAGCTTTTGCCTCTGAAAGGATTAAAGGAAAACAAATACCCGTTACTTCAATGACGACCAACAAAAAAACTGCGAGTCGGCCGCAGCCGTTGAAAACTCCCGAGGGCGTCACAACACTGGGTGTTTTCTTGACAAGTCACGCATTTCATTTTAAACGAAGGAGAGTGAATTAAAAAAATGCATACCGCTCCCTAACTAGCTCGTCCGCAGGAGCAGCCAGGCACTACTTCCGCAAAAAACTTACATAAATTTTCATGCCGTTGATCAAACATGACATTAAGCATTTCATGATAAAATGTTTACCGATTCCATTTATTAAGCATGTGAGCTGCCACCTTCGTGTTCTCTTTTTTTTTTTTTTTTGCTGCTGTAAATGGTGCTGGATGTAAGCAAAAAGCACCTCAGAGAATTTTTCGGCATGTGATATTTTGCCTTCTAGTTGTCTTGCATATACAACTGAACGTGCATGTCTGGCGGAGGCAAGGTGCTAGTGAGAGCCGAATATATCTTCATGACGTAAAGAAACCGACAGCTGAAACACCTTGAACTGAAACGGTTTTCCTGATAGGGCCCTAGAACGTTTGAAAGCGAAATTTTTAGGTATACCAGCTCTAAGTATGCTGAAAAAACGAATGCTGGCAAGCATGACAGTGAGCCATACGGCAACATGCTTTTGACTGTAGAGGTGCCGTCAGAAGCAATTGGAGCACGGGAGCTGGGACCGAACCGTATAGGAGCGCCGTATATATCTGCACCGGCGGCAAACGAAAGGACCAGAACACGCATGCGCGCCTGGCGATGGCAATTGCCCACCTATACGTATCAAAACACCTCTCTTAACCTGTATTCGAGAATTTTTTGCAGCATACTGGTCTCGGCGATGGCACTGATCGCATACAACACGAAAAATAGTTGAAAAAAAAAAACTGTCATTGCAGATTCGTGTGAGAGCGCCGCTTCCGGCAGATCGCGAGGTCTGCAAGTGTGCCAAAGACGTTGTCAGATGTGTCTCTGCTATCAGCGCCATCGCCAAGACCAGTTTGCTGCGAAGAATGCTCAAAGTCAGGTAGCGTAGGATCTGCAGCGAAGCTTGCGCTTTGAGTGCCGGCGAAACGAGTGGTCCGCCATATCTAATGCCGTTGCTCTATCAGTTAGATAATTGGGCTCTACGTGGGCTTACTGCCTAAGCGTAAGTTACGAAGGATTCAAACTGAATGGTTTTTAAAGGATGGCACATGGCCCAAGTGCAGTACATGCGAGCTTTTTATAACTGCGCAAGCGCACACCCATCGCGAAGTAAGGCGGTACACACTGGCGTTGCCTCAAGTTTTTGGTAGTGTGGTGGCGGATATTCCCCTTCCCGAAAAAAAAAACGGGCTCTTTTTTGTCCGTATCAGGAGATGGTTCCTGCCTTGGGGGGAATCGTTGATGGGAACGAAGCGTGTCACATTAGCCTGACATGCACATAGCGGCAGAGCTCGCTCTACATACTGTGTTACCATTGGCGTTACCCACAGAGAGCGAAAAAGCATTAAGTATGACAAATATACCGGATTGACCCCATCGTAGCACGGCAGGGCTTTCAGGGACGTTGCATGAAAAAAGAAAAAAAAATACACCGGGCAGCCGTGCCACTGTATGTCGTGCCCGTTACTGAAGCTGACACAGCGTTCAACCTGGTTTACCAGGTTTAAAACATTCCGCAAAGCTTATGTACCCTCGGCGTAATCACCATGCTGCAGGTTCAGAATTCATTTTGCGGCACGAATTCCGGAACTAAGGGTTTTTTAGCTCGACTTGCTCGGTTTCATTGTCGAATGTATATAACAAACCTTCAGTGAAATTCGATGGCATGTTGCAAGACCATGTATTCTATGGACGGCCACATTTAGGCGCGAATGGAATTGGAATTTCCTTTTTGATTGTTACTTTTTGGCGATTCCGTTGTTATTCTTTTTCTCTGATTAGGAATGCTTGCTGAATTCTGGCCCGAACACGTGATGTTCTGATTAAATAAAGTCTCATCTGATCGCTTGGGAAACATAGCAACAAGGCAAACATTGTTAATAAATATACAGGTGGTTTCAGCTAACCTTAGCCGGGGTTTAAAAATATGCCGATGCATTTTATGACGACGAAACCAAATGCATGTTGCTCAGTTTTGTATGCAGTGTCTCACGCTGTATTTTGTATTTTGTTCAACTACATGATTAGTCAATTTTAATTAGCCAACGTCTGAAGCCACGCAGAAATTCCAATTGGAAGTTTTGGAAACTTGCAACGCTTGGGAGCACTGCAATCACGACGCGCAAGCGGGCATGTCACGTGCTGTTTTATTGTATTTCCCGGGCATCATCAGCAAGCTGAAAAACAAAAATAATTAATAGATAGAAACACAGAAGATGTTTATTCGGACATTTTGCTAACCACTAGGCAACTTTCTAGTTGGAATTTCTTTCCTAGCTGCGTGGCTTCAGATGTTGACTAATTAAGATTGACTAATCATGTAATTAAGCAAAATACAAGAAATAGCTTGAGACACTACATACAAAAGTGAGCAACATTAATTTGGTCGCGTCGTCTTAGAGTGTATCGGCATGTTTTTATACCCTGACTAAAGTTAGCTGTACCCTGTACCCGCTACACGCTACACGCACGGCACCTAATGCATTTTGTGGTGAGTCTGTCGCAGCCTAGACTTTGAGTGATTGATCAATAGATGAGGCTTGTCTGCAGAAATTTGTGTCGTCTATCCATGGGCACAAAACGACAAAAGAACTCAAAGAACAAAGAACTACAGAGGGCCTGTGCACGTGCTCGAGAGGGAGACGTCAAGCAGAGCCCCGCGAGCCGGCGGCGTCATTGGATGTGGTGGCGCTGCACTCACACTAGCGTTCACTCACACTAGCGTTCACAGTGCACTCATCAGCGGGATGGCGGCGAGGCAGACGAAGGGGCAGGTACGTGTCGGTTATGCGTAGTGGTGTCGCGGCTAGAACGCGTAGAAGCGGATAACTCGGGGTTAGCTAAGCGGGTTGCAGAACTGGAGGCAGCGCTAAGTAAGGAACGCGATGAACGGAGGGCCGTTGAGGGAAAGTTAGAAGCAGCTGAGAGGAAGCTAGAAAGGAGCGTCATTTCGCCAACAAATGACGACCACCTCGGCCCATGCAGCGCAGCGGAGGCATGCGCCGAGGTGACACCGGGGATGGAAGCAACAATAGGCAACAGCTACTCCCACGTGCTGCGAAATAGGACAGCAAAACCAGTCGATAACCCGGGTACCAGTAACGAGCGGCACGTGGCAGATGATAGCGTGGTAATCATTGCGGGTGACTCTAACATGAAGAGGAGCAGCGCTGCCATAGTGGAAAGGGTAATGGGGGATAAGCGTGTGAAGGTGGGGTGTTTCCCAGGTCAAACGATGCAGACGGTGATGACTTCAGCGAAGGGGCAGCTGGCCTTGTCTAGTAAAGCTAGAAACCTTGTGGTGATTGCCGCGGGGCTTAACGATGTTCTAAAGGGAGAGGAGGGAAAACTTGGCCAGGAGATAGCGAAGGGGGCAAAGGACCTGCGGGCGACGGCCCCAAATGTGCGCATTGCAGTCTGCACCGTGCCGGAGGTGATGAAGCAGGGCGTGCACACCGAACGGGTAGTACTCGCTGCTAACAGCGAGATCGTGAGGTGCGGCAGGGAACTTGGGCTTGAAGTGATAGACGTGAACAGGGTAGTGGGCAGCATCGGACATAGGCAAGCTTTTCAGTGGGACGGGATTCACTTCAGCCCCAGGCTAGGAAACCAGGTGGGGTGGCGCTTAGGTGGGAGAGCGGTAGTTTTTTTAGGGGGCCCCGCGCAGCTAAGGAAGGCAAACTAGGAGACGAAGGGGAAGCAAGAGACACTTGCACACTGAACGCTGGGAGGCAGCCAGGCCTAGAGCTAAACGGAGAACCTACGGACGTAACTGAGAGCGTTAACAGAAGCCATTTAAGTGGAAACAATGGAGCAAACAATTCTGAAAAAGACAAAAACAGACCCCGTAAGCGGAAAGAGAAAAACAAGTGCAATAAATATTTAATCAGCTACATAAATATGCAGGGAGGCAGAAAGCCAGATAAGTGGGTGGAAATTCAAAAGCAACTTGAACGGGAAGGAATAGACGTGTACGCTTTAGCCGAGACTCACCTCCGGGACCTAGAAGCCCCACCTATCATAGACAATTATGTCTGGGAAGGTTGCAACAGGACCACAGGAATGAAGAAAGGGGGAGGTGTTGGCATGCTCATTAAACAAGGGACCGACTGGCAGAGAGTGCATGAAAGTTGTAAAGAGCATCTATGGGTTAGAGGCACCATAGAGGGGAAAAATACATGGTTAGGAGTGGTGTATCTGTGGACCGGAAGTAGTGCTAGGGAGGAAAATGAGGAAATGGTAAACTGTTTGCGAAGAGATATAAACGATTTCAAAGATTCGGGCGAAATAATCATAGTTGGAGATATGAATGCCCATATAGAAGGTTTGGATGGATACACAGACCACAACGGTTCTCTAGTGATAGATCTATGCCAGGAAAATCGGCTTGTAATAGTAAACACGGAAAGCAAGTGTGACGGACAAATAACGTGGGAAAGCGGTAACAGACAGTCTAGCATAGACTACAGTTTAGTATCCGAGACAGTATACGGAAGGCTGCGGGAAATGAGGATAGATGAAAATGGAACAGACAGCTTAGGAAGCGACCACAAGCGGTTTAGCTTGCACTTTGGAGGAGCAACCCGGAAAAATGCAGAAATAGGTACAATAGGAGGAAATAATTTGAATAATGAGCAGTTAAAGATCATCGCTGATAGATTGGAAGATGAAATCAATAAATACCCAGGCAAAAAATGGGATTACGACGAAATGATTGCGTTCATAAAGGGTAAGATGAATGAAGCAAAGGAACGAAACCGATGGAAAGGGAAGAGAAAGCCGAGAAGCTGGTGGAATAAGGAAATAAAAGAGGCTATTGACCAGCGAAAAAAGGCGTCGAGAGAACATAGAGAAGCAAAAAGAACTGGTATGGAACCGGAGGTAGTGAAGGAAAAGTGGGATGTCTACCGTGGGAAAAAACTAGAAGTGCAGAAAATGGTGCAAGCAAAGATCAAGCAGAAAAGCGAACAATGGATGGCAGAAATACGGAAGAAGGACAAAAGCGCATCCAAGAAGTTTTGGAACCATGTAAAATCACTAAGCTCAAAAAACGATAACCATCAAAAATTCCTGATTGATGAGGAGGGGGAACATTTAGAAGGAGAGCACGCGTTGGCGCATATTCATCGAGTGATTAGTGAGAAGTTTAGGACAATAGTGTTAGAGAAACCTGCACCGATAACATCAGCGCCACAAAAGACTGCGGAAAGGGAAATAAGTTTGAGCAACCTTGATTGGAAAAAAGCAGAGCAAAAGGTTTCCCCACAGACAGCAGTGGGCCCGGACGGAATACCAATGCAACTGATAAACCTACTTGGACCTAAAAGTAAGGAATCGTTTATGAGGGCAATAGATAAGGTGATAGAAACCAAACAAATACCAGAGGACTGGTTAGAAAGTAGGATGAATTTAATATATAAAGGTAGAGGAGACAAAGCCAGTATTGATTCATACAGACCACTCACAGTAACGTCAGTGGTGTATAGATTCGTAATGCAGGCGATAAAATCAGAAATTCAAGCATGGATGGAAGAAAATGAAATACTTGGGGAACTGCAGAATGGATTTAGACAAGACAGGCGACTGGATGACAATCTGTTCGTGATAACGCAATGCATTGAAATTGCGAAAGCACAGAATAGACCACTATGGATTACGTTCTTGGACATAAAAGGGGCATATGACAACGTAAACAGAGATCGGCTGTGGAGAATGCTGAAAATCAAGGGATTAGATGACGAGTTAGTACAGTTCCTTATAGCAATCTATAAAGACAATAGAGTGCACCTTACTTGGGAAGGACAGAAATGCGCCCAACAGGTCAACATCCATCTGGGACTGAAACAGGGATGCCCTTTGAGCCCAATACTGTTCATGCTTTACATGGCAGGGTTAGAAAAGAAACTCGAAGAAAGTCAAGTAGGGTTTAGCCTAACCCATATGCTGCAAGGCGAAGTGGTACAACAGCATATTCCGGGAATGTTATACGCAGACGACATTGTTCTTTTAGCTGATAACCAAACCGATATGCAGCGGCTAATAAATATTTGCGGCCAGGAAGCCACTGACCTCGGGTTAAATTTCAGTGCAGAAAAATCAGGAATAATGGTTTTCAATGACGCTACCACCGACGTAGTGTCTATCCAGCAAGGCGAATTACCTAGAGTGAAGGAATATAAATATTTGGGAGTGTGGATAAACGAAGGGGATAACTACTTAAGTACTCACGAGGAGCAACTTAAGGTTAAGGGAAAGCGAAACGCAGCTATAATGAAGCATAGAGCTCTGGGGGGGTATAACAAATATGAAGTAGTAAGAGGAATGTGGAAAGGAGTAATGGTTCCAGGCCTCACGTTTGCGAATGCTGTACTCTGCTTAAAATCAGACGTTCTATCAGGCCTTGAAGTAAACCAGAGAACGGTAGGACGTTTGGCCTTAGGCGCGCATGGAAAAACAACTAACGAAGCAGTTCAAGGAGATATGGGCTGGGCGTCGTTTAAAGTTAGAGAAGCTCAAAGTAAAATATGCTTTGAGATGAGGTTGAGGGCAATGGATCAACGAAGGTGGGCAACTAAGGTTTTCAGGTACCTATACTTGAAAAGCGTGGACACGCAGTGGTTAAGGAAGACTAGACGGCTAACGATGAAATACGGAAAGAACAGTGGGGAATCCAAAACAGCCAAGGTAACCAAAAAAGAGGCAAGGCAGATTGAAACGAATAAATGGAGGGAAAAAATGGAAGCTAAAACGTCGTTAGAGATGTACAGGGCTGAGAAGATGAACATCAAAAAGGAAAATTTATACGATAATTCCCAGGGCAGTGCTTTGCTTTTTGAGGCTAGAGCAGGGTTCCTGCGAACGAAGAGTTTTGTGGGGAAGTATGCACAAAATGATGGGGTATGTGTGGTCTGCGGAAAAGAAACAGAAACTATGCGGCACATAGTGTTAGAATGTGAGGGTATCCATCCAAATCTACATGAAGGGAATATTGGGCTTTCAGAAGCCCTAGGATTTAAGGGTATCAGTGAGGAAGTTAACTTCAAGGCTGTCGAGGGGACGAAAAGAAGATTAGAATGCTGGTGGATGAAAAGCAGAGAGGGGAATATTGCCTAGGACAGTTACCACCTGTAACAGGGAAAAGAAAGTATTTCGGGCCTAATAAGCCTTAGGGCCTGCCATAAACAGCGCTAGTATTAAACCAAGAGTGTAAAACATGGTTATATTAGTCCTTTTTGGTAAGATGACATGTCATCACCCCGCTTCAAAGGGGAAACCAATAGGAATCATCAATCATCATCATCGTTAGAGTTCCTTTATATAGCTCCCGCAGCGAGCTAAGAGTTGCGCGACCGCCTGCCATCTTGTTATCCGGATTACTGCGGGAAAGCCGCCCGTCGCGAGTGTAGGAGCCTCGCCGCCACGCTTCCGACGACGGCCGACGCGCGGCGGGGGCGCTTCAGTCGGCGGCGCCTTACGGCGGCAACGCTGGATTCCTGCGATGTCGCTCACACTGGTGCTGCTGCTGTTCCTGGGTGGGGCGCGGGGCCGCCCGCGTCGGCGGCTGCGGTATAGTGCCTAGAATATTCTAGGCACTATAGCTGCGGCGCAGCCGTAATGGGGGCTTCTCTGCGCGGCATGGATAACCGGAGTGACGTCATCATGGCGGCGCGTGGAAAAGGGTCGCGCAACTCATAGCTCCCTGCAGAAGCTATATACAGGAACTCTAACTAGCGCCACAGTGCCTGTACTAAGGCATCTGCCTGGCGCGCCCGTTTACCCACTTGTAGACGCTGTAAAATGGAGTGCGAAGAGAGTACAGGGTCGAGTAGGCGGCCGAAGAAAATGTAAGGGGAAGGATGGCGGTGAAGTGTTGGCCCTGCGGGACAACAAAAGGAGCTACTATAGCAGCCGATGCCACTGATAAAGCGAGGAAGTATGGCTTATGATACCCTAGTTACACGGGCACAGTTAACCACGGTTACGCGAACCGCGGTTAGACAAAACCGCAGTTTGCTGCGTTACACGACAGACGAAACAGCGGTTACCTCGCTAACCACGGTTAACGCAAACTCAGCTTGGCCACCTCAGTTCAGTCCCGCAAACCGCAGTCCCGCAAACCGCAGAAGACAGTTCGGACGCAAGTGGCGGCGCACCAGCGGAGGCGGAAAAAAAAAATCACCTGGCGTTCGGAGTAAAGCCCAGTTAGGAGGAGACGAAGGTTCTCAAATAGCGGGCGCCCCAAAGCTACCCCCAAGGCGCTTGCGTTCTTTGCGTCGCTCTCGCAATCAACGCGACGGCCCGTATGCAGCGGTTTGTTTCCCGATCCACCCGACCACCTTCGACAAAAGCCATGCTAAATTTGTAAATTCCGCGCGTCGTCCACAGGTAAAAAATGGATGAAGCAGGCAATCATGAAGCTCTTTCAGCACTCGGAAACTATCGGCGCGCATGTCGGCCGTGCCTGCAAACACGCCGGCGCGCCTGCCCGCACGGCACAGCAAGCGGCTCGAACCGGCCCAGACCACGGCAGCAACAGCTTATCGCCGCTCTTCGAAGTCAATCTGATCGCAGAAAAGAACTTCCACATACGAGAAAGTGGATGTTAGTGCGGGTAAAATTGTGCTATGGATTGTAATTCCCAGTTGTAGAGATAGCGGCGGTCAAATATCCACCGCGATGCTAAGCCTGAAGTTCCCAGCACCGAGCAGACCTGAGCAAACCAAGCTGGTTGCGAGCTTTTGGGGAAGTCCCTCTCTCGCTGCGCGCGAGTGCGTCGCCTTTGGGTCTGAAGCAACTGTCCTAACGATATTTCCTTTTGTCTACACTGCTTCTCTCGTTTTTTATCGTGAGGTTAAAAGTTTGCTAAATTATTTTTATTACGCTCACAACGAAGTGAGCGCTGTCGATACACTTTGACTTACCCGTGTAACAGCCAAAGCCGCAGTTTGCGATAACCGCGGTTAAAGTTTAGTAACCATGGTTAAACGTAACTGCGGTTACTTCCGCCGTGTAACTATGGTATGAGATGGTCAGAACGAAAAGCACTGTTGGCAGGGTCTGCGAAGTGCGTTAGAAGAACCCTGTGCTGCGGGGGTCTAAAGCCCGGACAAGGCGGGTGCATCGGGGCGAACCTCATGTTTCCAAGGGAGAGGAAATCGGTGCTCACGCATTTTTTACCATCCACCAATGCATTTCCCATTACTTTTTTTTTTCGCAGAATAGCATTCTCTAGCATCTATGATGAAAGAATCCTGTCAAATACTGAATACTTCAAGAGGTTGGCCTGTAAGAGCAATCCTGCGAGAGAACCCTGCAAGAGGCCAGCAGATAAATCTTGTTTACCCGCGGTCCATGCGGGTGGGTCATCGTCCGTTTGAAGGCAAAAGCGCGTCAGACAGGCCAGAAAGAGGAGACAAAAACTCGCGCTGCCATGGTTGTCCATTTGCAGCCGTCTACGCAACACCGACTCTATCAACGGAGCCGCTCGCAGAATGATGGACGTCATGCTAGTTTTACTAGTATGTGTACTGCGCCTTTCCCTTGATCGCTGCTCAAAATAACCGCGCCTATAAGAGAGCTACCGTCGGTAATTGCGAAATTTGCCTATCACCGTGACGTTTATTATTCTGCGCGCGAGCCTCTACACCTACATTCTATAGGCCTGCCTTATATAGGGCTCATGCCTTGCGCGTTACTTGCACGTGGCGGCAACGCAGACGCAAAAACAGGCTCTTATATACACCGATACCCTGCTGTTACCGCGCCTCTGAAGCCGCGTTTGCTTCACGTGCCGTCCTCTTGCGTCACCCTTTGAGATTTCAAGGATGCTTCTCTCTCCCTTTCCCCCCTTCTTTTCCTCCGGAGAATGGGCATTCGTTGTGTCTCAAAACGTGTGGAGTGTTGCCACACCTTGCTCTCCCGGTAGATGATATAAATTTGAGACTTTATTGCCCGAAGGTCCACCTGCTGGTATTTGTGGCAGAGAAGCATTTCATTAGGCGAAAAAAATATTATAAACCCCGGAGTTCTATTTTATGGGCCGATATCTCATAAACAGCGATAGTTTTATAAGCCCGAGGGCGCGGGTTGGATCCCGGGTGCGGCGGCAGTTTTTTGTGACGGAGGCAAAAAAAAAAAAAACAAACAAAAAAACTCTCGTGTGTCGACATTTTGGCGCATGTCGAAGATACCGGATGGTCTTAATTAAACCGGAGCTTTGCACTACGGCACGCCTCATAATTTAAGAGCAGCTTCGGCGCCTTAAACCCCTAAAATTAAAATTTGTGGTAAAAAAATGCAATTATCAATTTCTGTTCGCGAACATGAAAGTACTTTCACCTAATTCCATTAGTTGTAAAGGAAGACATGTGCATTTTATATGGAACAGTTTTCGAGACAATTACACTAATACCTCGTTAACTCGAAGTAGTAAAAACCGGGAAATATTTCGAGATAAGCCGATTTTCGAAATAAGCAAAGTTGCGCGAATTGCCATGAAATATCCAGTTCTTTGCAAAAATGGCGCTGCTACTTACCAGTTCTTCAACATCACCTTCCTATCTTGCTTTTCATAAAGGTTTGAAAGAGAAAAAAAAAACATACAAGAGACGTTCACCGGCTGGGTTTCGTGGCTCTACAATTTTATTTAGCAGAAAAGAACTGCGTAATGCTGGTCTGCTTTGCAGCCGCCCTCGGCCCTAGTAAAGAGTCCTCTAGCTGCTTGACGCATCGCATGAGCTGATCTTCCCCGCCGGTGCTCTCCATTGGGTCTTTCTCCGCACGACACAGCTGTATGTTCTAGTATAGTGCCTAGAATATACTGGCCAGTATAATCTAGGCACTGTATACTTCTAGTACACTGCACCTCTGCGCTTGTCTCTACCGTTACATGACGTGCCACAGGGTTGCTTGACGAAGTTCATATGCCTCTAGGCTCAGACTTCACGTTCGGGAAAAAAACATCGGTTTTGTGGTAGGCCCGGCTAAACGAGAAAAAAAATCGAGGGATTTAGGCCCGCCAGCATCGCCCGAATCTTGTGAAACGGTCCGCAGCGGCAAAATTTTCGTTCCACTCTCAGTCAAGATTTAGAGATATCCGCAGTTTGGCCCAAAAATACTTCGAAATAAAGGGCAACAAATACATAGGACGTATACGAAATGGTTCGGGGCCGCAGAAAATTTCGACATAGCCGATTTTTCGAGATATGCGAGTTCGAGTTAACGAGGTATTACTGTATTTGCGTATTCATGACCACTTATACGGCCTTTGTGGACGATGAGAAATCACTGGTTATGTAACTTTTCACAGCTTTCGTTTCTTCAAGTACTACTTCTGATTTCAAGGTCATCGCAGTAGGTTACTAGTCATTAATCTATGATGCCATTGTTCTCAGCTACGGAAAGTCAATTCGCGTGCATCAACACGTAATTTCTGTCATGTTTTATTGCTTTCCTTCGACTGCTCTGGTTCTGCTTCTTACTAGTTCGGTGTCGGTGCTTCTGATCTTACCTAGCTCTCTGTCCTGCATAATGCTAGCAGAGCAGATTAGCGCCAATTTTTGTCACCAAATTCCTTTAGCGCTGCAGAAAACATATTCGTATTCCTGTACGTGCCTATATTTCGAAGCAAGGATAGCTCGTAAGTTGTCAGCGCGGAAAATTGAACCTTGGCCCACAGTTTCCGAAAAGGGAGCCATAAGTGCTGTACTACAGCTCCTTTTGCCATGCAGGTATAACCGCTGGGTAGATTCGCACACACGTTTTATACGCTGCGAAATTGTCGACATAGCAGAATTCTACTGGATCTCCGTTTGTAGATTTTGACTCACCACGCCACTACGCTTTTTTAATACCACTGAAAAAAAAACCGTTGCCGGTTACATACAGCTCCTGCTACCCAGGACAATATTGTCACGAAGCCAAAGACGACGCAGTTGTCTTCAAGGAAAGCAAGTTTATTGGAGCGAACTTGTGCTCCCCTAACAACTAAAAGAATTTTTTTCTTTATTGCCGGTTTCAGACATAATCTAGAAACAGTGGTACATATAAAAGCGCCGACTTCACTTAAGCCATATTTCTGCAATACGTTCGGCACTCTCGCAGAAATACTGCCTTGCCGGCCTTCCGTCTACGTCACAGTGCGGAGCCGCCATTCGTGACCGTCATATTCCATGGAGGACCAGCAACATCGCATGGTCATAAGGCACTCCATTATCGTTTTGCGCCGCTAAAAACCGAATGCCGTAAGGGCTCAACGGAAACTCATTTTTCAAGGTTCGCTGAAGAACGTCCTACAAAAACACCTCGTCCCAACAATTCAGAAAAATATTTTCCACCGTCTCGGGCTTTTTACACAAAGAACAGTGCACACCCCATGGCACAAACAGAACATTCTGAAACATCCATGTTTTAACTGTTAACACTCCAGCATGCAGTTTGAAGACAATTGTTTTAACACCAGGGGGAATGGCCATAGCTTTTTCTCGTTTCAAAACGTTTTGCCCGGGGCCCACGGGAAACATGGATCGATCGGTATAAAGAACCAGAAAGCAGATTTCAGCAAGGTCTTTATACAACTTTTTCTTCGACACGGCACTCAATTACTCCATTGAGAACCGTACACAAAAATTGTGTCGCTTGAACAACTTCCTTTAAATACCTGCGTACTTCTCCATTGTAGCTTTGACATGACGTAACAATGAATTGGGGCAGTAGTCGGCCTAACTTGATTTGAATAACAGTGTGCAGGAAAGGGTCCTTTACCTCGCGCAAGAAATAAAAACGATTCACCACTTGTCTCAAAAATAGATGCGAGAGCGATAACCCGCCTTCGCGTACCCGTCGAAAAAGATTCGTTCTACTCGTCCTTTCCCAGGACGATCCCCAAACAAAAACAGTACAAACGCGATGCAGCCGCTGAACATTAGCGCGAGAACAGTGGATCACTTGCAAAACGTACCAGAGTTTCGCGAGCAAAAATGTTGCTCACCGTTACGCGCGCAAACATCGACAGCGCACGCCCCTTCCCTTCCCACTTTTCTGCTTTATCACGCATCGAAGTCTTCTGGCTTCGCCAGTACGGGTCGCTATCTCTAGTTTTCAAATGGAACGCCTACGTATTTGACTGGAATAACAAGCTTCATACTTTCATAGACACTAGCGGTTACGTCCCAGTTGCCGTGCCAGAATCCCAAGCACTTGCTCCAATTTACGGAGCTCCCAGTATACTCACAAAACGTCCTAAGCAACGCAACTGCACTACTACTGCTTTTTCGGTCACGACAGAATAAAGCGATGTCGTCCGCGTATGCCAATACACGTACCTCGCATGCCTGCAACTGGAAACCATAAATAATATTGCTGTTTATTATGCTAACACAAAACGACTCGATGTACAAACAAAAGAGTAAAGGGGACAGCGGGCATCCTTGCCGTACTGAACGCGTGACAGTTATTGGATGGCTGAGTGACCTATTTATTACCAGCCTTGTTGAACACTCCTTATACGCCAGTCTTACGCCCTCCGTTATTACTTTCCCTGGGTTTACTTTTTCCAAAATAGTATAGAGTAGCTCATGACAGACGTTATCAAAGGCCTTCTCAAGGTTATTGGTAGCATGGCTACAACCTCATTCATGCCATCACAACACTCGGGAATGTCCGCGCTATGTGTATATTACTGGTTATAGACCTTCCTTTTATTCCACATGTTTGGTGTTCACCTATGCCTATTATCACACTCTGTAACCTTCTTGCTAAGACTTTCATTATTATTTTATAATCTACATTCGTTAAAGATATCGGCCTATACGCAGTAACTTTTCTGAGCTCTTCTTTTGCATCTGTTTTGGGTATGAGAAGAGTGTGCGATTGTGAGAACGACGGTGGCAGTCTTTCCAGTGTGTAGGCTTCTGTGTGCAGGTCACATAACAATGGACTTAAGTCATTGCGGAAAGGTTTGTAGAACAGCGTGCGCAACCCATGAGAGCCTGGAGACTTTCCCGGACTTAATTCGTCGATAGACTTCCTAACATCTTCCACTGTAATTGGTACTGCTAAATTTTCTTTTACCTCTTCATCTATCGCCGACAAAAATCTTAAAAAAAATGTCCTTAAACCATTTTAAGTTTACAGGGTTGCATGAAAACAAACCATCATAAAATTCACAAAAAGCATTGCTGATTGTTTGTTGTTCATCAAGAACCTGCCCTTTATACTCTATTTCCGCAATATAATTCGTGTCGCGTATCTCTTTCCAGAGCTAAGTGCTCTTTTTGTAGGGGCTTACCCTAACATGAACTTTTCCGCACGGGCTCGTACTATCGCACCATAATATTTTCTTGTTCTATAGCTTCTAATTGATGTTTCAAAGTTTTCATGTCATCCAGGTAACTGGAACTCTAGTGCAGAGAGCGTCTCCAGGTTTTCTTTTTTCTTTTATCATAATCTAAGGCAGTTCACCTTTTCAATGCTGTGATCTTAATTTCTGTTTTGAAGTTCTCCCACTTAGAGGCACAGTCACATGTATCCTGTTCAAGATTCATACTCTTTTTTTGTCACTTCTTTTGCAAATTCTTCATCCTTCAACAATAAGCTGTTCAATTTCCATAAGTCCCAGTTGAACGTCTTTTTATCTTTGCGCTTGCCAATCAAGAACGACACTAGGCAATGGTCGCTGAACGACACGGGTGTAACACTATACTCCGAGCATCTCCGGCAGAAGTTCTAACGAAATATATGCCCGGTCAAATCTTACGTCACTCGTGCCTTGGAAGGGGTGAACTGGATTTGCGTCTTACATTCCAACGCTTCCCCAACATCTTCCAAACAAAAATCTGCCATGATGCCATTCAATGCAATCGTGCTTCCGTCACGATAAGGAGTACAACTATGTTTATCACGAGCCCAGCACACACAATTAAAATCTCCAATTAACACAAGAACCCGTTCTGTGTCAAGCCACGCCCGTATTTCTTCGAAAAAACACCTTTCTTTCATCGGCATTTGTCGGCGCGTACACACAAACAATACGCCATTCTTTTGAGTCTAAAATAAAATCACAAATAACAAAGCGCCCAGATGAACTGGACGTCACGTTTTGCACAACTGCGCCGCTGCTCCGACGTATTAAAATGAGACAACCAGCCGATAAGCCGACGGCATGGCTGACACAGACTTCATAACTCAAAAAAATTCGCGCCAATCCACCCTGTGAATGTGGTTGGAAAGCAAAGCTGTAAACGGCACCCACAACGATTACCCACGCGACGTAACTTGAATTCACTCACGTCGCTCTACAAATAGTGATTGATTGATTTGATTGATTGTAGGGTTTAACGCGTCGACGCAACGCAGGCGATGAGGCGCGCCGTAGTGGAGGGCTCCGGATTAATTTTGACCACCTGGGGATCTTTATCGTGCGCCGAAATCTCGTACACACGGGCGTTTTTGCTTTTCGCCTCCATCAGAAAAGCGGCCGCCGCGGCCGGGAATCGAACCCGCGACCTCGTGCTCAGCAGCGCAACGCCTTAGCCACTCTACAAATAGTGAAACCAGAGAGAAGTGAAATGCACTTAACCACAACCTTTATTACTTAAAGGAGATATTCTTGGTAAGGTTAAGTGAATGGATGATGCATGATCGTTGGTTCGTTGAGTTGTGTTAGAAACTCTTTGAGTTTGATTGATTGATTGACTGTAGGTTTTAACGCGCAGATGCAACGCAGGCGATGAGGCGCGACGTAGTGGAGTGCTCCGTATTAATTTTGACCACCTGGGGATCTTTAACGTGTGCCGAAATCTCGCACACACGAGCGTTTTCGCTTTTCGCCTCCATGCGTTTGAGTTGAGGGGAAACTCTGTTTTTATAAAATTAAAGGAAGCTGAAACCCGTTGTTAAACGATCTCACGTCTCCGTCTCTGCCACCGCGGACGGAGACGGCGAGATGGGCGGCAGAGACGGAAGAGGATAAGGGGAAGGATTAAAAGGAGGAGGAGGAGGAGGAGGAGGAGGAGGAGGAGGAGGAGGAGGAGGAAATGCTTCAGATTTCTGAACGGCCCAGAGTGCGACCCAAGGGAGGGGTTCCTTCTGCACTGGAGCCCATATGCAGTCTGCGCCGCCTGTACTGTGTCCGCCAGCTGAAGCTGGGCAAGCAGAGAGGGGATCGTCAGCTGAAACAAAAACAAAACATAAACAAACAAACCCAAAACATGGTTCGGGACAATATTCAGACAAATGCCACAAATGTAAGCAAAGGGCAGACCTAGCACATTAGCTATGGTCTTGTCCGCAGACGGCTACACCTGCGCGCAGAATCACTCAGGTGAAGCAATATGGGAGACCGTGTTGCTCGGCTCCTACTCAGCGGATCAAGGCTGGGTCGCCAAGCTCGCCGAGGACGCTACTAGAGCCCAAGGGCTCTTGGCTGACGACTAGGATCATCTGCTCCTCCCAATAAAGTTATTTCTCTCTCTGTACTAATATATGACCCATATTGGTGATGTGATCCCAGGCTAAAATTACGATGCCCTGGGCCACAGTCACGCCCAGTGACATGTGCCCACGTGGGATGCAGGCGAGGAGGGAAGAGGAGGTTTCAGGCCACTTGCTAATCAGGCTGGCTGCAGCGAAATTCTCATGGCCGAGTGCCAGTGTTGATAGAAGAGGCGAATGACCTCAGCACCATCGCGTACTCTGGAGACTCGCAACTTTTGCCGAATGTCGCATTGCTTGGAAGCAACCAACTCACGCTCACTTCGTGGCTGGTATTGTGGGTGCTTACTGGCTCGTTGCCTCTGCTTGGAGACCTGGTAAACGCGCTCTTAGGCATTGATCGGCTTTCACTCGTTCGCTTGGTGAACGTGTCTGCTTGCGGGCCCGCTTCCTTGCCTGCTCGATTACTGAGCCAAAAGCCAGCATTTCATGCGCCCGACGTCTTTCTCACATAGACAGACGTCAAAGCCATTTCTCAACTTATAATTTCACGAATCATTCTTCTTCAGTACATTGTCCATTCTTCCGCTTTGAAACACTCGCCGCGATGACCCTGTGGCTAAGTCGTTATGTAACTGAGCACGCGGGTGCAGGTTGCATTCCCCTCAAGGGCGGCTGTATTTTTTACAAGGGCGTAAAACAAAAACCCCCGTGTTGATAAGATTTCGGCATGGATTTGGAATATACATGTGTTTAAACTAATCCGCAGTTGCTTACTTCGTCGTGCCTCCTACCAAGATCAGGAGCAGCTTCGGCGCGTAAACGTGCGGGCCGAGCTTTTTGTACTTCACATTTCCAAAGAAAAATGTATTTAAGATTCTTAGCGGGTTGCTAACCGGGAATACGTCGAGCCGGTAGCCTTCGCTCTTATCCCGTCTATTTCAAGGTTTCCCATCTTCTCAATTTCTCCGCGTGCATTTAACCTACTATACCCCCGAAGTCGCAGATCACTGTATACTCTACTAGACTCTGCTTTAATCATGGCCAGTTCAACATAGTCGTAGAACCTTTGGGTCCTGTCATGAACATGTGTACGAGTTAGAATGTATACGTTTTGAAAACCCATAGCTTATAAAAGAACTGCGAGCTGGGCTTGTTGGTAAATGTTCATGGCGGGAAAAACGCTACGACGGCTTTGTCCCGTAGCGCTTTGTCCCGTGTACTTGCTTGTCCTCGTCGTCGTAGCGCTTTTCCCACCATGAACAGAGCTTATAACTTCAAAGAAATTTCGCAGCCGTTTCTGCTACCTCGTTAATATTGCGGGATAAACTAATTCCTGCTTGGTTGTGAATTAGAAACCATAGCCATATTTTTGCTATTCCTCAGGGTTTGGTAAGAGAAGACATGAGTCGTATACAATTTTGAAGAGTCTCGGAAGTCCTTGTAACGTCCCTGCGTCTGATTATATATCTCAATGTCGGAGAGGCCTGGTAAATCAGCTTCACGAGGACGGCTTTTGTTTTGTGTATTCGCAGTTCTCTCAAACATCATACATACTATTCTCTTACCTTCTAGGGCAAAAGTTCGCTATGCTGGAGGTCAAGGTGCTGCTGGCTAAAGTCCTCCGACGGTTCAGCGTATCCACCTGCGATCACCGGGACGACCTGCTGTTCGACTCTGACATATTGCTGCGTACCAGGAAGCCCATCAACATACGGCTCCATCCCCGGAAGCCCGCTGTGGTGCAATAAAAATTCGTGCAGCTCAACAAGTTCGCAGACCTGATTCCGCGTTGAACATAAACAGTTATAATCTATAGGGAGGAAAGTGTGAAGGCTGCAAGCATATTTTGTCGCAGGCAGTCTTTAGGTTGGTGTCTTACGCAGCGGCTGCAACAACCATCCGTTAACCACTCCAGATAGCTTGAGAGCTAGGCTTATTAATTGTTTGTGTTGTTTAGAATCACTTATTGAAGTGTCATTTTATTTCTCTTTTTTTTTTAATTTGCAATGACATTTTTGTTCCCTCTCACTGGGTGCTTTAGCTACGGTGAACGCCCTTTTCCCTTATCGGAAAGAAATTCTGTGGGTGTCCATGTCTGCAGGACAGCGTCTCGTGGTTTCAATGCGTTTTTCTACGTGATCAGTAAGCCTACAAGTGGTTCTCAAAGGATGAAGAAGAAGCGTACATATATCGAAGCTGCATTTGTTTGCGGTAACTTTTTGTGCCAGCTCTACATATGTCGTTACAGGTGGATGTGTTGGCAGGTTGTTTTACAGAGGCGTCTAAAAAATGCTTAAAATGCTCAGAACTTCTAAAGTAGTGCACAGATTAGAAGCATTGGAGCGTAACAATAATTTCTGTAATACATGCATGTTTCTCGCGGCGTCAAAACTCATTAAAGGGACACTGAAGTGAATTTGTCAAGCTCCCGTTTTTGCTTGCACTGCGTAGACTGGCTCAAATTAGCACACTTTTCATCGTTTATCCGGTTGACAAATCGGTAATTATTTTACAAAGCGCGAAAGAAGAAAAACTACCATGCGCGGTTTGCGGCGGCCGCACCAACTAAGGCTGTGACGTTGAGAGGAGGGGCGCCGTGATTGGACGATGCCCAAGGTTAGCAATCACACAAGTTTCGGTTTCGGTTTCGGTTCTGTAAAACATCACCAATGGCTTTGTTGGATGGGCATTCTCAATATCTCAGTAATCATCGTACCGCGCTTCTGCCATGTTGTCGGCTGTAAAATGCACAAGATAAGCCTCCCAGGACGGCTTGTAGTCGTAGCATTCACTAGCCGAGACCTACGCAGTGCATGAACGCCCTCCGCGTACCCGCAGACGCCCAAATGTCATGCGCTTTTCCCCCATATTTGGAGCTTGCCTCCCTCATGCCTGTATCGTAAAAAGCGTGTTCGCACCAGGCCAAGGGTCTGTTCATTCTGGCCTGTGCCCACTGCCTGCAAGCAGTCGGTGCTTATGGCAACAGCACGCCAACGAGAACTCGCTAGCGCGCCAGTGCAAGCCTGCGCGCGTTTTGTGAACTAGTTCGTGTAGCCATGAACGTTGCGGCCCCAAAAAAGGTGAACTCAATATAGAAAACATCGGCGGAAAACAAAAAAGTTAACTTACAAAAAAAAAAACACGTACCCGCGGGGATTCGTACTCGTGACTCGCAAAACATTTGCAATGAATTCCTAGCGCCTCAGACTGCTAGGCTACGGAGCGGGACGTGAAGGTCTTGCTAATATAGGGTATATATTGTACAACCGGTTTACACTTTTATTTAGTTTTGGCATTTCAAGCCGCTTAGGTGACTATTTGTTGTACTGCGATCGTGCAGTAAGCGTCGCCCGAGTTTCCACAGTAGCTCACGTCTAGCAATTGCATTTCGTGGACGGAAAAGCGTTCGCAGATGCGTAGTCCTGCTGCTGACCGCTGTGCTTGTTCGCCCAGCGCAAAAAAGTGCTTCCCGCGCCCTAGTTTTACGCTGTACGGTAAAAATATCAGTTGATTTTATTTGCTTAGTACCTATATTGACTTCGCTGACTCTTCTCCCGCCTTCAAGAGGCCTTATATTTTCCTACTGGCGTACCAGTCAGCGAAGCGTCGCATGTGCAGCGCTTGTGCGAAGCGACCTTGACTTGGAGCTAGATACAGTGTACAAACAAACCAAGTAAAGAAAGGCACATTCTTCCATTCACAAACGTGTCCTGGCTTCGTTTCAACTAAGCGAACGAATTGCGACCAAGCAATTTTTTTTTAACCTCCTTGATTGCGACGACCCGCCGGCGGCCGGCGGACGAAACGCTGGGCCGACTGACTCTGTCGTCCGGGGAGCCGTGCAGTAGCGCAGCCGTGGCGCAGCCAATTGCCAGCTCATCCCCTCCTGACGTCACACGAAAACGCCACAGAAAATGGGCGAGCGTAAAGAGAGGAGGACAGCGTTTTCGAATTAGTTTTTCTACTAAATAAAATCGCGTAAACGCGCCTAGAGTGGTCGAAACATGGCCTGGGGACTCCGGACTACAATTTGCGCTAGTAATCCCGCAATGTTTACATATCACTTCAGTGTCCCTTTAATTTAATATTTTGTGTCATCGCACCCCGCCCAATACGTGCGTTATATCCGGCAAATTGCGGTTAACAAGAAAAACAGACGTAACGCAAACGCAAGAAAAAAAAAAAAAACCAACAGATGACCCTCAGCACAGAAATTTCAAGGATTTGGCTCATGGCGTAAAAGAATTGATGTGGCATGCTGTTTCAGTTCCGTCCTGAGCTGACAGCACTTTATGGCCATAACTGATTGGTGTAATTGTTAGAAGTGTAGGGAAAGGCATTATTAAATTAATGTTATGGTTTCGCATTCCCGTGTTCGCGCTCTATGTGGGGCTCACTGCTTCCGTAAAAGGGTTTTAGCTAGTACCAGATTTATTTCCCGTCGTGCACCTTTTACAGGCAACTGCCTTCCGTTCCAAGCAGAACACGTCACCCTGTCCACTTGTAGTATTGAAGGCTGAAAAGGAAAAGCGCGACATACGCTGTTTTTGAAAAAGCCGAAACTTTCATACAAGACCTTCTCGCTACGGTGAGCTGATAGAACGAAAATAGCGGAAAATTACGTGGTTGAGGGAACCAATACTTAACGGCCGTAGCTAAGCGAGAAATGTGCGTGCTTGATTTGTCCTTTCACAGAAAGTGGACGCTTTCACAACGTCTAGGCTTACGTTATGCGACGGCTTCTACTCCGGTATTTACTATATTGCACTCGTCACCATTTTGAGGTAAGTTTGATTAGAACCCAAGCCTTGTGAAGTCCAGAGTGCGCGAAGTCTCGTCAGCAACTCGCGCTGTGCTGCGCGCCGTCATCGCTCTAGCGGTATCGCGTGGCCCCTGGGATTTCCGGCGATGGTGTCGTCTGTCTCCTACATTTGCGTCCGAGTCATTGATTCACACCTAGCGACAGAAAGGCAGGTAAGAAGGATGGCGGTGTAAATACGAGAAGAGGAAAGAGAAGACGAGACGCACGAAGGAAAAGGGGCGAAAGGAACGAGATGCAGCCCTGAAACACGAGATGCTGCCGAAGCTCCAGGGCAAGCGATAGACATCGTGTAGGAAACTGGTTTCAAGCGGGCGGCGCTTGCGCAGTAGACCGTCACCCGAGCGTTCAGAAGTAACGGCGGCTTGCCTCCTTCTATTTTATACGGTTCTTTTTCTTTTGCCTCACTTCTTTCTGCGCTCTCCACTCGCTTGTCGTTCAAAGGCCGATCATCGGCTGCCGCCTGTGGCAACGGCTCCCGAGTTCAGATTGTCGTCGCCGAAGGACGCGGGCAGAAGCGAACAGGTAGCGATGGCTGTCGGACGCTGGATTTTCGCCGCTCTGCTGCTTGTTGCCTCAGCTGGGTCCTCGCTGGCCGTCTACGACGAAGTTAAGCACGAAAAATGCGGTGCGTATACGGAGACCGGTTTGCGTGTGTGGTGTTTGCGGGTGCCTCGTGAATGAGGCACGATTATTCTTTTTATTTTTCTTCATCTGTCATGGCGGGGCGCTTGAGGCTGGAATGACTGAGCCATTGTTTTGACGATGGTGATTCTCCGTTCCATTTGCTCTTGGCCTTAGTTTTACCGGTGTGCAATTTTAAAAATGCCGGCTTTTTGCGGTTTGATTCCATGATCACCTAAATTAAACTCCTTAGCCTCAAAACAGCAAACCCTTCAGTTTCGAAAGCTACTTGGACCTCCCAGCTGTCATCAAGAAAAATCAAAAGAAAGGACTTAGCGTTTTGGGAATGCAGTGGCCCGCGTTAATGTAATAAACATGGGAAGGAGCGTGTTGCTAGATGCTGCACGAGCATTCTATAGCCAGCGACAGGCGCGCTATCACGCAAGCGCTAAGTAAGGCGCAAGACTCCAGGGCCCTAGTCTTGAATTGGCCTGAGTCCTGGGTGCCGGCCGTCTTGAATGGCGCATCGGGAGGATTTTTGATCGGCAGGTAATGTTATCACGTGCTTTAAGCTGACAAAGCGGTGTTTTGTAGGTTAGTATGTTCACGTCGCTAGAAATATTTTTGCGATAAAATGTTTGGGCTTACTGAAAACGCTTCCTCAAACAATCATGCACTTTTAAAGTAAAAGCCGCAACAACAACAAAAAAAACTTTCGTCAATAGCGTGCCCTTTGCCGCGAGATGAAGTGGTGACTGTTGCCGATTAGGTACGAAAGCTGAACGCTTTGGTACGGTAATGCAGCTATATTTTTTTCATGAAATACAGCAGATGCTGCCGCAATTGGTTGGTACGTTTTCTTAAGTGGCGCTAGCCTAGTAAAGTAAACTTTGACTGTGGCACATTGCCATATTGCCACTTTGGGAGAAGTATTCATCTCGCGGCGGCGGGTTTTTCGGCAAGCTCTAAGCGATTTGAGAGCTTTCGTAAGCATCCTGTACACGCAGGTTCACGTAAAGAAATGGCAGCCCCAAGCAGACCCGAGAATATGGGCCCTATTATCGACTGTGTCTGGGTGCCGCCGTCTACAACGTGGCGTTCGAACCACGTTTTTATCGGATCTGAGCAACGTGCTTTCGCCTGAGAGCGGCCTTGTGTGATTTCGCAAATTTGATGTAGACTGGAAATACTTCTAAATATTAATTTTCTGCTTACTGGAAGTGATAAATTTGGCTTTCTTACCTGAAAATCAACGAGAACGGATCACTTGAAAAACATTACACTTTGAGTTGCGTGATGAGTTTAACCCGCAGCTATATTGCGTCTATGATCAGCTGTAAGGAACTGACACAATTCAAATCAGTGGAGGGAAAGGCAGCGTCATTCACTAGCAACTTCCCGTTGCGCGAAATTCTCGTAGTTTAACACGAGAACATGCCACCATTTGTCGAGATTTGTCGCCATTTGTCGGTTTAGGAGCTCGCAATGTCCGTTGATGATGCCCGTCACGCCAGGCGAAGGTACCCCGCTGGGCTGACAGATGGCGTCACCGACTCGACCGTACAGTGCGCGATATCCGCTCGTGCACCGGGGGACGCGGCACTCTTCAACCCCATATATATATGCACCGATAAACTAACCTCCTGCCTCTGCGGAAGTCTCCAATACCACTTCCGTAGTAAAACGAAAGGTTGCCGTACATTATCGTGAAGGGCCGTATTCGGGCGCGCCCAAAGTCGGCCCGCCACCTTCGGACCCTTACCGCGGGCTCAGAAGGGCTCCCGAGACGATACGACGGCCGCCCATTGTGCGATCTTGGCTTGTGCGCAGGGGCACGCGGTGCATTACCACCCCACAAAGGTGTATGTATCGATAAACTAGCACACCTCCTTGGAGTGCGTGCGTACCGCGGCGAGCGTCGTTGTCAGCGACAACCGCCTCTGCAGGAGCTGGCCGGAGCTGCAGGAGCAGAGGAGGTCATCTACGCTGTTTCAGCGGATTTCACAGGCGTGAAACTGGCTTTATTTATTTTTTTTTGTCTTTGATGTTTGGCCATTTGGGTAAAAATCGAGAGACACTGCTATCAGCATGAGTTCTCTGTCTTGATTTTAACACGAAAGTGTTCTATGCCCGGGTACACCAAGATCTGACCGGCGTCATAATCGTCACGGAAATGATGACGCCAACAAAAGTTCCATTGATGCGACTGCGCCCGGATGCGAGCCACGAACCCTCTCGCCGCAACGGGAGGTACACAGCGCTCTGCCCACTGCGCTGCGAATTCTAGCGCAGGTAGGTCTACGAACGCGTCTTATATCTTTCCCACTACTTTCTTCATTGAGATGCCGTATAGGAGATGCTGCCGTCTAGGAGTAGTGAAGCAAAGTAGTTTATCATGGCACTAATGAGCTCCGACAGTTGGCGCTTCGATGCCAGCGTCTTCGTGTACGCGTGGCGCGGGTGAATTGAGGCACCCTCCGCCACCAAGTGCTTTCGGTTTCGGTTCCGTTTCAGTGGCACGGTTTTCAAGGGGCTGTGGTTTAAGTCGGATTTACGCAATGCTCCGGCGCGTGCAATCCAGTGTATAACGTTCGTGCGTCTAACGGTGCCATACCGACGTAATACAAATAGCGATGTGCGAGCTCATAAGGATGCACAAGAAATGCTCCTGTGAAGGCACATTTCACTTTCGTGTTTTACGGATTCCTATGAAAGAGGCACCAACCACATTTTTCACCCAACCGGCCAAACTGCTACCACTGACGGAGTAACAAGAGTCTGTGAGGGGCAAAAAACTTCTACCCTCGACAATAGTGCCCTTGGGAACCAATGGCGGTGAATCGCAACAAATGGTGGAATGTTATCGTGCGAAACTATGGGACTTTAACGCAACTTAATAAAGGCCAACTGCACTCAAAATTTTTTTTGTCCAAATAAGTAGTCTATGCTCTTAAAATCACCGTGGCGAAATCCTTAGCTTCGTAATCAGAGGGAGCGCTAGGTACCGCCGTTCAAAGTACCTCCGAGCAGACGACGTTTGCACCTGGCGGAGAGTCGCCGTAACAAATTCCGAGCGGCCTGTGACGGAGGTTGGGGAACCTGTCCCGTGAAGCTCGCGCTTCTCCGTCGACTTGCAGGGCGCTCCGCCGGGCGCAGGGATGCGTTCGCCCGGGGTTTCTCTGCTACACCAGCGCGCTGTACCGGCGTCGCCATAAAATGTTTAAACTAACCGCATAGGCAGTAATATCCCCCATTTTTCTCAATGCAAAAAAAAAAAAAAAAAGGATTAGAAGCCTATACCTATTCAGGCGCTTGCGAACGTGTTGGAGTTAGCAAAGCTCTCTTTACTTGAAAATAATATTTCTACTCAAAGAAAAAAATAGCGCGAAAGGAGCACTTGCCTTACACTTGTCATTCCTATTGCATTTACCACAGAAAAAAAAAGATATGTTATAAATTATTGACCACTTGCACTTCCGCGTCCAATATTGG
Organism: Haemaphysalis longicornis; assembly: GCF_048455015.1. Taxonomy (NCBI): domain Eukaryota; kingdom Metazoa; phylum Arthropoda; class Arachnida; order Ixodida; family Ixodidae; genus Haemaphysalis; species Haemaphysalis longicornis. The sequence continues at coordinate 3,871,640 of NW_027526314.1, forward strand.
CCTCATTTGGGCTGGCCCAACGCCACCTCTATTCTTTAGACATTTCCAAAAGTTTTACTACCCAAATAGAGTTCTTGTAGACGCGGCTATAAGCATTTGTGCGACTTTTGTCTCCCTAGCTAAGTGAACCAAAATCAGCCTTTCTCGTAGTAACAAATACACCCGCACAAATATTGGCCGTCGTATTTGGGAAGTGCGAAAACTAAACTGCTCCTCTCCTAAACAATACATTATATTTTTGTTCGATTCCCAAGTGAAGTATTTACTTTGAGCGTTAGATTTAGTTTATTTGAAAGTAAAACGTTTTCAACAGTACCTGTCTCTGGCTAAAGTAGAAAACAGCGGTAGGTAGGAAGTGTTTTCGTGTTTTAGTGTGTCATTTCGCTCTGAAGGCGGGCTTATAGTTTGAGATCCCTTTTATAATTCGATTCTCGATGTGCACACCACTGAAAAAATACTGGGCCGATATTCACGAAGCTGTTTGCATGTAATGTATGGTAGAAATAGTGATTTATCTCCGCCCGCGTGCGATTTGTTCCCTTCAGAGAGTGCGACGTGATAGCCGAGGGGTCGGCTATATTAAAAGCTGCTTTTCGATATCGTATACGAGCAAATAGCTTTGTAAATCAGGGTCCGTTTTTTACTTGCAATGCCAAAAATTGGTATTCCGGCAGTTATTATTATGGAAAAAATTACTGTCGGGCGGTCTACTTCATCTCGATTGATAGCAACCGGATGCCGGAATTGCGGCCAACTCCATTACCATGGGCAAACGTTAGTGGAAGTTCTTCTGTGGAAGTAAAAAAACGAAACGCGGCGCTACCACGCGCATTTGAAGGCGGCTCTGAGCGGCCGACGGCTCTGGCGCGGTCGCTTCCGTTCCCTCATGTACGTCACGTCCGGCCGCCGCTATGGCCGCCTTTTCTATTTAGTTTCGGTTCCGAAAACGCGAATGTCGCGAGCCCTTTGCGTCGCGCGCGTTGATGTTTGAAGCGCAGTATTTTGCATTTCGCACCCTTTTTATATGAACTGTTAGGTGACATTATTTTTACGCTGTCAAAAATTTGAGTGCAGTTGGCCTTGGGTGACGCAACCTATCCAGCCCCTGGAAAAAAAAAAAAAGAAGCTGTTCCACTCAACGTGAAAGCTGACGCAAGTGCAGAGAAAGTGATTCGCCATCATGGGCTGTAGCGTCGTTATCCGTTCACTGCTACCACCTAAAGCAATTACCCGCCGCGGTAGCTCAGTGGCTAAGGCGTTGCGCTGCTGAGCACGAGGTCGCGGGTTCGATTCCCGGCCGCGGCGGCCGCTTTTCTGATGGAGGCGAAAAGCAAAAACGCCCGTGTGTACGAGATATCGGCGCACGTTAAAGATCCCCAGGTGGTCAAAATTAATCCGGAGCCCTCCACTACGGCGCGCCTCATCGCCTGCGTTGCGTCGGCGCGTTAAACCCCTCAATCAATCAACCTAAAGCAATTCAAATTTTCCGCTTCCGTAATGCTCGTGCGCCCCCAGCCTGAAACAGCGCCAGCGGGAGTTCTGTTCTTTTGTGCTTGCTTTTCCTCCCGCACGTGCCGGCGTTGCACTGCCACTTTTTTTTTTCTTGCTATCGCAAAAACCACCTCAACGAGCTTTCCTAACTACATGAACGTGGGCGCTGCCGGTTAATTACATGTATTTTGCCTCAAATGTACCTGCAGTTTTTTTTTGCGCTAAACAACGGGGAGATGTATGACAAGTGCCAGCGTTTCACATGTTTCGAACGGTTGTGACTATTTAGACCGTTTGGTTTTCGAAGCCTCTGGGACGCCCTACGACGGAACGCCGGGCTCTACTTGGGTCCGTTATTTCGCGGCACCTCCTGATTCCGACAGTCGTTTGACATCGACCGTTACAGCGAGCTACGTCGACAAGGCGAGCCCCTAAAGTGCTGTTCACTTAAAATGTAGCTTTCCGAATCAAGACACGCTGTTCTCACAACCCACGGTGAGAGCAGGCTGTGTTGATTTTTTCCCAACCGGCTACACCGTACAACTCACTGATTAACCAGGGTCACTGCATGGGGGCGGAGGGGGGGGGGTGGGGGTTACGAACCTGAGCAAAAAGCACCTCAGAAGAACTTCTTGCTGGGCTAGTTGGTGAATAGATGCCGTGATTAGAAGCGCAACAAAAGCACACGGACGAAGAACCGTGTAAACGAGACAGGCGCCTGTCTCGTCTACACTGTTTTTCGTCCGTGTGCTTTTGTAGCGCTTCTAATCACGGCAAAAAAAAAAAACAAAAAAAAAACCTATCTCATTATCGACCTCGTGAATTCGCAATGTTGTTTTACGCAGGCGATCACTGAAATTTGCACGTGAAGGTTTGACCAAACGCCGTGTCCCTTGAGGCTGTAAAGTTTAACGGGCGGAAGGTACACCTCGGCTATGAGGCATGCCCTAGTGGAGGGCTACGGATTAATTTAGGCCACCCCCGGAATCGCTGCGTTCGCCATAATCTCGACACACCGGCTTTTTCGTTTTTAGCATCCCTAAAAAAAACCGCACCCGCGACATCGGGCTCAGCAGCACAACGTCGTAGCTGTGCCACCGCAGCCGGCGCATTTCAAGAATAAAAACACGTTATGACGTTAGCAAAAGTTATTGTCTTTTATTGAAATTAGATTGGATACCGCAAAGCCATCTAATAACGTCGAACCAAATGCGAGTGAAAGGCGGTTGTTGAACTCAAGAACCTTCCACGGTCTTATATGGATGCTTAAACAATTACGAAAGAGCCGAATAATGCTCACTGATAGACTTTCCGCGGGCGCCAACCGTCAGGAACAGCCTTGGTTATCACCCGTACCCATCAATAGCCCGCGGCAATGCGTCATCACCACCAGCAGCCGGAGGCGAGCTGCTTGAAGCTGGAATAGGGCGCAGCGACGAGGGGAGAGTGCGTGGAAAGGAAAAGGCGAGCCGGATAGTCATTGTTTCCGTTCACCTCTGATTACGGGTGCGGTGAGCACGCGGGGCCCGACTTCTAACTGGCTGACTTTCAGTGGCCGTTGGCGAAGCACTCAGGCATCCGAAGGCCTATATCTGGTCTTGCGAAACCTATTAAAAGAGCGCCCTTTGCCCAAGAAAGCAAGAAAATTACGCCATGTTCCCGTGGGGGGGAACACTGGGGAGGATGGGAAGCAGCAGTGGGGTTGGTTGGTGTGCAAGTAGAGTTGAAGTAAGTAGTGTGAGTAGAGTTGGTGTGCGGTGTTAGAGTAAGGAAACGCGTGGGTAGGGTGGTATGAATGTAGGTAAAGTCTAATTGTGGTGGTCGTTGAGCCTTCAGTATTACTGCTGTGTGGTCCGTGAAGTGTAACTTCAGTGGATGTTGCAGTCATTGGGGCTGATGCTGTTGGTTGTACTTGCGTCAGCACTCACGTTGACGGGGGTGTTGGCACTGGCGTTGACATGGGCACTCACCAAGCACCAGCGTAGCAGAACCGGCGAAGACGGGGGTTGGAAGCAGACTGAACGGGGCGGAGCGCGTGTGCACACCTGGTTTATACCAGAGTTACTTGATATAAGAGTTGCGAAACTCCCCATAGGCCCCATGTATCAAAAAGTGGCCCGAAGATTGGTCCACTGCTTTGGATCTTGTTTTACAGTGGCACCTTCTTTTGGTGACAAAATAAACTATACAACTTGCTTCGCCGCTCGACGACCTGGGCGAAACATGGTATTAGATGCAGAGCATCTGATTCACTCGCCTTGTCCCTCCGGCGTCGTCGTCGGCGTTGTCCGCCCCTCCCCCATTCTCCTCGCCGCGCCAGCTGCGCTCTCCGCCGCTCACCCCCTCTCCTCTCCGATAGCGAACACTCTCTCGCGAGGGGCATTGGATTGGATTGGATTGGATTGGATTGGCTTGGCTTGGATTGGATTGGATTGGATTGGATTGGATTAAAGTGGATTGTGTTGGATTGTGTTGCGTCATACCCGCGGCACGTTGTTACGTTGCGTCATAGCCGCGGCAGACGCGCTGGGGCCGGCGCATGTGCAGTACTCTCTCTTCCGCGGTTTCCTCTCCTTCGGGCGCGCTGCGCTTATAACCGGTGTGCCGTTCTCCGGCGAAGCAACATCCACGCTTGGCTCAAACACCTAGAGTCCACGCCACTTTACAAGTACACCAACGTCGTCATCGACCGGGACCGGCTTACGCAGTCCCCTCAACGTTATGCGCGCTATAAAACGCGGTCCCTTCGCCGCTCCGCCTATGCGTCGCATCTACACAGGGGTTCCCGCGAGGGGAGGTGGGAGTTTTTTTTTTTTGAGTGCTTACGTAAATTTGTTATGCCAAAGGAGCCCAATGTGTTCAACTATGCAAGTGTTTTATATACATATGGAGCAAAAGTAGTAAAAACAAATGCGATCATGGGGTCAACCGTCGCTTACGCACTGTCGTCTGCTGCGCGTCCTCTTCGGTCTTCTGGCGGCAAGAAAACAAATAAGCCGCTTCGACGGCTTTATGCCAGCTGAAACTGATTATTTAGAGCCGCTTGATCGGCTACTAGATTAGTTTTGGCATACAATGAGCTGTAAGCCAAACGATAACTCCAAATTTGGTACTTCAGTTCGGACCTACGTTGTGCCGGAGTGCCCGCACAAGCGCCAAGTCGAGGCAGATGCGCACACGCAGAAACAATCGCCACCTAAACACCGGAGTTAAGATAGCAATAAATACCTTATTAAAGCACAAAAATAAAGAATTATGCACTTTAAAACAAAATTTAACGTTAAATTGTAAGTTTGAATAATTAGTTTGTTTTTGGATAGTGCATGCGGCAGCCGCCGTGGCGCCACGGTGCGCACGATCCTAGAGTTCCTGTATATAGCTCCCCTCTACACGATCCAAACCATGGGGGGTCCAGGTGCGGGCCGTTTTTTGAGGCAGAGTTTCGCAACTGCCTACATCGAAGAGCTCTGGTTTATACGGCTGGTAGGAGGAGAATGGAGGAGAGACGCGCATGCGCAGTGGAGTAGCGCGCAGCGCGTGTGCACACCAGGAGAATGGAGGAGAGACGCGCGTGCGCAGTGGAGTAGCGTGCAGCGCGTGTGCACACCTGGTTTATACGGCTGTTTATACGGCTGTGAGGAGGAGAATGGAGGAGAGACGCGCATGCACAGTGGAGTAGTGCGCAGCCCGTGTGCACACTAGGAGAATTGAGGAGAGACGCGCATGCGCAGTGCAGTAGCGCGCAGAGCGTGTGCACACCTGGTTTATACGGCTGTGAGGAGGAGAGGGAAGCGTGCTCGTCTCGTGGCGGCCCGGGAAGACACCGGCAACACTGTCGCTCCAGGAGCAATTAAAGGGTAGAGAGAGAGAGAAAATGACTTTATTGAATCTTTTCCGGCGGGGAGGAGGCGGATCAGGCCACGCAGGGCTTCACCGCTCCCCTGTCTACGAAACTAGGCAGACCCCGAAGCTATGCCTGGGCTGCAGCGCAGGCTACTCGGCGAGTCCTCAGAGAGGTCTCCTTTTCGCCTTTGCCGCGCCAGAGCAGCCTCGAGACGCTGGACCGCTTGCAGTTGCCGCTCGTGTCCACTCGAGCTCATGAGTTCGATAATGTCCGGTGGGAGATCTTCGCTCCCCATGCACACAGAGTGTCTGTCACATCCCCACATCAGGTGGGCCAGGTCCGCAGTCACCAACGCACACACACTGCACTTGTCACTCTCGTAGACGCCGGGGCACACGTGGCGCGCTAGCGCCGGGGTGAGCACCGTTCCTGTCTGTAGTTGACGAAGAAGCACCGCCTCGCTCCTCGTGAGCCTCGGGTGAGGCGGGGGCAGGGTCCGTCTTCCCATGCGATGCCATTGTAGCACGTCCCCGCATGAAGTCAGGGGCTCCATGTCCTGGTCTACCGTTGGCGAGGGACGGGGTGGCATTGCACGGCACGATGCTAGTTCGCGTGCAATGGCGTCCGCCTCCTCGTTACGGTTGTCCACCAGGCCCGCCACGTGAGCGGGGAACCAGCGGATGTATGCAGTCTCCGTCCTCTGGCCGCCACCAACGATGCTTGCCGTTGTCCCGCAGACTGCGGAGACACCACCGGGCGTTCAGCAAGCCGAGCGTGCGCAGGGGGGGGGGGGGGGGTATGGACGGCCCAACAACAACAAGGGAGGGGTGGCCCCGACCATGAGATGATTCGCATCTAAAAAACAAAAACAAGACCGAAGTACCTCGTTTGTGGAACTTTGGGCACAGCAAACGCCCCGTCAACACCAACCGTGATCGGAAGAGCCACCAGTTGTGCTTATCGTGCGGGGCTGTGGGCTTCTGTCGCCGCCATATAGGCACGTTGAGCTGATGTTTGCCTTGCAAGCAGCAGCACCGTTTTCTATGTCCTGGTGGTTCAGGGGGTCATTTCTTGTAGGAAATATGCCACGCATATCACGGGCTCGGTTCATACCACTCATATTATGTAAGCGTCGGCGCCCTGTCTTAGACAGCAACTGCAGGTATTATCACGAGTCACGCACGGGCGCCCACAGAACGAAGGCATCTAAGGTAACGTCATGATAACAAGGCCGAGAAGAACGAACAGCTGAAGTGGCGCAGGCGAAAATACGCCAGTCGCTGCTATTGTAACCGACCAGTCAGATTGCACATAATACAAATGGCAGGGAGGACCCGATGCATGCAGCACGGCCGTTTTTTCTTTACACCGTGTCTCAGTGTCAACCCCATAGATCGTTGGCACGGCATGCTGCACGTAGTGGGTGATAACGGGTCGAGGAATCGCCACTCCTTTACCGATGCCCTAGCGTGCGCTACTTACAACTTTTGTAGGAAAAGTGCTGCGCTCACAGCGGCCTCTGCGGTGCAACGTGCCTGAGGTCCCTGTCTCACTCTTCGTGCGCTTTCAGCGCTTGGAGAGCATGAAGGTTGAAGGCAACAGCTTCGTTTGGAAAGTCTCCCCCGATGACGAAGTGACGCTACCGCGTCTCGTATCTTCAGGCATACATTTAGATGTCCCCTGGAACTTTTTTTATGTATTTTTACCTTTTTCAGTGGCATAATTGAGAGACCTGTTCTAACGTTAACTGGGAAACTGTATTTGCGTAACTATTTTTTATGGCTTTCACCATCGCCACCCGGTCGTCTGCTGGCATGGAGCACGCCGCTTATGCCGCGGCCACGTTCTGTGGCACTGACGGAAGTCTTTCCAGTAATGAAAATCACACTGATGCCGCCGATTCACTTACTTCAGAAGGCCGAACTTTATCAGCGTAGTAATAAATAAAGGCCCTATTCTTGACTTCGTGAACTTTCCGCGAACTCGCGGAGTTGTTTTGCTTAAGCTCGCGTGTGCTCCGGGCATGACGACAATCCGTGTAATTTCTCACTTACCTTGGAGAAATCACCACCAAGTTGCGCACAAAAGGCGTAGAAACGCTTGATACGTATTGTAAAAATAAATACTTACTTAAAAGCTGGGGAAATAAACGATCTTTTTATTTGAAAGTGGCGCTAAAACCACAAGGCGCTTCACCAACGTTGTTCCAAATGTAAGAGAAAGGCATGTGCTGAACTGAAGGACAGCACACAATCTTTTTTTTTGCATCTATTTATTTCTGTTCACCGCTTTTAGTGACATAATTGAGTGCTCTGTTTTAATGATAACTCGTGAACAGTATTTTTCGTTATCACTTTTACGGCCTTTTTTGTTTCAACAGCGCAACTTAGACGAAGTTGCGTTCAAGAAGACGACACGGGCGCATTGTCGTCCTCCTTTGTCCTCGCCAAAGTTGTCCATTCCTCTTGAACGAGACCCTGCAAAACTTTCGATAAATGCTTTCACTCTTTCCTTCGCCCCTGGGAGCACTACAAAAACTGTAGTGATCTGACGAGTAAATCCAAGACTGCATTAATCAGTTACATCTGTAGTGATGGCCTGCACGGAGCGGCACTGCGTGATTTGTCGTCGAAGCAGGTTCGCCTTCTGTTTCTGCTATGCTCTTGTGGCGATTAAAAAAAAAAGGCTACCAAATGCGTTTATTGCTGCAACTGAAAGGAACACGGTCAATGGCCGCTAGATCGCTGCAATGCCGTAATTCGAACGCTCGGAGAAGGCCAAGATTGGGAACAAGAGAAAACAATTTTGAGCCAATTTGTAAGTTATCTGATGGGCATAGAGAAGCAATTGTGGGCTGAAGCATTTTGTGGCCTCCTATTTTATAGGCACTGGATGTGTTTGCTGACTACGTTCTGAAAGCATTTAGGATTTAGAAGAGAAGTTGAAAAAAGTGTTGGCTTCACCACTGAACGGCTTCACCACTGAATTGGGGCAGACAATCAGAGTGGCGGAAATATAAGACACCACGGTGACGCAGTGGCTAAGGCGTTATGCTGCCGAGTCTACGGACGCTGGCACGGGTTGGATTCCGGCCGTGGTGGCTGCTGCACAGGTAGAGGCGAAAAGCGAAAACGCCCGCGTGCGGAGATTTCGGCGCATGTCGAAGATCCCCGGGTGGGGAAAATTAACCCGGAGCCCTCCACATGTACGGCGCGTTTCATAGCCAAGGAGTTGCTTCTACGCATTGAACCTCCATAATTCGAAGACACAGTCCATGTCCACTCCATGCCTTGCTTGGGACCATTAAACTCACAGTAGCGACGCCTGTGATTCTAACAGCTAAACCAAACTGCCGTGGTAGCGGCGAAGGAGTCATGTTAGTTAGTTTCCGCCGCTGCTACTGTATTTCTGGTGAAGAAAAAAAAAAAACGCAAACGCCAGGGCATGCGTAATTTCCGCGATAACTCCCACCAACAAATGCAAACACAATCGTCGCAGTATAACCTCGCAAACACCACGCAGCCGTACGCCCGCTCGGTGCGTGTGAAAATTTACGGCGGCGCGTTCGAGCGAGAAAACGTCACAAGTCGGAATTGGCTCGGAGCTCTTAGTTAGATTGCTGTTACGCATGTTTTCTGACTCTCGCCTCCCTTAGGTCAGCGGCAATACTTCCAGGATTGCAAGGGTTAAGGCTTGAGCGAGTTGGTGCATGATTACAAATAGGGGAACAGCGCAACACAGACAAAACAGAAGAAGGTGACGACCACGACCGCTGACATACAACTGACCATATTCCTCGGCTTTTCACATATATATGCCAATAGTAAAAAACACAAGAAAAGCGGAAAATAGCACGAAAGCTGGAGATAAACAAACCGCTCGTCACGCTTCACCGACGCCATGTGCCAGAAACATTTGCTGTACTACTGAGGGACAGATAATTATTCTCTTTCTGCGACAGGGACAAGGAGGGAACGCTAATACATTTTTCTTTTCTGTGCAATATTTCTGCGGCTCGAATTATTTCTCTAGTGATTTTATCTTTGTGCCTTGAAATGACCCGTGTTTTTTGAAAGATTGGGGCGCAGCCGCAAGATCCCGACAGTGGACGTTATAGTTATGTTCTTTTAATCTTTCATTGAGGCATCGTCCAGTTTGACCTACGTACATTTTCCCACAGGACAGCGGAAGAGAATAGACGACGCCTTTAACGCATTCAACAAACCGGTTATCGGCTTTACGGAGCAAGACTGCGTTGTGCTTTTCGTTTT